>NC_090824.1:73320000-73639666 GCF_028021215.1 Eschrichtius robustus
ATTTAATTTTAAGGGAGCTATATTTGTTAGCAACAAAAAATTTCTAAAAATAACCAAAATTGGCCTCCCTGTAACTTTTGCTCCTTAGTATATACCCCTTCCTCGGGGTCTTAGGATAAATCACAACAAATGACTATTTGTTGAATAAATATAAGATCTTCAAACATTTGATGAGAGCTATTGTTCTCATGTATTTACTCATTTAACCATGTTAGATCCCTGCCTCTAAGAGATCTTGGGTGTAAGATGGGTAACCAAGACTGCAGTACCTTATGGCATGGGATATGCCATAGATAATCCCCTGATGTTACTGGAGGAAAAAAATCAGGGTTCTCAAAATTGAGGAAGGTGGGTTAAAGGGAGGCTGTGGAGAAGGCTTTCTGGAGAAAGAGCGTTGATGTGAACACAGCAAGGAAGGGGCCTGCTCGGAAGATGAGACTATTATCAGGCAGAGGAAACAATTTGTATTAGGTAGCCTAGGTGCAAAACTGCATGACGCATTCAGGGAAATTATAAGAAAGACTGTAACGCAGGATGTCTTTGGGGGAAAGGACTGAGATGGCATCTCAAGGGGGGCCCTAGCACTAAGCCAGAAGTCTGGAATCCTGAAAGCTATTGAAGAATTTCAAGCATAAAACTGACATGGGCTGATTCACGTTTTAGCAGCATTATTCTGGCAGCAGGGGGCAGAATGGAACACAAGAGACCTGCCTGAATCTGATCCTGGGTGGTCCTGGACAATGAGACCAGAGGAATGCTGTGATCCTGTAAAGAAGGGGGCAGGTTTGAGGAGATGAGATGGGATGGGCAGCACTTGGTAGTTAATTCCAAAAGGTGAGGCAGGGTGCAGTGGGGGCCTGTGACGCCTCTCATGCTTCTGGCCTGGGCAACCAGATGGGGTAACTCACTGAAGTAGAGGTATTCAAGGAGATCGGTAGGGAAAGTTTTGTTGAGTTCAGTTTTGCACAGGTTGAGTTGAAGTTGTGGGTGTGACTTAGTGATGATGTATTAGACAATGAGGTGCATCTATCGAGAGAGATCCAGCCAGAGGCCACAGATTAGGGAGAAAGCAGTTACTGAAGACATGCATGTGGCTGACATGCAAACTATAACTTTTCTACCTATATAGCAGAATGAAAATATTGATACAATTTTCCAATTTGACCTATCCCTTTCCAGTGGCCAGATGCTCCGTATCTACGTTCCATGGTGCCTTTTTACAATCAAGAAACCTAAAAAACTGAATCGCAATCACTGCCTTGTTGGTAACCACGGAATCAGACCACAGAGAAATGGAGAACTGTGAGAAATATTTCATCCAAACATATAAAGGTCTGATGAGTCATTCCTGCTCCACAATGGAGAACACCTCTAGGATAATTCAAATACTCATTTCTCCTAGATCCAGATTATTTCTCTCCCCCTGCCTGTGCTGAACAAACTGTACCTTACCTTTTTCTATCTCACAGGATAACTACATCTAATCTTTTTAAGCCAGGGTTGTTTTTTTTTTCTGTCTGTTTATATAAATTGATAAGGTTACTGCTTTAGGCCAGCAAAAATTGACATATTCAAGGGACTGACCTGGGCTAATACTTTTCTAGCTCAGTTGTTCTTGAAAACTACCCATCACACATTCCCAGATTATTCCTTAGAGATTAGGAGCCAATATAATTCATTACATGTTTGTTTTGTCTAATTTCATTCTCAAAGGGAAATTTGAACATCAATATTAGGGCCACCTTGCTGTCCCCTATGGTGTAATAAAAAATATATTTGGTGCTTGTCCCTGGTTCCTGGCACAGAGCTCCTAAACCCTTGAAATTTCCTGAGTAATAGGTAGGAGGGTTGTTTGTCATTCACAATGAGCTCCTTTCCACTATACCTGAGTTTATACTAATGAGATGACTCACAGTGGAGGTCCCTAGATAGATTTCAAATGAAGACTAGTCATCAGAAAGACCAAACACAGTGATTAGAGTGTGGAAATTTCCAGCCCCCTCCCACCTCAATCTCTGGGGAGGAGGAGGCTGGAGATTGGGTTATAACAACACTTGAACAAAGAGATTCAGAAAGCTTCAGGATTGGTGAACACACTGATGTGCTGGGAGGGTGGCATGCCCTGAGAGGGCATGGAAGCTTGGAGCCCCTCCTCGCCATAGCTTGCCCTATGTATCTCTTCCATTTGACTGTTCCTGAGTTGTATCCTTTATAATAAACTGGCAAACATTAAGTAAACTATTTTCCTGAGTTCTATGAGTCATTCTAGCAAATTATCAATCTTGAGGGTGGGTCATGGGAACCTCCAAATTTGTATTCATCCAGACAGAAGTGTGGGTAGTTGGCACCCCAATGTGCAACTGATGTCTAAAGTGGGGGTAGTCCTGTGGGACTGAGCCCTTAACCTGTGGGGTCTTTGCTAACTCTGGATAGTGTCAAAATTGTATTGAATTGTTGGACAGCAAGTTGGTGTCAGAGAATTGAAGAATTAATGTATTGATAGAAGTAAAACACATATTTCATGTCATAAGTGGTATCAGAAAAACCACCAGGCACACACCCCTGTGTGACAGAGAAAAGCCACAAAACCTTTACTGAGCTCAAAAAAAATCTTACCATAAGAAGCAAACCTTTATCACCAGCTGTCCATCACTAAGGAATCATCAGCAACTATTGGTTGTATCTTTAGAAGATGCACTCAGTTGGAGCTAAGAGATGTGGTCAAACCCATGTGGATACAGTGATAGAAACTACTTAAGCACATAAGGTCCTTTCCTCACCCTACGGTGATGCAACAGGGGCTATCAGGGACCCTTTGCACTGCTCTGAACCCAACTCTTAGCTGGTTTCTGCTTCTTGGCCCAGTTACATTAGATTCAAATGCTGGGCTTGAATTTTCAGCTTGGCCTTGAATCCAAACTTTGCATAAGGTCGTTGACTTTTGCCTTTCTCTTTGCTGCAAATCCTGCATCCCCAGGATCAGCCCAGACTCACCTCCATGCCAGCCTAAGCTCCTTGAATCCTCAAAAATCTAGTCATCTCCTTATCTGGTAGAGGGATATAGACAGAGTGTAAGAGATACTGACAAATAGAAAATTTTTGATCATGATGACAAAGGAGAGAAAAGAAGCTCATGTCACATAAGACATTATTAAAGATTTTAGACATGTTCAGTCTTCAGGAAAGAGAAAATTAGAGGCAAAATTGGATAGCGCTTTTCAAAGATCTGAAGTACAATTGAGAGGAAGAAGATCAGAAGTGGCATCTATTGTTGGACAATTCAAAGAAGCAGATTTCTATTTAGTATCAGGTGACCAGAAATCTTGCCCTGTGAGTTAGAGCACCCTCTCCTAACCCCATCATTAGAAGCAGTCAAACGTGAGGAAGATGACTGAGCTGTTAGGGATGCCACAGAAGGGGTTGCCCATTCTATGGACTCAGAACACATGGGTTACATTTCCAATCGTGCAGCACTTATTCAAAACAGAAGGAGAGAAGAAAATCACATTTTAAAAAGTTTGAATACATAAAATTAGCTTGGAAGTCAAGTATCCAGCTTGAGTAAACAAATTTGAGCACTGTAGGAACATTTAAAATGTGCAGCAGTGATGAGTACAAGAATTCTTATAATTAAGTAGGTTAAGTGCCTTAACGAAACTCGATGTGAATCTGTAGAGTAGTAATCAGTGGAATGTGTAGTTTTAAAAAAAAGCAGTGAGACAAGATGACCCATGCTCAGTTTCTCCAGAAGGAGATAATCAGTCTTGCAGAGGAAATGAAATGATGGTGTGCAGACCGTCCTGTGTGTGTTCCCTGCTGCAGAGCCTCCTTCAGGATGACAGAGCAAGTTGCATCTTCCTTATACATTCTGGGCAGGAAGCAGTGGGAGATTTATATCCCCTGACCAAAAAGAACCTCCCTTTCCAATATGTTAATGCCTGGAATAATTTTGCCAGGGTCCTCCCTGGAGGAAGAGTAGAGAGAGGAGGAGGAGGAACCAAGCCCAGAAATGCCAAGACAACTCCACTGTTTTAACATGTTCAGACCTGCTCCTTTTGATGACAATGACACTTCAGGAGGTCAGAGGTGGGCTTATCCATGGTGCTATGCCCTAAATGGACAAACACTATCTCTGAACTATTGTGAGCAATTAAAGAACATAATAAAAACAGTGCCACCATGAAAAAATTGTTCCTTCCTTGTTGTGTGTTACATCTCCTACTCCTTAAACACTCTGACATGAAATGGACGTGCCATCCCAGTGTGGTCACTCTCCATCCTGCAGGGGCCTCTTCCTCTGGTCCAATCCTCCTCTCCTGAGTTATCTAGTGCTCTTGAAACAATGGCTCTAGGGAATAATTTAATTCCAGCACCCTCTGCTGGCCCTATAGAAGGGCAAGACATTAAACAAGATCAGTAGCTGCCAAAGTTTTCACAGTCACAAAGCCATTTTATTATTTTATTAACTTCAGGGACCTCACATTTTGAAATTGATCTTTCAAGAAAACTCATTCTGCTAAACAATAATTAATTCCTTTACCAATCTGCATTTATCATAGTCATCGAAAACTGTCAATTAGAACTTGTGATCAACAGGCAATAACCAAGTTTACTATACAAAGATTATTTATTTCTAATCAAACCAAAAATTTTACCTTTTACCTAGCCTGTAAACCTTATTGTCATTGAGAAGGCAACTTCTGTGAGGCTTTTTAACATTACTACAAATAATTTAAGGACCTTTTTTCCTACCTAGAGATCCAGGGGCCCCAGGTTTGGAACCACAGAGTTAGAATACCTCAGTATCTAAACAATAAGCATATTTCTGGGAAATTTTTACTTTATTAGTAAGCACTTCTGGATGATGCTGGATGCCACTTGGTTATAATTCTTCAAATTACTTTGGTGTGTTAACTGATCATATAGTGGCTTGAAAGGTTAATACATCATGCAGAATTGCAAATATCAGAGCTGAGTTTTCAAGGTATCAGCTTTTAGCAATGAGTAGCTGAACAGGGGTTGTGGTGGTTGAGATTCATGCATCTCAGAGTGGAGAGGGGTACATTCTAGCGATATCTGAAATCCAGTTCTCAGCTGGCTTCTTGCCCCAGTGCGCTAGCAGTTTCAACTCTGCTGCAGCATGGCTCCATGAGTGGAAAGTTGATGTATTCACAGGAGACAAAAGAGGAAGATGGAGAAACATGGTAGGCTCAGCAGAGTGTGTGGGATGGTACCAGGGTGAAGCAAAGTAGGAGACTAGGGAAGTCTAGAAATAGAGTAGACAAGGAGTTCTCTGAGGGCAGGTCTGGGTCTTACCCATTGTTCTAACCCCAGTAACTGACACAACACCTGGTACACAATAGGCTCTAAAATATTTGTCAAATTTCTGTAGGTATTATGCTCACCAACCCTAGAAATGCTTTTAGCTAGGTGCAAAGGTTTACCACTGACACTAATAACTATGACTACTAAGATAATGCCATGGGTAGCTCGTTCAGTGGTAGAACTGAGCTTGCTGTTTGGTTAAGTTTTGTATAGAAATGGTTCTATTTTTGGAAAAAGATGAATGTATCTCAGAGTGATTTTCAGTGTTTAATTTTCTTCTTTTAAAGTAAAATATATATATATATATACTTTGTAATATAACATACAAATGGAAAAGTATACAAAGTGAACACAACAATATGCCAGCACTTAGATCCAGAAGCAGATCATCTTGGAACACCAGAAGCCCTAGTGGTGTCTCCTTCCTGCCACTATCTGACCCCCCATCCCTACTATTCTGAATTCTAACACCATAGATTAGTTTTCCCATTTTTGAAGTACACCCACACTCTATACTCTTGTGTCTGGCTTCTTTTGCTCAACATTATTTTTGTGATGGTAATTCATGTTGTTAGTTGCAGTTTGTTCATTCTCATCTTTGTATTTTATTTATAAATATACCACATTTTTTAATCAATTACCTATGATGGTAAGCTAGTTGATTCCAGCTTTTTACCATTCTGAACAGTGCTGGTATGAGCGTTCATGTACATTTCTTTTGTGTGCATGTATACCCATTTTTGTTGGGTACAAGCCAAGTGGTAGAACTCCCAGGTCAAAGGATGTGCACATGATCAGCTTTTGCAGATACGTCCAGTTTCACAAAGTGATTGTGCCAACTTTGAGTGTCAGCTTTTGTACAAAGCTAGATGCCAGAGATGTTGAGAGGGCATACAGGACAGAGGGGAAGTTATCCCTAGGCCTATGACTTGGAACCTAAGGGGATTTTATGGAAAGGAAGAAGATAATATAATCCTCAAAGGGACAGGTCCCATCAATTAGCAACTCATCACTGGAATGATTTGGAAGCCTGCTTCCTAAGGAGAAAGGAAGACAGAATAATAATACAAAAGGTAGAGGAAAAGAAGAAAAAGAAAAAAGAGCAGAATAATTGGTAACTACAAATGCCAAGAAACTGCTAAAAATTTTACCTTTGTAAAAATGGCACAGTGGTGTCCCAGAGCCCTGACTCCAGTAGAGCAGATTAGAACCAGAATGCAGCAAAAGGCACTCTGTATTTATGCTTGTGTTTATCACAAAACTTCCTGAACTTGTTTGGGGATTTGTGAGTCCTTAACGTTATTAATCAGGACAGCTCCTCTTTATGAATTGTGGGATAAGGCCTTTTACCACTGCTGATGTTCACAGGAAAAGAATAAAAGCTTATCACTGAGTTTCTCCATGAGATTTCTGTAAAGTTTAATTTGCAAATAAGTAAGCCAAATTGGAAATGCCAGATGCTATCAGGCAGGAGGATCAGATTTTCCATTTCAATGTGATTGTCCCTCTTTCAGCTGGATTCAGGGCTTTCCTCTGAAAGTCTCAGGAAACTCATTTGCAAGAGTGACTCAGAATGAACCCACTCTATAAGACTTGGTTATCAAAAGGCACTTAAACATTGCAAAGAGGAATGCAATATTCTGTTTACAAGAGGAATTTGATTGCTAATTATGAACCCCTAAAAAAATATGCATTTCATACTTATCTCTTTGCAATTCAGCAATGAATCCTACAGTAGTTCTGGTCTCCTCTCAGCTGAGGTCCTCTGACACTTTGCTACGACAGAGAGCTCCTACGTGAGCACTGACCCCTAGGTATCTGCCGTTTCTCAAATTGTCTTTCAGCTCCAGGACAATTTGCTCTGCAGCAGCTGTCGTCAAAGAACAGATCGGGAATACCTTTCCTTGCAGAGAGCAGCCAGGTTTACATTTGCATTCATTTCTTTGGGGCCATTTCTGTGAATTACACCTGGCACAGCCCTGGCCGCTTGCTTCTGATCTGACATGTGGACAAGGAGCTCAGTTCATTTGCTGCCTCTCCAGCAACCATGTCCAAGACCATTATCCTGTAGGAGGTCTAAGGAAGCTGCCACTATCAGCAGCCGACAGGCACACTTGAAAATTCATGAGTAATGTGTAAAAAGGCAGGAGTCCCTCCCCTTGGTGCTTTCACTGCCCTTACATGGAGATGCTGGCTGAGCCCATACAGAGAGGGGGAAATTGATACAGACCAAGAATTCAGTGGTGGCTCCAAGGCACCATAAGGATCTAGAAGCTTCTGATTTGCCTCCGAATATTAACCAAGGGTACAAAGAACTGGCATGCCCAAAACTTAGCAGGTCTAGCTGATATACAAATCAATTTGATTGCATCCTCCTAGTTATGAACATTCACCGTATGAGCTCCCATATGCACAAATGGACGTTTGCAAGGCACCTACCACTCAGCTGCCCGGAGACTACCTGAGGTGCCCTCCAAATCAAGAAGTGATGGAGATCAGCTCGGTGCTTTGTGACCACCTAGAGGGGTGGGATAGGGAAGGTGGGAGGGAGACGCAAGAGGGAGGAGATAAGGGGATATATGTATATGTATAGCTGATTCACTTTGTTATACAGCAGAAACTAACACATCATTGTAAAGCAATTATACTCCAATAAAGATATTTAAAAAAAAAAAAGTGATACAGTTCTAGATGAACACCTAGAGGCAATTTAATAAATTATGTATCTACCTCATTCAACCAAATGTTCACCAGGGACTTCCTTGGTGGCACAGTGGCTAAGACTCTGCGCTCCCAATGCAGGGGGCCCAGGTTCAATCCCTGGTCAGGGAACTAGATCCCACATGCATGCCGCAACTAAGGAGCCCGCCTGCCGCAACTAAAAGAGCCCACTTACCACAACCAAGACCTGGCACAACCAAATAAATAAATAAATAAATATTTTTTAAAATAAATAAATAAATAGCCTCCACGGGACTGCCCATGCTACCACCCTCGCATTTCTTTAGACTTTCCTGCTTTCAGACTCAGTTAATTCTACCTAAGCACCTCTATTTTTCACATCAACACACACACACACACACACACTTTAACCCAACCCCTTCTTCTGCTCTCTTTCAACTCTGGCCTGGTTACCTTAGGGAAACATTTTTTCCCCTCTTAAAAGGCTCTTTGTCTTCAAAAAACAAAAGCAATTACTTAAAGTTCCCTAGAAACTTTAGGTAAAAGAAAACTACCCTGAAGGTATCAGTGTTGTCAAATTCTAGAACACTTGAAAGTACATAGAAATCCTGTTTGGAATCTTATCAAAATTATTCTTCTATCCCTTTATCCACTAAAACATCCAAAATAAACAACAGCTATTTTATATTTATTATTTCTTTGGGGGGGGGCTGAATTACCAGTGCTACAGTAAAAACACTACTTTTACTACAAACGTATAGTATTTCATTGTAAATGTGCAGTCAAATTATGGATTAAGGGACTTCCCTGGTGGCGCAGTGGTTAAGAATCCACCTGCCAATGCAGGCGACACGGGTTCAAGCCCTGGTCCGGGAAGATCCCACATGCCACAGAGCAACTAAGCCCGTGAGCCACAACTACTGAGCCTGCGCTCTAGAGCCCACGAGCCAAAACTACTGAGCCCACGCGCCACAACTACTGAAGCCTGCACACTCTAGGGCCTGTGCTCTACAAGAGAAGCCACAGCAATGAGGAGCCAGCACTGCAAGGAAGAGTAGCCCCCGCTCGCCGCAACTAGAGAAAGCACGCATGCAGCAACGAAGACCCAACGCAGCCAAAAATAAATAAATAAAATAAATAAATTTTTAAAAAATTATGGATTAAATGTGAACTAGACAGGGGCCCTAATCTTTGTAAGTAAGAAAACCTTCAAGCTTTTTAAGTTCTAAACGACTGACAATAAATGAAGTTTTGTAGCACAATCAGCATAACGTGTTAACAAGCCAAGGACAAACTGTAGTAAACTTCCGATCGGATTTTCTCTCTAGGTGTCAATCTTGATGGGTCTTGCCATCACTTTTGGACTTCTTACTTAATTTAATCCATCCTGAAGGTGGGCCTCAGTGCTGGGCCTATTTACACAGAATCCTGGTGGGCAATTATGCAAGATTATTTATATTTCTAGGTTCTACATGTTAATAACCATAATGCCTGATTTTTTTTTTGGCCTCCCCGTGCAGCTTGTGGGATCTTAGTTCCCCAACCAGGGATTGAACCTGGGCCACGGTAGTGAAAGCACCGAGTCCTAACCACTGGACCACGAGGGAATCCCCTATAATGCCCGATTCTGAACAAATCTTACTTTAGCAAAAAAGTTAGAGGACCAAGCCCCTGAGGAAAGATTCAGTGAGACACAAAATCCTGCACTTCACTGCCATGATATTTTATCTTCCTCCCTGAGGCTGTGTCCTCATCTGAACTTCAACACTAGGAAGTAGCACAGTTTTGTTGAAATAATAAAAATATAGTTTATTGACATGTAACTAATTTAATCTTAGATACCCAGAGACTATAAAAAGAAAAGAAATTGCGTAGTTAATCACAAAATACTGTCATAGGAGAGGAAATTTACATGTTTGGAATCATAAAACATGGAAATCAGGTTGAAGAAGTTTGCAGCTGCTTGTTTCTATCCAATTTTGGAAATGTCTTACATTTTAGATCTCTCCCAAGTTTGGCTGACCCTTGATTATCTGTGATCATGAATGGACAGTAGTATATTCCATATATATTTCATAGAGAATCCAAAAGGTGACATGAGCCACTACTTCTGAATGCACATCCGGGTCTAGCAGACAACATAATGAACTAACTTGAGTTTCTGTCACTTCTTGCTCTTGACTAATTTCTAATGGAGAGCCTCCAGCCTATAATGTGAATAATATTCTTCTTGACTCTGTTTCAACAAATTAATTCATGGCAGTGGACTGTTTAGGAATGCTCTGACAGAACACAGTAAGTGATTTCTGTTTGCTTCCCATTCCTTATCCACATACCCAAGCACCTTCACAGAGCAGGATGCTTAACAGGGTTCAAAACATCTTAGTTAGCCTAATTTAAGGATGGCAAATATGCCACAACTCCCCCATAGGTTAGAATTGAGGGGACCTAATAAATATTATCCCTTTTCACTGCCCAAGCTCAGAAACAATTGAGAGATAAACACAAACACAGGAGTCAGACAGACAGAAATGATATTAATGATACAGTCCTTGGGCACCTGGCTTGGGCATGAAAGGCAAATGGACTTCCTACTGTTGCCTGAATTAAACTTCCCAGGCTTCAAGCCTCTCTGATTGGGGGCAATGCCTGCTCTTCAGTCTTCCCACATAGTGAGGAGAATAGGCCAAAACAGCATATTCTCCATACAAAGGCAGTTTCCAAAGCAAGAGAACCAGAAGGGTCTAAAGAAAGAAGTGCCAGAAGCACCTCATATGCCCACTTTGTTCTCTCAAATGTATTAATCTGATAGGTCATTCCCACCTTCCCCTCACTCACTAGGAATAGGCAAGAAGGTAGCAAGAGACCAGCAGAATTACTTCACTGCTGTGGTTCACAAACTTGAGCATTTATCAGAATCACCTGGAGGGCTTGTTATAAACACAGATTACTGGGCCCACTTAAGAGTTTCTGATTCAGTGGGGCTGTGTGAGGCCTGAGAATCTGCATTTATAACAAGTTCCCATGTAATGAATCACCCCTCTAATGCAATGGTTCTCAACCTTGAACAAGCAATGGAATCAAGAGAAAGGAATGTTTCCTCCTATCATTCCTCAGCTTTTTTTTTTCCTTCTTAACCCATTGGGTTTAACCTCTAATTCTGTGGTCTAGCAGAGATGTGGCACTCCATTCAGGGGAAGGAATCAGCAGTCTATTGGAATAGTATAGCTCTCAGTTCACGAGGCTTTTCTCTCAATACTGACCACTATTCTTTCATGGCACTGTTAATGCACAGTGATGATTTATGTCCCTAGAAACCTATGTAGTGGGTGATAACATAAATTTTAAAACCCCAAGCCATACTAGATGCAAGCACTCCATATTCTATTTCCCATCCAAAATTTTAAGTCCAGCCACGTTATCCAAAAGAGCTCATTAGATATTAAGATATTCCAATAAAATGCCAATAATAAAATTTTCCAAATTTGAGTATAAACCTTCTCTTATCATGGATTTCCCAGGTTGAAATTATAAGTCCAAAATTAAATTCCTTGAATATTAAAGTCTAAAATCAAATTATCTTTCCTTTGTGCTAAAAGCCAAAAGAAACTAAAGTCCCAAATTCTATCCTCCTATTTCTTATTCTTCTGAGTCTATCTAGAGGATATCCCTATGCAGGACTGTGGTTTTTTAGCAGTTGCAGTTGAGTTCTCTTCCACTGGAATAGGTGTAGTTCTCTTAGGATCTTAAAAGTTCAACTGTACCCGTATGTGCCTCACTTTTGAGGAGACCAAAGAGAATACTAAAGATTATCAAAGAACCTGTCTCACATCCACTTGTTTTAGAAAACACTTCAACCCTTAGCACTTAGCGGATATCCCAGACAAAATTATATTCCCAGACCCTCTATTTATTATTGCCAAAGACCATAGCAGAGATTCAGTGATATCTGAGAGAGGGCAAGTAGAAATGGAACAGAATTCTTGATTGCAGTTTTGCCATGATGCTGGTCATTCTGTCTTTGTTGGAAGAACATGACCTTTATGGCACCATTTCACCATGTTAAGGGGAGTGGATGGGAAGGCCTTTTATGCATATTTTCTCAGCAATTAGAGGGTGGAATTTGAGACCTGGTTCCCTTCTAACAAAGTTTTAAAACTGCAATGGTGGCAGTTCCAGCCACTAGGTCTTATTTTATTTACAATCTAACATAGTGAAAACATCGTAATTTCCATTTGCCTTGGAGCCCTGGGTTTCTAGCGTCCCACTGCTGAAATGAATGAGGGTTCCGCCCAGTTACTTAGTATCCACTAACTCTTGTGAAGACATATTTTCAGCCCTAGGTCACAGATTTTAAGTACACGGATGAAACAATTTTTGTTGTTGCTGTTGCTTGGCTGCAAATCTACAATCCAAGACTTTAAAAAGCAAAGAAGCTACACTTCTTGTGGGGTCAAAGAAGACTTCACCAAAAAATTAATGTTTTGAACTGAATGAAAATGAAACCACAACATATCAAAATTTTTGAGATGTACCTAAAGCAGTGTTTAGAGGGAAATGTAGAGCATTAAATGTTTTTAATCTAAAAGAAGAAATATCTCAAATAAAAAATCTAAACTTACACCTTAAGAAACTAGAAAAAGAGTAAGTTAATCTAAAGCAAAAAGAAGGAAGGAAATAATAGAGATAACACTGGAAATCAGTAAACTAGGAAATGGACATACAGTTGAGAAAAGCAATGAAATCAAGAGCTGATTGTAATAGGCTGTGTAATAGTCCTCTGAAGATGTCCACGTCCTAATCTCTGGAACCTGGGGCTACATTACTTTAGCTGGTAAAAGGAATTTTGCAGGTGTGATTACTTAAAGCTCTTGAACCAGAGAGATTATCCTGATCATCTGGATGGGCCCAGTGGAATCACAAGCATCCTTATTAGGGAGGACAGGAGGCTCCGAGTTAAAGATGTGATACTAGAAGCAAGAAGTTGAAAGATGCAAAAAGGGATCATGGGCCAAGGAATGCAGGTGGCCTTTTCTAGAAACTAAAAAAGGCAAGAAAATGGGTGTTCCCCTCAGAACCTGCAGAAGGAACTGGCCCTGCCAGCACTGCTAACTCCGCTCAGCTGGGCTGATTTGTAACTTCTGACTCCCAGAACTCTAAGGTAATAAAGTTGTGTTGCTTTAAACTACTACGTTAGTGGTAATTTATTACAGCAGCAGTAGGAAAATAATAATCTTTTGAAAGGTCTATAAAATAAATAAACCTCTAGTCAGACTTACCAAGAAAACAAGAGAGAAAACACAAATGACCAATATCAAGAACCAAAACGGGTATCACTCCAGATATTAAAAGGATAATAAAGGAAAATAATAAACAACCTATGTCAAATGCTACAGCTTAAATGAACAGGCGATTTCTTTAAGACTCAAATTACCAAAGTTTAGTCACGAAGAAAGAGATAACCTAAAATGATAAATAAACAACCTATACCTATGAAAGAAACTGAATTCTTATTTCAAAAGCTTATGTCACCAACAAAGCTCATTAACAATTCCTGGGAAACAAAAACAGAATCTGAGTAGTAAAATAAAGTCTAACCTTTTATTTTTCCCTTGTGCTTCATCTCGTTTCACTTGCTCACAGGTTGCAACAGCAGGCAGAGGCCTCAGACCAGAGCTCCTCACGCAAAACGGCTGCGCCGCACAACTCAGCTCTGCGGCGGCTTGTGCACAGAAGTACTGCGCCCGGCTCGTCAATTCAAGATGGCGGCAGCGGGCCGTGTGCAGAGACGCTGCGCCCGGCACCTCAGTCTGGAGCCGTGAGCAGCACACCTCACCAGCACGGACTTGGGAGAACTCCGCCCCCTGCCCTCCCCGCTGACGAGATCCCTACAACGAAGCCCCTCCCACAGCCTGTGCGGAGAGCGAGGACTTCAGAGTGCGAATCTCCCGTTATTAGGTTCATATCCGCTGAGACCAGGTGTGTCCTCTTGGTGAAATGACCGCATTATCATATCACATATATATCGTATATAATGTCCCTCTCTATCTCTGATTGTAGTCCTGTTGAGTTTTCAAAGGACCAGAAGCTGTGTGGCTGATCTAGCCCTGCCTATTTATACCTGGCACCTCATTTTAAAGTGAGAGCCTCACACATAAATGGTTTTTTAGGACACATGAAATGTAGCTTCCTTTGCTTTTTAAAGCTGGATTGTAGATTTGCAGCCAAGCAACAACAAAAATTCCTTCCTTCCCTATGAAACCTTTTTCTTTTCCCTCTAATCGAAACCTTGCCTCAGCTCCTTGTGTTTACTGAAGCCAGTGCAGCTCTAGCATGTTTATGAAGCTGAGCACTTGCTGCCCTGCCTGTTTAAAACCAGCTACTTGCTTGTGGATAAAGTAGCCATTAACTGCTAGGTCAAAATCCCACTGGACTATGCTTACTAAAATCTAAAGCCTTAAGCTACAGTAAAACCACACTAGTCAAAAGAAAATCACATAACTGTAAAAACCAGCCATGTGTCACAACAAAGCCCTACAAACCCGCAAAGCAAAAAAAAAAAAAAAAAAAAATCATGTGACCCATGTTTATTTCACCTAAGACCTAAAGCTACTTACTCAAAGCCTCACACGTTTCTGGCTCCCCAAGTTGCAAATTCAACTGTTTGTCTGTCTCTCAAGCTACCCGGATTGTGCTCCAAATGTTGGGGGAAAGGATGCTATGTATTGGATTCCTTCAAACTCCATCACCCTCCTCGCCCAATGCCAATCATCATAATTGATCACAGAGAATGTGTAATAAGGCCTCTTTTCCCCACAACCCAGCCCCACACAAGTCTCAGTATTTTTTTTTTTTCTTCACCATTCAAGGTCCTGAAACCAAGCAGGACGCTGTGGGGCTCCTGGGCACAAAAGTCTTTCTGTGTACCCCTTTTTCTTGATTATAGGAAAGAGGCTTCTTTCAGAACTCCATGACCTTCCCTGAGTTCCAACAGAGCAGGTTCAAACAATTGCTAATCAGGAAAGGGAGGGGATGCAGAGACAAGGAAGAAACAGTTGAAAAAAAACAATAGTGCAACCTTGGGGCAGGGTCCTGGTTCCTCCTCAAGAAATATACATAATAATAAATTTGAGCTGTTTTGCAGATACTGAAATCCCCACCAGGTGAAAGAAGTTAACTGTATGCTGCCCACGAGCATATAGACCCCAAACCGGTTGGAACCAGAAGGTTGATTATGCTGACTCCCACTTACTTCACCACCAACCAATCAGGAGAATGTCCATGAGCTGATCACGCCCTCTTTGAACCATTACTGTAAAACTCCTCACTACCCCCTCCAGGGCAGGACACACAGTTTTGAGGGCATTAGTCTGCTGTGGTCCCCTTTGTCTGGCAAAGCAGTAAAGTTTTTCTTTTCTACTTCAGCCAAAACTCTGTCTCCAAGATTTAATTTGGTGTCGGGGTACAGAGGCCAGATTCGGCTTCAATCCCTTGCTCTATTTCATGAAGGAGGAGCTTACTAGGATCCTGGAATGATGACAAGGGTGAGAGATGTCCCACACAGGACAGTTTGGATGGAGGCTTGGCCACATCTAGGATCCCAGTGGGTGTCCGTCTGCTGGATGAGCCACAGGCAGTGAGCAGGGCAGCAGGCTGTGTCATGCTCTTCTGTAGTAATTGCTTTCATTCATGGGGCCCCTCACCTCAGTCAGCTACTTAATATAGCCTCTGGCTGCCTCCACAGCTGTGTCCAGGATTACCTTCGGATTCCTGCACCCTCCCCACCCCAAATGACCCTCATACTCTGTCCTGGAGAGAAAGGCATGGCTCTCAGCCTCACCCTCCATCTCTTATTAAACTTTGTGATGGCGTACACTATGCTCTGCGCCCCTCAAGGCCTTTGCTTTTAATTCTTAAGAACCTAGTTTGGAAGTCAAACAAAAATGAATATTAACAATTTCTTTCTCTTTCCATTTGAATGTTCTAACTGGGAGAAGGGTCTAGACATATACTAAAGTATAGAGAGCACAGAGATTAATATTTCAGGATTGCAGGTTAGCACACATGCTTACCCACACTGCCCCAAAAGGGTCTCATGATCCTTTCAAATGCCCATTCTATTAGAGTTTTTCCACACAAGAAAAACTATTCATCATCAAGTCTAGTCAAATGACAGTGCTGGCAGTTAAGCAAGCCAGGAGGTCTTACAAATGGAGGTACTACTGCTGGGAGAGGTTAAGACGTGTGTCCAAGACACACTGCTAGTTAGAAGCAGGGATTCAACTCCAGGCTGCTGAACCATCACCTGGGGTAACTTGACAGGGCTGGCTGGCAGCCAGCTCAAAGAAAGATCTGGACACAGGGAAGAGATCAAAGCAGGGAAGACGCTTCCTTCTACAATGAAAGGGCCACAGGGAAAGATGGAAGAGGAAGGTCAAAAGGAAGGTGAGCCTGATTTTGCATTATGTGTGGGTGAGCAGGCCACCCTTCTAAAGCACCAAGTCCCAAGGGGGCTCCCTTTAGATACTTTTTGATTGTTTCTCATCCAAAGCTATGTTCCAAGACCAAGAATTTTCTATCTACCCTTATAAAAAGGATATAAGTGTAATATAGAAAATGTAAGGAAAATGCATATCCTAGCGAGGTAGACCTGTGTATGGTAGAGCCTGTGGCTGCAGCAGGTACTAAAATCACACCACTGATGTCATTACTCTTCTAGGCTGTTCTTTAGTTAGCTATAATAATACGATGTTTTCTTTTACTGACTTCTGCCCACCAGAGCAACACCCAACTCTACCCACCACCAGTCCCTCCCATCAGGAAGCTTGCACAAGCTTCTAGGTAGCCTCATCCACCACAGGGCAGACAGCAGAAGCAAGAAGAACTACAATCCTGCAGCCTGTGGAACAAAAACCACATTCACAGAAAGATAGACAAAATGAAAAGACAGAGGACTATGTACCAGATGAAGGAACAAGATAAAACTCCAGAAAAACAATTAAATGAAGTGGAGATAGGCAACCTTCCAGAAAAAGAATCCAGAATAATGATAGTGAAGATGATCCAGGACCTCGGAAAAAGAATGGAGGCAAAGATCGAGAAGATGCAAGAAATGTATAACAAAGACCTAGAAGAATTAAAGAACAAACAAACAGAGATGAACAATACAATAACTGAAATGAAAAATACACTAGAAGGAATCAATAGCAGAATAACTGAGGCAGAAGAACGGATAAGTGACCTGGGAGACAGAATGCTGGAATTCACTGCCACAGAACAGAATAAAGAAAAAAGAAAGAAAAGAAATGAAGACAGCCTAAGAGACCTCTGGGACAACATTAAACGCAACAACATTTGCATTATAGGGGTCCCAGAAGGAGGAGGGAGAGAGAAAGGACCAGAGAAAATATTTGAAGAGATTATAGTCGAAAACTTCCCTAACATGGGAAAGGAAATAGCCACCCAAGTCCAGGAAGTGCAGGGATTCCCAGGCAGGATAAGCCCAAGGAGAAACATGCTGAGACACATAGTAATCAAATTGGCAAAAATTAAAGACAAAGAAAAATTATTGAAAGCAACAAGGGAAAATGAAAAATAACATATAAGGGAACTCCCATAAGGTTAACAGCTGATTTCTCAACAGAAACTCTACAAGCCAGAAGGGAGTGGCATGATATATTTAAAGTGATGAAAGGGAAGAACCTACAACCAAGATTACTCTACCTAGCAAGGATCTCATTCAGATTTGACAGAGAAATCAAAAGCTTTACAGGCAAGCAAAAGCCAAGAGAATTCAGCACCACCAAACCAGCTCTACAACGAATGCTAAAGGAAATTTTCTAAGTGGGAAACACAAAAGAAGAAAAGGACCTACAAAAACAAACCCATAAAAATTAAGAAAATGGTCATAGGAACATACATATCAATAATTACCTTAAATGTGAATGGATTAAATGCTCCAACCAAAAGACACAGGCTCACTGAATGGATAAAAAAACAAGACCCATATATATGCTGTCTACAAGAGACCCACTTCAGACCTAGGGACACATACAGACTGAAAGTGATGGAAAAAGATATTCCATGCAAATGGAAATCAAAAGAAATCTGGAGTAGCAATACTCATATCAGATAAAATAGACATTAAAATAAAGAATGTTATAAGAGACAAGGAAGGACACTACATAATGATCAACGGATCACTCCAAGAAGAAGATATAACAGTTATAAATATATATGCACCCAACATAGGAGCACCTCAATACATAAGGCAAATGCTAAGAGCCATGAAAGAGGAAATCGACAGTAACACAATAATACTGGGGGACTTTAACACCTCACTTATACCAATGGACAGATCATCCAGACAGAAAATTAATAAGGAAACACAAGCTTTAAATGACACAGTAGACCAGATAGATTTAATTGATATTTATAGGACATTCCATCCAAAAACAGCAGATTACACTTTCTTCTCAAGTGCACACAGAACATTCTCCAGGATAGGTCACATCTTGGGTCACAAATCAAGCTTCAGTAAATTTTAAAAAATTGAAATCATATCAAGCATCTTTTCCGACCACAACACTATGAGATTAGAAATCAATTACAGGGAAAAAAACATAAAAAACACAAACGCAGGAAGGCTAAACAATTCGTTACTAAATAACCAAGAGATCATTGAAGAAATCAAAGAGGAAATCAAAAAATACCTAGAGACAAATGACAATGAAAACACGACAATCCAAAACCTATGGGATACACTAAAAGCAGTTCTAAGAGGGAAGTTTATAGCAATACAAGCCTTCCTCAAAAAATAAGAAAATTCTCAGGTAAACAATCTAACCTTACACCTGAAGGAACTAGAGAAAGGAGAACAAACAAAACCCAAAGTTAGCAGAAGGAAAGAAATCATAAAGATCAGAGCAGAAATAAATGAAATAGAAACAAAGAAAATAATAGCAAAGAGCAATAAAACTAAAAGCTGGTTCTTTGAGAAGATAAACAAAATTGATAAACCTTTAGCCAGACTCATCTAGATAAAGAGGGAGAGGAATCGAATCAATAAAATTAGAAATGAAACAGAAGTTACAACGGACACCACAGAAATACAAGGCATCATAAGAGACTACTACAAGCAACCCTATGCCAATAAAATGGACAACCTGGAAGAAATGGACAAATTCTTAGACAGGTATAACCTTCCAAGACTGAACCAGGAAGAAATAGAAAATATGAACAGACAAATCACAAGTAATGAAATTGAAACTATGATTAAAAATATTCCAACAAACAAAAGCCCAGGACCAGATGGCTTCACAGGTGAATTCTATCAAACATTTAGAGAAGAGCTAACACCCATCCTTCCCAAACTCTTGCAAAAAATTGCAGAGGAAAGACCACTCCCAAACTCATTCTATGAGGCCATAATCACCCTGATACCAAAACCAGACAAAGATATTACAAGAAAAGAAAATTACAGACCAATAACACTAATGAATATAGACGCAAAAATCTTCAACAAAATACTAGCAAACAGAATCCAACAACACATTAAGAGGATCATACAGCATGATCAAGTGGGATTTATCCCAGGGATGCAAGGATTCTTCAATATATGCAAATCAAACAATGTGATACACCATATTAACAAATTGAAGAATAAAAACCATATGATCATCTCAATAGATGCAGAAAAAGCTTTTGACAAAATTCAGCACCCATTTATGATAAAAAATCTCCAGAAAGTGGGCATAGAGAGAACCTACCTCAACATAATAAAGGCCATATACGACAAACCCACAGCAAACATCATTCTCAATGGTGAAAAACTAAAAGCATTTCTCTAAGATCAGGAACAAGACAAGGATGTCCACTCTCACCACTATTATTCAACATAGTTTTGGAAGTCCTAGCCACGGCAGTCAGAGAAGAAAAAGAAATAAAAGGAATACAAATTGGAAAAGAAGAAATAAAATTGTCACTGTTTGCAGATGACATGATTCTGTACATAGAGAATCCTAAAGATGCCACCAGAAAACTACTAGAGCTAATCAATGAATTCGGTAAAGTTGCAGGATACAAAATTAATGCACAGAAATCTCTTGCATTCCTATATACTAATGATGAAAAATCTGAAAGAGAAATTAAGGAAACACTCCCATTTACCATTGCAGCAAAAAGATTAAAATACCTAGGAATAAACCTACCTAGGGAGACAAAAGACCTGTATGCAGAAAACTATAAGACACTGATGAAAGAAATTAAAGATGATGCCAACAGATGGAGACATACACCATGTTCTTGGATTGGAAGAATCAATATTGTGAAAGTGACTATACTACACAAAGCAATCTACAGATTCAATGCAATCCCTATCAAATTACCAATGGCATTTTTTACAGAACTAGAACAAAACATCTTAAAATTTGTATGGAGACACAAAAGACCCTGAATAGCCAAAGCAGTCTTGGGGGAAAAAAACAGAGCTGGAGGAATCAGACTCCCTGACTTCAGACTATCCTACAAAGCTACAGTAATCAAGACAATATGCTACTGGCACAAAAACAGAAATATAGATCAATGGAACAGGATAGAAAGCCCAGAGATAAACCCACGCACCTATGGTCAACTAATCTATGACAAAGGAGGCAACGATATACAATGGAGTAAAGAGAATCTCTTCAGTAAGTGGTGCTGGTAAAACTGGACAGCTACATGTAAAAGAATGACATTAGAGCACTCCCTAACACGATACACAGAAATAAACTCAAAATGGATTAGAGACCTAAATGTAAGACTGGACACTATAAAACTCTTAGAGGAAAACATAGGAAGAACACTGTTTGACATAAATCACGGCAAGATCTTTTTTGATCCACCTCCGAGGGTAATGGAAATAAAAACAAAAATAGGGACTTCCCTGGTGGCACAGTGGTTTAGAATCCGCCTGCCAATGCAGGGGACACAGGTTCGAGCCCTGGCCCGGGAAGATCCCACATGTTGTGGAGCAACTAAGCCCGTGAGCCACAACTACTGAGCCTGTATGCACAACTACTGAAGCCAGCACATCTAGAGCCTGTGCTCTGCAACAAGAGAAGCCACCACAATGAGAAGCCCGTGCACCGCAACGAAGAGTAACCCCCGCTCGCTGTAACTAGAGAAAGCCCACGCACATCAACGAAGACCCCACGCAGCCAATCAATTAATTAATTAATTTTTAAAAAAAGACAAAAATAAACAAATGGGACCTAATGAAACTTAAAAGCTTTTGCAAAGCAAAGGAAACTACAAACAAGATGAAAAGACAACCCCCAGAATGAGAGAAAATATTTGCAAATGAATCAATGGACAAAGGATTAATCTCCAAAATATATAAACAGCTCACGTAGCTCAATATAAAAAAAACAAACAACCCAATCAAAATATGGGCAGAAGATCTAAATAGACATTTCTCCAAAAAAGACATACAGATGGGCAAGAAGCACATGAAAAGCTGCTCAACATCACTGATTATTAGAGAAATGCAAATCAAAACTACAATGAGGTATCACCTCACACCAGTTAGAATGGGCATCATCAGAACATCTACAAACAACAAATGCTGGAGAGGGTGTGGAGAAAAGGGAACCCTCTTGCACTGTTGGTGGGAATATAAATTGATACAGCCACTATGGAGAACAGTATGGAGGTTCCTTAAAAAACTAAAAATAGAATTACCGTATGACCCAGGAATCCCACTACTGGGCATATACCCAGAGAAAACCATAATTCAAAAAGACACCTGCCCCCCAATGTTCATTGCAGCGCTATTTACAATAGCCAGGTCATGGAAGCAACCTAAGTGCCCATTGACAGATGAATGGATAAAGAAGTTGTGGTACATATATACAATGGAATATTACTCAGCCATAAAAATGACCCAAATGAAATTGGGTCATTTGTAGAGACGTGGATGGATCTAGAGACTGTCATGCAGAGTGAAGTAAGTCAGAAAGAGAAAAACAAACATTGTATATTAACACATGTAAGTGGAACCCAGAAAAATGGTACAGATGAACGAGTTTGCAGGGCAGAAATAGACACAGAGATGTAGAGAACAAACGTATGGACACCAAGGGGGGAAAGTGGCAGGGGTGGTGGTGGTGTGATGAATTGGGAGATTGGGATTGACACATATACACTAATATGTATAAAATATATAACTAATAAGAACTTGCTGTATAAAAAGTAAATAAAATTCAAAAATTAAAAAAATAATAATATGATGTTTTAAAAATTGTTCAGGTCAGCAGATAGTGCTGCTTTGATGGGACTCTAAGGAAAACCCTCAGATGGGTTTTAGAAATATAATGGGAAAAATTACTGATGCTTGGGAGATTTTGAAATACTGTCCTTGAATTTACAATCCCAGAGGAAATGGATGCTTGATGGGCTTTTCAAAGTTGATAAGGACAAGATTGGTTTTTTTTCTCCCAGCTCACATGTGAGGGAATCATTCTGAGGGGATTTTAGCCGTTCCTGCGAACTGTAATTATGGTTGGACTCTAACTGGTACCCTGAATGAGGCTCAATTCGAGCAATAGACTCAGCAACAGTGGCTGTCCTGAAATGTCCTCTATCCCAACGAGGACCATAATAATATAAAATTTGGATGGCAAGGACTTCCCTGGCAGTCCAGTGGTTAAGACTCTGCACTTCCACTCCAGGGGGCACGGGTTCGATCCCTGGTTGGGGAACTAAGATCCTGCATGCCGTGATGTGTGGGCAAAAAAAAAAAAAAAAAATGGGGGTGGCACTTTTCAGTCTGTTACACACCTTTATTAACATCTCAATACTCACACCACTTAGGGAAACTGAGTCAGTGGAGAAACTAAGGAAGGCTGAGTTCCCCAATACCAGCTACTTAAAGAGTGATCCAGAAACTTGGTGTGTCCATCTGCAACCATATAAGTACAGGAAATGAGAGCCAGCTTTTAGATACTTTCATAGCAATTTGACAGAATAATGTTATGTCTTATAATAAAAAGAGGTTTATTAAAATAAAAAAAAAAGCTGGTCTCACATTCCAAAGTGCAATCAAGATGCAATTGCTCCCCAGTTATAGCACAGCAGCCTGTCCCGCTGACCTGACCTCATACCCGATCTTCTCCACTCATGACACACCAGCCCCAGTGGCCTTCTTTATGTTTCTCAAGCCCACAGAGGCTTCCACCTTATGGCCTCTGAACTCACTCTGCCCTCTGCCTGGGATGTTCTTGCCCAGCTCTGCGCCTGGCTGGCTTCTTCTCATTCAACCCACTCCTCAGAGAAGCTTCCCTCACTGGCCACACTAAAGAAGTTACCCAGAACCTCTCTTTCCCACTTCCATGTTTTATTTTCCTCATAGCAGTTATTACTATTATTTTCTTGTTTATGCATTATTTTACTGTTACTCTCTCCCATTAAAATGTAAGAATCTTGTCTTCCTTGTTCAGTGCTGTATCCCACACACCTACAACAGTGCCTGGCACATCGCAGACACTCAGTATGTAACAGGTGAAGGAAACGATGACAGTGGATGAAATGTCCAGTGCCACTTGATGCAGGGACCGCTGCTCTACTTATCGGTGAATGACCACAAACTTGGAGTGTTCTGCGGGCCTTGGAGACGTGCATCAGTGTATTGGCCTCGCTGTTCCCTTGCTAGGGGGCCGGCATTTGGGCTCACATTTGAAAAAAAGAATTACAGGGCTTGTGCTGAAAATTGCATCTGTCATTACCAGCTGGTTTTTGAGATAGTGAGGAGGGCCATAGAGCTTTCTCGTTTTAGGTACAGCTATGGTTTCTTAACGCATTTCTCTCAGTGGTGACCCATTTTGAATGACTGTAGTTTCTCTCATTTTTCTTTGAAGTATTGTTCACAGCTTGTGGCCTGTCCTGGTTTGCAGGAGTTTGAAAGTGGGTCTGGGAAAGGTTGAAGAGCCCCCACTGACACAGCGCAAGAAGGTTAGGTCACTGGTCCCGGCACTTCACAAGATAATATGATGGACTTTGTTAAGGCTACAGGCAATCACCATTCATGTGCTTCATTCAGAAGAATCTCGGAACCTTCCCCAGGGGTCCTCTGGTCCAACTTTCCACCTAGTGCAACACCTTCCATGACACGGCTAACAAACAACTGTCCACCCTTCGAGTGAATAGATGCAACAATACTGCAAGGCAGGCAGCCCATATTTAACCCTGGGAAAACTTTTCCGAGGAGATTTTCCAATAAAATGGATTCTTTCTTTTTCTTTTAAAAACCTTCTCTGCGGGCAGTTGGTAGATATTTTTAAGTTTGGGATTCAGGCCATATGGAGTGTAATATTTAGAAATGTTTAGAGCTATTTCGTTCCTTATGAAAACGAGATTGAGAATAACCTAAGAGAAAATATAACACCATTGGCTTTTCCATTCATAAACACATTCTGCTGGGCACTTCTCTGACATTCTGTGAGGGGAAGGAGCCTGGAGTTTAAATTCCATTTGCATGTTATCCCACTGTGATAGGAAATTATTTCTCCTCGGCCTACTCTTATCATGCAGATTGCTCTAAAATCAGATTACAGCTGTTTGTTTTGATTGATTAGTTAGTTCTGCCTTTTAAAAAAATCACATATATGTTATCAGTGAAAATAAAGCTAAGAAAGCAAATACAACCCTTCCTTGTAGGTTTCTGAGGGTGTTTTAATGAGAAGCTGGGCAGAAACAACTTCTATATACAGGTGAGACAAACAAAATTTTTTAAATCATGAGTAAATCTGTCAAATAACCCAAGGGGTCACAGAATTTAAATGCAAGTTATTCAGTCTCTGCAGCACTGAGCACCCATTAAATGCCAGGTTATTCCAGGAGCTGCAGAGGATGAATAGAACTTGAAGTTTGTGCTCAAGGCGCCCAAAGAAGCAGCCTACCCCTCTACCCTCAACCAGAGAAGTCATTCAGTGCGTGCACTTCATGTTCTAACCAAGTGTCATGGGCAACTTACAGGGATTAGAGAAGAAGGGACTCAGCTTTAGAGAGATGCCATGTATATTCCAGGCTTTGGGACCAGACATCCTGGTGTAAGTCCCAGCTCAGCACTTACTAGTTTCGTGATCTTGGACTTTTTTTTTTTTTTTTTTTTTTTAAACCTCTCTGTATTGTTTCCTCACCGGCCACATGGCAATACTATTCTTCTTGCAAAGCTGTTGGGAAGATTAGAGATAATATATGTAAAGCCTCTAGAACAGTG
Organism: Eschrichtius robustus; assembly: GCF_028021215.1. Lineage (NCBI taxonomy): Eukaryota > Metazoa > Chordata > Mammalia > Artiodactyla > Eschrichtiidae > Eschrichtius > Eschrichtius robustus. The sequence goes on from NC_090824.1 coordinate 73,345,262, forward strand.
TGAAGCCCAGGGTAAGATGCGCCAGCTGCTGGGGTCTGGGTTTGGTTTTCCCTGATCAGCTTCAGCTGGCAGGGCAGGCAACTTTGGGGATTCCTAAGTTTATCTTGCTGGAAGGTGACCTTGGAGAATGTGCGCCGAGACAAGCTGCAGAAACTTTTTCTGGCCCTTCGTTCCTTAGCAAGGGCTGCGGCTCGGCAGAGGGACTGACTCAGGGCAGGGGCTGAGACCCACGCCGCGCAGACAGACGCCGCGGAGAAGGCGGGTGAGAGGAGGCGAGGGAGGAAAATCCGAGATAATGTGTTTAATTTGATCCGTTCCCTGGAGTCATTAAAATGCATCCTCCCCTGGACTCTGAAATTCTTGAGCTGAAATAATCAGTCCAACAGGCTTTTTGCTGAAGATAGAGGAAGCACACATTATGATGCAGGCGAAATCTCAGACCTGTTGAAATACTGCCCTCTTGTGTTGCGGGATGGCAGCAGCCTCTTTGGGAACCGGCTCAGCCTTCCAGCCTCTTAGCAGAGGTGCTACGAGGTGTTTGGAAGCCTCTTAACGCTTCCAAACGAAACCCCCAGGCAAGGCCGTCCCAAACGATCCATCTAATGTGTGAGGTTGGAATGGGAATGCCAGGAGTCCAAGCCCTTATTCACATGCTAAAGAAACACGAAAATCTCTATCGTTCATTTTCAAGGGGTCCCCAAATGAATTCTGAAGGAATTACTGACCTCTACCGCATCCTCTCAACAAGGGAGAAAAAAGGTACTTTAGAGAACTGACAAACTCCAGACAAGAGCTCCCTGTTTCCCTCCCTCTGTGCCTCTACTCTCTAAGAGAGTAGAACTTAAATGTTCACACACACACACACACACACACACACACACACACAAAGTAAAAAAAAAAAAATTTAGAACAAGACCTGTTCTTGTAAACACTTAACAGTTGTTATTAGTCATTATTATATCTTTTTGTATGTCTCAGGCTTTATCCTAGGTCCTAGGGATGCAGCTGGGGCAGATAAACATGGTCCCTGCCCTCATGAAAGGTACATCCACAAATCCTGGTCTTCAAGCTACCTGGGATCTTATCCACACTGGAGGGCAAAGAAAAATAATGCTCCCAATATCTAATAAAAAAATTCCAAGGCAAAACAATCCATGATAGTTCAAGACCCACTAGGAAATATTAGTGCCAATTCTCCCTAACAGAGCCAGAATTTCCACAGGTAGGTGTCTGTAGGCCTTGGAGAGCTCTTCTTTTCTCAAACATCATTCATGAAACACAATTCTCCTCTTTCCAGTTCCAGGGTTTACCCACATTTTTAGCTAAAGAGAAAGATTTGTCTTGGGGCAGGTGGAATATGCAGCTGCTTGGTTTGAGTCATGATTGTCTTACTCTCCTTGAAATTATATTCCTTTATCTTATAGAATTACTGTCTCTAGGAGTCGTCTGCGAAAATGTGCATGTTCCTGCACATGTAGCCTCATTCCTTATTAGTCATTAACACTCACTGTGAGATTGCATTGTTAAATCCTTCCTAACTTGATGGGTAAAGCCAGGGAGGTTCAGAATGAGTCCATTTTTTTTTAAATTGACTTTTTCTGCCTTTAAAGATAATAAATGCTCATTGTAGAAAACATTGATAATAGAGAAAACTCTAAAGAAGCAAATTCTCCCCACCGTAAGAGAACTCATCTTAACATTTGATACTTCCTTCCAGCTGTGTAGTTATAGATCTTGAGGTCTAGGTAAAATGGTGCCAACCCCATTCCACTCCTTGTCGAAGTCCAAAGCCCTCCTCTCAATTTCTGCAGACTGAGAAGTTTACCCTTTCATGGTCAGTTCTTAGGTTCAGATTTTACCTCCACAAATGCTGTCTCTGCTCTTTGCCAGGTCTACCTCCTTCCCCACAACATGCACACTCATGTATATGCGTGCACACACACACACACACACACAACCCCACTCACATCAAATACTTGTGCCTGTGGCATGCTGAAGGGTGGGGAGAGAAGTATGCACTGCAGCGAGCAGCTTCAGATAGGACATCAGTCAGGCCCTTCTCACAGGTCTCTGCCAGAGTCCCCACCTGCCACCGTTGGCCCTACTGTCCTCAGCCTGGGAGGACCTCCCTTGCTCTCCTTGCCTGATCCTGGCCTCATGCAGAGCAATTTAGCCACTTCCTGCTGTCGCTCAAGCTCCTACGAGCTCTCCCATCCCCAGGTCTTCCCTCTAACTCAAGGACTTATATCAGGTTCTTTTCTAAAGCATGGATAGTTTGCCCCCTAAGAGGAATATTACTGTCAGCAGTTAAAATAATGAAATTTCCACCCCTATTACAGTTTTTAATATTGTGGATATTGTATGGTTTTGGATTCTTTCTTTTTTTTTTTTTTACCATTTTAAACTTTTTTTTAAATTATAGTTGATTTATAACGTGTTAGTTTCAGGCTTATAGCTGTATTGGGGTTCTTTTAAAATTAAATGATATTGTTAGCATTTCACCATGCCAATAAAAGGTACTAGAAAATTTACGTATCACAAAATATTTCATCATCAGGATGAGCTCGTGTTCTAAGGACATGAGAGGGAGCAGGCCTCAATGGACGTAGGAGGACTGAGGTTAGTTACTGGGGCATGTGATGTTCCTATTTCCCCTGGGGAAAGATGTAAGCTTCTATATATAGATTAGATAAGCAACAAGGTCTTCCTGCATAGCACAGAGAACTATATTCAATATCCTATGATAAACCATAATGGAAAAGAATATAAAAAAAAGAATGTATATATATGTATAACTGAATCACTTTGCTGTACAGCAGAAATTAACACATTGTAAATCAACTATACTTCAATTTAAAAAAAAAACCTAAAAATTCTTCTTAGTCTGACACTTAAAAAACTCAAAACCTGGGCTTCCCTGGTGGCACAGTGGTTGAGAGTCTGCCTGCCAGTGCAGGGGACGCGGGTTCGCGCCCTGGTCTGGGAGGATCCCATATGCCGCAGAGCAACAGGGCCGTGAGCCACAACTACTGAGCCTGCGCGTCTGGAGCCTGTGCTCCGCAACAAGAGAGGCCGTGACAGTGAAAGGCCCGCGCACCGCGATGAAGAGTGGCCCCCTCTTGCCGCAACTAGAGAAAGCCCTCGCACAGAAACGAAGACCCAACACAGCCAAAAATAAATAAATAAATAAATAAATAACTCAAAACCTGCTTCATTTACCATTGTCTCAGGCATCCTCTCCTTGGCCCTGCCCCGTGTTGTTCCACTTTGTCTAATTTTTGCTACAGACTCTCCTTTTGGGATCTGTTTCATCTCTCTCAGCTACCCCTTTTGAATCTGATGCTGTGGCCTGTCCCTGGATTCCTAAGCCTTTGCCCTGGCGCTTGCTTTAGACCCCCCTTGTTCCATGTCCTCAAGCCACAGGCCAGCCCTATTTTCCTACTATTTTGATTCTCTATCTCGACATACCAAACCCCCTCAAAATTTCATGGTACCACAATAACATTTATCTGTTCGCGATTCTGCAATTTGAGCCAGTCTCACAGGCGTAGTTTGCCTCTGTTCCGTGGGCTGGCAGCTGGGGCAGCTTGACTGCAGTGGGAGGGTCCACTTCCAAGATGGCCTTACTCACTTAGCTGGCAGATTGGCATGGGCTGACAGCTTGGGCTCAGCTGGGGCTGTCAGCCAGGGCCTTGAGTTCTCCTCCTTGTGGCCTTTCCAGATGGCAAGGTTGAGATTCTCCTGGCATGGCCATCTGAGTGAGGATAGTTGAACTTCTTTCATGAAAGCTGGTCTCCTCCAAAGAGCAAAAGTAGAAGCTGCCAGGCCCTTGTAATGCCTGGGTATAGAAGTCCCAAAACATCTCTTCCACTACATTGTATCTGTCAAAGGAGTCATTAGGTCACATCAAAGGGAGGGGAAGTAGATTCCCCTTCTTGATGGGAGAGTTGCACGTGGAACGAGAGGTAGTGTTGCGGCCATCTCTGGAGATACAATGTACCACCCACCCATGCCATACCCATTCCCATCCCTAACTTTCAGAACCTCAGCACAAAAATGAGAGTTGTGGAACTCTCTATAGAGACTTTGGACAGAAAGACTGTTTTGGTAGACTTCATGAAGTATCCTGCCTGATTAATTAATGGCTGTGAGATAGTACAATTCTTTCTCTCTCTAGGCTGAGCATTCTAGGTCAATGCTCTTTGGCACCTGTACTCTCTCTCCCATGATTAACTTTCTTCTCTGTACTGCGGCAATGTGTGGGGTGTTTTAAATTCCCCATTTCAGATTAGAATCAATTCCTGTTTGTACTCTGAACTGGAAATAGTTTTACCCTTGATCTATGCCATGACTCATAATTTAACACCCTTCAACCTTCATTTGCAAACAGAAGTTCACTGGCCTTGTAGGGGTTCACTGATATCCACAAGGCCTCCAGAGTCCAAGCCTGTTAACACTTGGGCATGCAACTTTGCACTTATATCCCCAGAACAAAGCAAATGAGAGTCTCTCATACCTGAGTGGTATGTTTATAAACATAGGAGAAGCTAGTTTTCCACTTACTGCTGCTGTGTAACAAACTGCCCCAAGATTTTGTGGCCCAAAACCACAACCATTTTACGATCTCTTACAGTTTACATAAATCAAGAACTCAGTCAGGTTTGACTGGGCAATTCTTTTGCGTCCTGTGGCATACTTTGAGGTTACTCAGTGATGTCCAACTGGCAAATGGAATGGTTCGGAGGCTCCAAGATGGGGTCACTCACGTGTCTGGCTGGACAGCTGGGCTCAGTTGGCACTGCCTACTTGGAGTCCTACAGGTGGCCTCTCTGGCACAGCGGTCTCAAGGTAACTATGCTTCTTACCTGGAGGCTGGCAAGTGTTCCAAGAGAACCAGACAAAAGCTGTGTGGCCTTTCTGCAGTTAGCCTTGCAAGTCACACACATCACTTCGGACACATCCTATTCATCACTAAAAAGTCATTGGGCAGTCCAGATTCAAGGGAGACACCACCTCTTGATGGGGGATAATAAGGTCATGCTGTAGAAGAGCTTGTGGGACATGTGATATTGTTTCCATCGTCTTTGGAACACGCCATCTGCCATAACCAATCCGGACCTTAGCAAGAGTGAAGTTAGATGAAGTTGCCCCTCCATTCCTGCAGATCCAGCCCCATGTTTCTACTCCTGTTTGTTGCCCTTACCCACAAATTCCCCCCAGCCCAGATTCTACTTTGCTTTCCTGACATTTCCTGGCACTTTCTCCCATACAGAACTTACATATTTTGTGTCCCACTTCCTCCTGACCCCATTAGATGACTGGAGGCAGCACTTTGCAGTGGAAAGAGTGTTGAACTGAAAAGGCACATCCCAATGCATCCAGCAGTGAGCTAGGTTATCCTAGGCAACTCAAAACTATTGCAGTTTTCTCATTTACACTGGAATACTGGAAGTGGGTTTGGGGGATAAGACAAAACCACCTTCAACATCAATTCTAATCATTCCAAATCTAATCTGACAATTATATGCCAACAAATTCAACAACCTAAAAGAAATGGACAAGTTCCTAGAAACATACAGCCCACCATAACTGAATCAAGAGAAGAGAGATAATTTGAACAGACCTATCACTAGAAGTGAAATAGAATCTGTAATAAAAACAAAAAACCTCCCTACAAACAGAAGTCCAGGACCAGATGGTTTCACAGGTGAATTCTACCAAACATGAAAGAACTTTTACTGGTTCTTCTCAAACTTTTCCAAAAGATTGAAGCAGAGGGAACACTCCCAAAGACATTCTATGAAGCCACCATCACCCTGATACCAAAACCAAAGACACCACCAAAAAAGGAAATTACAAGCCAATATTTTTGATGAATATAGATGTAAAACTTCTCAACAAAATATTAGCAAACCGAATCCAACAACATATAAAGAAGACCATACACCACGACCAAGTTGGATTCATCCCAGGGTCACATGGTTGTTTCAACATACAAAAATCAATCAATGTGATAAACCACATCAACAAAAGAAAAGATAAAAACCACATGATCATCTCAATAGATGCAGAAAAAACATTTGATAAAAGTCAACATCCATTTATGATAAAAACTCTTACCAAAATGGGTATAGAGGGAACATATCTCAACATAATAACAGCTATTTATGACAAACCCACAGCCAATATAATACTCAAAGGTGAAAAGCTAACTCTAATATGAGTTAAGGAATAAATGGATAACCACAAAAGATGACCATTTAACCCTACTAAAAATATTTACTTATCATCTACCTTAAACAATTCTGGGTTACTATAGAAGAGAGGAGTTTGAATGTTCATTGGCAGGCACAAATAAGTAAAAAGTTAGCAAAAATATGAAAACTGCCACTGAATGACTAATCATGAATGGTTCATTGCAAATAAGTAATCTAGGGAATGTATTCTAAGTTCCTTCAGTAATGTGATAGTTCACTGAATGTTAACATTGTTGTGGAGGTGAGACTTTACTACAAGCACTGACCCAGGGATGTATGTTCTTTCAAGTTAGTATTTATATAGTAGTTATACTGTCTGGAACGTGTGACCATGGTAGAAGAAGCAGGAGTGGAGAGAATGGGGGATCACACAGGCAGTTTTATGTTCAACCCGGAAGTGGAGCATGTCACTCCTTCCCACATCTTATTGGCCAGAATGCTGTCACATGGTTTGAACCCACCTGTGACAGAGTCTGGGAAACATAGTTTTCCTTTGTGCCTGGAAAAAAAGAAATTGATTGGTAAAATTTAACAACTGACAGGACCACTTACAAATGAGCTGTTCCTTGTTTCTACCTTAACATCATTTGTTGTTTGGGGCGATTTAAAGAGCTATTCATTGTACAACCAATTGGATTCCATAATCCCGATCTCTTCTTGATGGCTAAAATAGCCAGAACATGGTGTATGGAAGTACATACACACACATCCTCTCTCTCCTCTCTCTCTCCCCTTCTCTCTTTTTGCTAGCAGCAAATGTGTTAAAATCATAGTTGAGTTTGGTATATTAATAATGGATCCCCATAAAAAGCATAGCTCTATATCAAACACTGGGCTGTGTTTTACTTTTTTTTTTTTGTTTGTTCGATATTTGTTGTTTATTATACTTAATAAATTCCACTAAGTTTCTCCTACTTCTTTTTTTTTTTTTTTACTTTTTTTAATAGATCTTTATTGGAGTATAATTGTTTCACAATACTGTGTTAGTTTCTGTTGTATAACAATGTGAATCAGCCATATGCATACATATATCCCCATATCCCCTCCCTTTTGAGCCTCCCTCCCACCCTCCCTACCCCATCCCTCTAGGTCATCTCAAAGCACAGAGCTGATCTCCCTGTGCTATGCTGCTGCTTCCCACTAGCTAACTAATTTACATTCGGTAGTGTATATATGTCGCTGCTATTCTCACTTCGCCCCAGCTTCCCCCTCCACCCCTTTGTCCTCAAGTCCATTCCTTATGCTTACATCTTTATTCCTGCCCTGCCACTAGGTTCATCAGTACCATTTTTTTTTTTAGATTCCATATATATGCGTTAGCATACTGTATTTGTTTTTCTCTCTTTTTTTTTAGTGATTTATTTTTTTGAAAACATCTTTATTGGAGTACAATTGCTTTACATTGGTGTGTTAGTTTCTGCTTTATAACAAAGTGAATCAGCTATACATATACATATATCCCCATATCTCCTCCCTCTTGCATCTCCCTCCCACCCTCCCTACCCCACCCCTCTAGGTGGTCACAAAGCACCCAGCTGATCTCCCTGTGCTATGTGGCTGCTTCCCACTAGCTATCTATTTTACATTTGGCAGTGTAATATGTCCATGCCACTCTCTCACTTCATCCCAGCTTACGCTTCCCCCTCCCTGTGTCCTCAAGTCCATTTTCTACATCTGCGTCTTTATTCCTGTCCTGCCCCTAGGTTCGTCAGAACCTTTTTTTTTTTCTTCTTTTAGATTCCATATATATGTGTTAGCATACGGTATTTGTTTTTCTCTTTCTGACTTACTTCACTCTGCATGACAGACTCTAGGTCCATCCACCTCACTACAAATAACTCAATTCCATTCCTTTTTATGGCTGTTGTGCTTTACTTTCATGCATTATCTCAATTGATCTTCACAAAATTATGTGAGACAGTCATTAATTATTATTCTCATTTTACAGAGGGAATGAAACTCGAGTGAGATAATTTGCTCAAAGTCATACAACGACAGAGGGGCAGGGCTGGGACTCCTATCTGAGTCCATCTGGCTCTTGAACCAGTGCTCTTAACTGCTGTACTGTACTGACCTCCCATTTATAAAGACCTTGCCAGAGTGAAGAGGAAGAAAATCACAAGGGGAAGGAACTTCAGGCTTTTCTGATCTTACACCCACACTGGTTCTAAGTGTGACTCTCTGACCTTCCCAACAGTTTTGAATACATCACCCGGACTGAAGCCACATGTTGCCCAGCTTTATGTTGTGTGGTGGGATCATGTTCTCATTGCTCTGCTCTGCCTCAAAGCTCGCACCATTTTCCACCCTGGTGCATGGAATGATCCCAGTGTGGAGTACGGCTATAAAACAACATGGACCACACTTGCTCATGCTTGATATGTTGTCATATGCTATCTTTAAATGCTTACATGTGCGGTTTTATCTCTCCACCTAGAGGGTAAGCTTAAGACCAAAGCTGTGCATTTCCCCCAGCACCTAGCACAGTACAAGGCACAGCAGAGGCATCTGAGAGACACTTGCAGATACAGGGTGGGCAGCCCTGACATCACCTCTGTACCTCAGTTTCCTCCTCTGTAACATTAAGGGCTTTGGCAGGAAAAGATCTAAGGGCTCACCCAGTTCTATGATTCTACACACCACTGGGCATTGCTCTTCAAGGGCACCCTGTCCAAAAGCCTCATACATTCTTCCTGCAAAGCCAAAGTCACTGTATGGTCACAGGGCAAGTAAAGTCACATGCTCACCAGCTAACCTTTCCAAATTCATGTGACTATAACTGAGTTTCCCTAAAGGAAATTGCATTTTAAAGTGATAAGAAGCCATTATTATAAAATGACTAATAATGCAGCAAAGAGCCGTAACGTGATTCTGGCCCAAGTCATTAATCAATCGGTGCACTTTAATGAGGAGCTTCCTTATGCCTGTCGCTAGTCATTTATTCAAATCAAGTAAATATTGTCCATATTGTCCACTGAAGAAGTACAGAGTGATTTATTAAGGAATTGAGCAGATCACATTTCTCAGAGAAATTTCACAATGAAGGATTCTTTCAACAGTGTTTTCAAGGTGTCAGGTGGGCTCTATGGGCTGTGTGACGTGTTTGCTCATCTTGGGGCCTCATCGGGTTCTGTCTCATGCCCTAATGCAGTGAAGTTCAAGGCAACCTCCCTGTCTCATGGGTCAGCTGCTTTCACACATGGGACAACACCGTTCAAGAGGCAATAGCATGGGGACAAAGACCCTGACACACATTTGTACTTTCTTTTAAGTCAATGGCTTGCCTCCTTTTCTGGTTTATCAAATACGTAGTCACTTTGCAGAACACAAGCCTCAAACTTAGGTGGGTTTCATTGGGATGTGGTGGCATCTCCTAGCAGGATGTGCTATTTCAGGCTTATTCTGTAGCTGTTATCACTACCACAAGAAGAGGATGAATAGAGGCAGGATAGTTCTAGGACCTGCAACCAATAACCTTTTACCGCTTAGAAGGAAATGCTCAAAACAATCTCAACTGTGAGGCTTCTGGAAAACTATACATGATGACCCACTTTATCACTAGCCAGGATATAATAATAGCTGGAGGTCAGAGCAATCAGTGGGTGCCAAGTTAGGACAAAATTTAGACCGGGTTATATCCACTCAATGGCAAAACATCTAGTAAATTCAAGTAATATTTTTTAAAGCAAATCCTTTAAGTTCAAGTAAGCAGTTGATTTCTTTCCTTTCATATGGGCTGTTGCAACATCCTAGAAACACTGCCTGGGACTTCTCTCGGGAGTTTTGTGATTGATTTTGCAAACTGGCTTCAAATACACACAAACACACACTCGGAGACACACACACCAATACACAGGCAAAAAGCTTCTTCCCTTTCTGCTGTGTCCTTCAAACACCTGCAGGATTCCTTGACCACACCCCCTCCCACAGAAGGAATATTTTCAAGGTCTCTACAAGTATGGAAGAATGTATCTCCTTCCTTTTGAAGAAATGATGGCACTAAAAGGGAGGCTCAAAAAACAAAAACAAAAACAAAAAAGGAGGCACTACATGGGCAACTTTGTAATGCATTCCACCCTCCTTCTCATCATAATTTATTAGCACTCTCAAATGAAAAATGAATGACTTTAGCACTGGATTAATTGGTGAAGGAACGCTTTGTATAAATGTTTCTTTACAATCTGTCCTTCCTGCTGGCATTCACAGTAGACTCCCCGTGTCACCGCAAACTTTACCTCCTAAGGGTCCCCTGACCCGCCCGTTTCTCTCCATCTCCACTCCTTCACCAGCAGGACTGTTAACAGTCTCCTAACCACTCTCCCCACTTCTGTATTTGCCCCACTTCTCCTCACAGCAGCTCCAATGAGCTTGATAAGCCCCATAGGTTGATTCTCAGGGCTCTTTAGACCCAGTTGAATCCTTCATATGGACTACAAAGTCATCTTTCTGCCTGTATCTCTTCAACCCCATCTCTCCCTGATCCCCCATGTTTCTTACCCAGCAAAGAAACCAGGCTCTTTCAGGTCCTTCACAGAACCATCATTCTTCCTCCCCTCAGCCTTTGCCTAGCCTGCTCTCCCACCCTCACCCCCTTCCCTTCTTGCTCCCCCTTCCCCTTCAGGCCTCAGCTTAAGTGTTACTTCCCTGGGGAAGCCTTTCCTTGCTCACCAGACTAAGTTAGCACTCCTATTTTATTTCCTCATAGTACACTGTTCTTTTCCTTCATACCATTTCTCAGTTGCAATGAATAACTGTTTGCTCGTGAGATTCATAGCCTGTCATCAGTACAGCAGAAAAACCCAGGGCCTGGGTTCTGGAGTCAGACCGCACAACTCAGATCTTAGCTCTGCCGTTTACTAACGTCCTGGGCAAATCACATCACTTCTCTGGCTTCTGATTCTTCATCTGCCAAACAGGGTTAATAATAACATCTATTTCGTGGGGTCACTTTGGACATGAGATGAGTTAGCAAGTAGCCCATGCCTGGCATATAGTAAGCACTCCATAAATACAGGAAGAAAACCTTAGTAAGTACCCAATACTTATTTACTGAAAGAACGAATGCTTTTCACATTAAGGTGAGGATAACAGCCTTTGTCCTGCCAACCACTCGAAACAGATTTAAGATGAAATAAATTACTAAGTTTGAAAAGGGTCTAACTTGTGTTAGATTCTACAGACGTGGAGTCCTGCCATTGCTGTTTACACTTTCCAGTCCTAAGCCTTATCTTGCTTGACCAAAAAAAAATCTCAGTGATCTGATTTTTTTTTTTTTTAACAAGAGCAAGGTCGAAGCAGAAATGGATGTTCCATTGTCTTCTATGCGAAGACGTTTTCCCAGAATAGCAAAGACCACATCACCTTCATTCCCACCAAAGAGAGGCACCATGGGAAGCATAAAGCTCCTTCCCAGGAGGGTGCAGAGAAAGCAGGGGCAAGGAAACTTCCTTAAGCTCTGCTTGTACTGTGTAAACACAGTCTCTGAAGCCCCAGGGCTGACGGTCTAGCACTTTACCCCCTGGGGAAAATATTAGCCCTTAGCAAATGAATGGACCTTGAAGTTTTCCTTCAGGGGAACAGGTACTATTTTAATCTCTGCAACAGCTGAATGCTAATGTACAGCCATGGCAGGAGCAGTGAAGGTACTGTGATACATGATTTAGGCCCCTAATCAACCAAGCTACTCCCAAGCCTGTCCACAGCCAGTGCATTTCCTCTAATTTAATTCAGTGCCACATGGAAGTATATATTCCTGCTATGAATAGAGTTCTAGAGGTTTATGGATTTTAAGGGTTGGAAGGCACTTAGAGTCACTGAACCCAAAAGCCTGTTCCATGCACATCCATGATTCTCTCCTCGATATGTGGCCAAGCTGCGGGTCTCGGCCTTCCTGGATGGGGTCCCCTAGCACAAGGATAGGCAGTCCCAGGCTGAGCTCCTACCTGATCTACCCAGTGAGGATCTGGGAGGAGAGTGGAGAGCCCAGTGAAACAGCAATGACAGGGCCAAGGTGTGTAGTTAGAACCAAGAAAGGATGCTGGAGGCAAAGGAGAAAGGTGAAGATTTTAACAAGGAAGAAACAGAGAAAAGTTAAGACACAAGGGGAGATGGTGGCGACAGATCATCCCCCAAACCGGGCAAGGACTCCTTTCAGATGCATATCCACAGGTCCTGGGGTGAAATCACAAGCCAGGTTGAAGTCTTCAGGGGTACAAACCACTCCCAAACAATGAAAACTGAAGGGGACAGTGAAATATCATTTAGAGATACTGAATGACACACTGGATTGGGAGTCAGGAGCCCTGGTTTCCAGGTCTGACCCTGCCATGTGGGCCTTTGAGAAAGGATTCAATCAGAATGGAGAGATTTCACAGTTGTCAAAGCACTCCCAACGCTGGCCAGTAGACACGGGGCTGAGGGATTTTCTATTAAAGCTGGTGTGGTTGGCACTTCCCATCCTGATCAAGAAGGTCCACACACAGCTGCCCCCAGACCCCAGCTGGCTATGACAGGTAAATATTTTACAGCGTGAATGTCCTAGAGAGAGGACCTCTAACAGGAGATGGCAAAAGACCCTCTTAGTAGAATGTCTTTCTCACAGATCTCCTAAGAATCATTCTAAATGTCACCACATATAAACCCCCTTGATCATTTCATTGGAATCGTGCCTCTCAGAGGTCCCTCTGACTGCGGCCCCAGCTGCTGCTCTGAAATCCATCACTGAGTTGTGAGGAGGCCACACCTCCTCCGGGCTGCTCTCAGCCACGACGGAGCATGACGGGGTACTGAGGCAGGCCAATTCCTGGAAGATGCTGGACTCCTCTAACAGCCGATTTTGACTTGAGGACACCCAACAAGCAGTCTAAGATGCTTCCATCCAACTTGACTTTCCTCCCTCCAGGGGGGTCAGACCTGCATCTCAGACCGGTAGCCTTCCCAGCACCCCCTGTTTCCCCTCCCACCTTCCTCACGGGTGTTTCCCTAATGAATCTCTCACACCTGTCATCCCCCCTAGGTGCCTGCTTCCCAGACGCAGCACCATTATTAACCACCTCTAGTTGAATGAGTGACTGGCTATTTCTCATGGAATTGTTCAGCCCATTCAGTTAGAGCCATCAGCGAGTCTAGGGGTAACGTTTTAAAAAGGTGTTACTAGCTGAACCCACGTAGAGACTTGTGTGTAGAGCTGGCAATGGGTGTCCTTCTCTAGGGTCCTTGTCTATTGACTGATTTGTATTAAGGCTTAAGAGATTTCTGGGGCTAGAACTCAAACAGTATCAATGCCTGGGGGTCAGGCACAAACAGAGTGAACTAGAGGAATAAAAAGAAGCCAGGCTTCCCTGGTGGTGTAGTGGTTGAGAATCTGCCTGCCAATGCAGGGGACACGGGTTCGAGCCCTGGTCTGGGAGGATCCCACATGCCGCGGAGCAACTGGGCCCGTGAGCCACAACTGCTGAGCCTGCGCGTCTGGAGCCTGTGCTCCGCAACAAGAGAGGCCGCGACGGTGAGAGGCCCGCGCACCGCGATGAAGAGTGGCCCCCACTTGCCGCAACTAGAGAAAGCCCTCACACAGAAACGAAGACCCAACACAGCCATAAATAAATAAATAAATAAATATTAAAAAAAAAAAAAAAAAAAGAAGCCAGATTAGAATGGGGCACTGGGTGCCTGTGAAGCAAACCCCAGGGGACTGGTGTCTGTCATTTGAAGCTGCCCCCTCCAAGCAGCCCTATCCGAGTTTGCCTGCCTTGGGGTAGGGATGGGGAGTATTATTTGTATAAAAGCAAAAGCACTGACCCTCATGCATTGCTGGTAGGAACGTGCAAGGTGGAACTGCTATGGAAAACTGTTTGGCGGTTCCTCACAAAGCTAAATTTAGAATAACCATATGATACAGCATTCTAGTCCTAAGCATATACCCAGAGGAATTGAAAGCAAAGACTCAAACAGACACTTGGACACCAATGGTCTTAGCAGCATCATTCACAATAACCAAAAGGTGAAAACAATCCGTGTCCATCAACGGATGAATGGATGAACAAAACGTGATATGTCCGTACAATGGAATATCATTCAACCATAAAAAGGAATGAAGCTCTGGTACATGCTGTAAACTACATGAACCTTGAAAATATTATGCTAAATGAAAGAATCCAGACACAAAAACATAAATATTGTATCATTCCACTTATATGAAGTACCTAGAATAGGCAAATCCATAGAGACAGAAAGTAGATTAGAGGTTACCAGGAGAGGGGAGGAAGAAATAGGGAGTTATTTTTTAATAGTTAAGAGTTTCTGTTTGGGGTTACTTTAAAAGTTTTGGAAAGAGATAGCGTGATGGTTGCACAAAATTTTGAGTGTAATCAATGCCACTGAATCATACACTTAAAAACTGTTGAGATGGAAAATTTTGTCACATATATTTTTACTATTTAAAAATTAATAATTAATATACCAAAAAATTGAACTTGTACATGGGCAAATTTTATGATATATGAATTATATCTCAATAAAGCAGTTTTTTAAAAAGTGAAAGCACTATAGCAGCCCTGGGCCTATGCAAATTTGCTGCTGAAGCCAAGGGTCAAATCCAAGCAAGAGGGTGGCTGTTTCCCTGTCCATTGACGATGTGATGCAGTACAAGGGCCCAAGAGCAGGGCAGGTGACATTTCCTGAGCAGGTGGGCAGCCCCAGTGGTGTGCGTGTTGACCTGCGGAAGCACCTGGACAGAGGCTTGGAGTGAATGAAGCACAGAGGGTGCCCTGAGGGGTAAAAGCAGTTCATACATCACCCTGGGCAGCCTGTGTTGTTTCCCATATTGATTCTTAAGAGAAGTGTGCCCCCTGTGAGGCTCCTTAAGGTAGCAGTTGTGGGTGGAAGCTTGAAAGGGGGCAGATGTTTCTAATTCCATTGGTGAGGGCTATCAAGCCAGTTAGACCACAATGTGCACATCAATGTGACCCCAATCACACCTGACATCATTTGTACCCCCACGTGGTCCATCCAGGGATACTTGGTACACAAGCGAAGTCAGGAATTAATACAATTATTTAGATAACTTAAAAAATAAGAAAGGATGAGGTAGGAGGAAGGAGGAGACTGGGATTGACACATATACATTATTGATACTATGTATAAAATAGACAACTGATGGGAACATACTGTATAGCACAGGGAACTCTACCTAATGCACTGTGGTAACCTAAATGGAAGGGAAGTCCAAAAGGGAGGGGATATCTGTATGTGTATGGCTGATTCATTTTGTTGTGCAGTGGAGGCTAACACAACATTGTCAAGCAACCATACTCCCATAAAAATTAATTTAAAAAAAGAAAGAAAGGAAATTTGCCTAGTTATCTGAATTTCCTATTTTTACCCATTTCTAGTATAGGTGGGTACACCCATGGAGTGCAAGCAAATGTGGAAAATAAGCCGATTTTTATCATTGTGGAAAGATATCTGGACAGTGTAAAAGAGAGACTCATAAACCTGACTGTGAACCCATAACTTCTATCAGCATTTGAAAAGAATGAATCTGCATGTTCCAGATTCTAGGAGAAGGACACAAAATTATTGAGGTAAGTATAATGATGTTAAAATAGGTCTCTGCATTCTCAGTGTTGGCCATGCTTTCTCCCATCCAATGTCCAGGTTAATGTAAGAACCAATGGACAGACTGTCATTACAATTCTGAAACACCTACCTGTCTACTGCTGTAATGCACTGGAATTGAGGTATTTGGATTTCCATAAACATATAAGCTATATATATATGGCACAGCTAACAGGCCTAAGCATTACAGGAAAACATTATTTGTGATTATTGTTACTGCCAATGCATTTTTTGTTTTTAATTTTTGGAAAAGATAATACGTGCAATTAAACATGGGGGTATAGAAGAAATTCTCCCCCTCAGCCCTTCCTTAGAAACACCATTGCTGCCAATTCCTCCCAGATACTCAATATGACTTTCAACAATGCTAAAAGTTTCTCTGCACTTGGGATAGATCAGTAGTCATTCTTAGGGAGACATACCTCTCTTCAGATGGATATTTTGCCCACAGACACAAATATGTGTATTTGTAAACACATAAACACACACAGGTTAATTGAAAGTCTCTTAACAGATTGGAAGAAAAACATAACAATGGATTTACCACTGTCTACATGTAGAAAAAAAAAATCTCAAAGTTTATGGAATTCAAAGCACTTAACCATATTATTAATGATTGAAAGAATTTCTCTGGCTGTGTTTCATTTTTTTTTTTAAACTTTGGGTTTATTTATTTATGGCTGTGTTGGGTCTTCGTTTCTTTCTGTGCGAGGGCTTTCTCTAGTTGCGGCAAGCGGGGTCTACTCTTCATCGCGGTGTGCGGGCCTCTCATTATCGCGGCCTCTCTTGTTGCGGAGCACAGGCTCCAGACGCACAGGCTCAGTAATTGTGGCTCATGGGCCTAGTTGCTCCGCGGCCTGTGGGATCTTCCCAGACCAGGGCTCGAACCCGTGTCCCCTGTATTGGCAGGCAGATTCTCAACCACTGCGCCACCAGGGAAGCCCTGTGTTTCATTTTTAAAAAGCAGAGTTGTCCTATGGATGTAAATGCACTTCCTTATGACTTCTATTCCACATTCTGTGCTTGTGTGTAGAAATATCCACACAAAATAACTATACCTTTTAAACCATTTTTCTTGTGGTCCATTACTCTGCAGGTGTAATTTGAGTAGGCATTGATGATGATAAACACCACAGTTTAGAAGATGTTAAAGCAAGCTTATCAGAGCTCACATAGAGAAACAAATTAGGCAAACTGAAGTAATTTGAGCTAATGAAGTTTGATTCCAAACATCCAGATCAATTAAGCTTCAAGTACTTGCTTGGGCTCCTGCTCTATAAGGCAGCGGGGAGCTATTGCCTAGAGGAAGAGGCTGGGAGTGCTGATTGAGAAGGCCTGAAAATAAAGGTGACAGAGTCGTGCAGTGTTTCATGGATGTATTTCTCAGGCCTTACTGTTTGAGGATCACATCATGTGGAAATGAAGGGAAAGTGGGTGATGCATCCACGGGGACCCTGCTTATAGGAGCCTTACAGGAGGCTGGAAAGAACAAGACTCAAGATACGCAGTGGTGAAAGGTTTGGTAGTGTTTCTAATGTACTTGTTGTATATGGGCAAACAAACTGAAAAGAGAATTCTGGTAACATGAGCAAGAGATGGGCTCAGAGAGAATCTGCCTGTTTCAATGGATGGAGAGTAGAGAGCTCAGAACTTCTGGGTCCTCAAGGTTGAAAAATGAAACTGTGCCCATCTACCACCTGTAAAAGATAAAACTGAATAGAATATCCTTTGGAATAGAAAGGCCTTTTACTACTACATCTCAGGGTGAAGACCAAACCAAGGGTGTTGCCAGCAAACCTATTAAGACTTCTGATGGGACTAAGGCGGCTCCCAGTAATATTTTCCCATTGGGAAAAATAGGTCAGGGAAAAGAGATCAAGAGTATGTTCCCATGGAAGCATGATATGCTCAAAGTACCTGTAATTAAGTCTAGAGAGAGAAATATGTCTCAAAGAAAATAGTGGCTATGTCTACTGAAACATGGATTCAAGCAGAATCAAATAGATTAAACAAACACAACAAAGTGTCTGAGAGAGTGATACTGTCAAAAGTGCTGCCAGCCTGTGACTACTTGGAATACCAAACAACCCTTAGGCCAATTTTTCTATGGGCAAGAATGTGATGTATTCAAGAGGGAAGTAAATATATGTGATCAATGAAGGATTATGGTGGATGGAATTATTGTTCTCAATTACTTGCTACTGTCTTCTAATAGGATGATTTATCCTCATTCATTTTCAGTCATGTGAGTTATCTGTGCACCTTCGATAGGGAAACTATGTCTCCACCTTACATATTTGGATACGGATATGATTTGGTCAATGAAATGTGAGGGCATGCACATGTCTGAGCAAAAGCTTTAAATGTGACTTCATGGTTTGTGTTGCACTCTCTGACTCTGCCTTCACCGTAAGAAAAACGCAGTCCAGAAAAGGGCTACTCAGCCTAGAATGAGAAGTCACACTGAGTCCAGCCAAGTCAAGCAGAGCCACTGTTGAACCATAGCCTTCATGTAACATTAACAAGAAATATGTGTTTGTGGTAAGGCATTTAGATATTGGAGTTATTTGCTACTGTAGAGAGAGCTGATAATACAGGAGTCATCAGTGTATAAGTAATGTATTTAAGGCCACAGAACTCAATGCCATCACTTAGGGAGTGAGCATAGATAAAGAAAAAGACTGAGCCCAGGGAAGAGGAGAGGCCAGGAAAACAGAATGAAAAGCCATGGACAAAGATATCAGAGGAAAGTCACAAGAGAGTGAGCTAGAGGCCAATTTAAAAAAAAAAAAAAAAAAGTGCTTTATGAAAATGGGCAAAGATGGTGATGTCAAATAAACCTGAGGGTACCTGAAAGAAAAAGACACAGAAATGACATTAAATTTAGCAAGAGGGAGAATATTGATGACTTTGACTAAGATGATCTCAGTGAATTGTGGAAAAAATTAACTGGCAAGAATTGGATAGAATATGAGGTGAGAACTGGGGGCCGTAGTACAAGTGACATTTTAAAAATAAATTTTCCATAAACAGAAGCAGAGAGATGGAGAGGTAACTGGAATGAGTTGAGAGGTTTAGGAAATTCGGTTTTATTTTGTTTTCCAGATGAGAAAAATACAGAAGGTTTGCATGTTGATGGGGAAAATCCAATAGAAAGCCATCATTTCTAGGGAATATGATAAACTAATTGACGCTCAGATGAGTGATGACTATTGCCAGATTTTATATTTTAGTTTTTACATTGATATTGTTTACCATTGCCAGGAATCCAAAGAAAAATATTAAAATCCTGCAATGCCAATTATTCTCTTCCCCCCAATTCCTTAAGGATCCAAAAGGAGCCACAGACAATGAATAACAAATAATTTACATGGTTGTTCAAGTGCCCAATACCCCAGTTCAAAGGCCTAATAATGGTTGACTAAGACCTCCTTCAAGTCCTGAATCTATTTCTTGGGATCTTAATCTCTCTAGAAAACTTCAGGAAGAAAGTCAGGCAAAGACAGTGGTCAGAATCCAAGTGGTCTTGAATCCATTTACACATCCCCGTAGAGCGGAAGAGAGAGCAAGGGGGAAGGAGCTATGTTTGCACTTCTTACGTCACAACGCCCCATCCATTACCCATTAAGGCCCAGTCAATGTCTTGAGTTCCAAAAATTCACACTAGTGACTCTTCTACCTTTAAAGGGGCAGCCAGCAAGGGTGTGGGCAGAGTCGGTCATGATATGGCAAGCTCTCCTCGACCTGCATAGATGGATGACTGGGCTATTCTCCATGGGCAACTCATTCATATCCAACTGGCAACCTCTGCAGACCATATCCTAATCCAAAGACACGGCCTTCAGAGTGGAAATTTCAGACATGGAGGCACAGGACTGACAGAAAGGCTTGGACTAATGCTCTGAGGCCCTCCATCCTCCCTCACAGGAAAGCGGGCTCACCCGAAGTTCTGTCTCCTTTGGGACCCTTACACACCCATCATGTACAGCTTCTTCACTATAAAACTTCCATAAAGCTCCCTTATGATGTCTGCTCTCTCCCTCCCAGGATGTTTGGAATATTCTCTTTCGAAACAGCCCATAATTATCAAATCACTTGATTTTTACTGCACAGAAAGAATAATTGCACCAGAATCCAGTGACTATGCTTTTTGGGTAGCTCAAAGGGAATTTCAGAATTCAGAATTAATTAGGCAATAAGAGAGAACAGGAGCCATACTTTAGTGTATTAATTCATGCCAAGTTCAAACTCACTGTGAGTAATTATGCCATTAATTCAAGGCAGGAGGAGAACTATTGTGACTGCCACATATTTCTAAGCAAATAAAGAAAAATGTCGCTTCTCTCCTTTAACTAATGCTCTGAATAGAGCTACCTTATAATAATACTTTTATTTATTTATAAGGCATAAATTCCCTAGAGCTCAATAAACTGCAGGATAAGCAAAATGTTAGTTAAAGAGGAAAAACAGACCTATTCTAGCTAATTCTGAAACAAAACATTAGACAGGGAAAATGACTAAGGAGAGAAGCTGAAAATTTAAGGAGAGCATGGAAAAGGGCTAAAAGGAAAAGGCCGTGATGTGGCTTTTTCATTTCCCTCTCCCCTTCTGCAGCACTCTCCCCACCGTGACTCAGACAGGTAGCAGTCTGGAGGAGAAAAATTTCAGGCATATTTAATCTTCCTTTGCTGTCAAGGTGTTGCAGGTCAGCCTGCCCCTTTGCCCCCTTCCAGATGCCCTTCCAGTGTATGTACAGTTTATTGAGCATAGAAGAACTGGGGGATCAGTGTGGTTTCCCACCCATACCCTCTTAGGATGGATCAGAAATTCACTGGGTGGCCTGTGTGGGCCTTCGAGCTTCACAGTGTTGAAGAGGATACTGGGGATGGACAGAAAGTCAACAGTACGGGAGGGCGGTTCACATGTCCTCCGGGACCAGAAGGAAGGGGGTCAAGGTCCACTGTAGGCAGGGCCCCACGTGCAAGGAGTTGCAGAGGCAACGGGGAGCGGTCCACACTGTTCAGACGCTGGCCCTCCTGCAGAGCCTTGGTGTTGCCCAGCGTACACATAGCCCTACTTAGTCCTGCCAGTCAGAGCAGACAGGAGACCCTGCGGCCACAAGGGCAGAGGAGATGAGGCTGGAGACAGGTGGGGCAAGACCTTCTTCGCAATGGCCTCTAAACCCAGCACAGTGTCCAGAACACCATTTAAGAGTTCCGTCCGTGCTGCGTTGAAAGAAATGAAAAGCTCCAAGTCTGCCTCTCATTCCTTTTGAAATTTGACTTAGTAAAGGAAACCTGTTTCTCTACTCACAATACTTCTGACACCAGATGTGTCAGCTTTTCACATGAAATAATTCTTTAATTCTCTGTGGAATTCAGCTAGGTGCCCTACAATTGAATTCATTCTGACACAACCCAGAGTTAGCGAGACACCACAGGTTAAGGGCTCAGGCCCAGAAGACTGTCCGCCACTTCAGAATCCAATTGCTCATGGGTCCCAGGTTATTCACATTTCTGTCGGATTTGGCTAACAGATCAGGGGTTCCCATGACCCCCTCCTCAGGTACAATTATTTGCTGTAACATCTCACAGAACCCAGGGAAACACTTTACTTACTATTACCATTTTATTCTAAAGGATATTATAAAGGATACAAATAAAAAAACACATGAAGAGGTACTAGGGTGAAGTCTGGAAGGGTCCCTGAGCATAGAAGTTTCTGTCTCTGTGGAGTCTGGGTAGTACCATCCTCCTGGCACATGGATATGTTTGCCAACCTGGAAGCTCTCCAAACATTTTCACTTGGGGTTTTTAATGGAGGTTCTGTTACATAGGCATGATTGATTAAATCATGAGCCATTGGTGATTAATGCAAACCCTTCTCCTCTCCGCAGAGGTCAGGGGGTGGGACTGAAAGTTCCAACCCTCTAATCACATGGTTGGTTCCCCTGGCAACCACCCCCCATCCCGAAGCTATTTAGGGGCTTCCAGTCACCAGTCATCGCATTCATATAAACTCAGGTATGGTTGAAAGAGGCTTGTTACTGAATAACAAAAGACTCTCTATCACTACCATATGACCCAGCAATCCCACTACTGGGCATATACCCTGAGAAAACCATAATTCAAAAAGAATCATGTACCACAGTGTGCATTGCAGCACTATTTACAATAGCCAGGACATGGAAGCAACCTAAGTGTCCATCGACAGATGAATGGATAAAGAAGATGTGGCACATATATACAATGGAATATTATTCAGCCATAAAAAGAAATGAAATTGAATTATTTGTAGTGAGGTGGATGGACCTAGAGTCTGTCATAGAGAATGAAGTAAGTCAGAAAGAGAAAAACAAATACCGCATGCTAACACATATATATGGAATCTAAAAAAAAAAATTCTTTTTTAAATGGTGGTTCTGAAGAACCTAGGGGCAGGACAGGAATAAAGACACAGACCTACTAGAGAATGGACTTGAGGACACGGGGAGTGGGAAGGGTAAGCTGGGACGAAGTGAGAGAGTGGCATGGACATATATACACTACCAAATGTAAAATTGATAGCTAGTGGGAAGCAGCCGCATAGCACAGGGAGATCAGCTTGGTGCTTTGTGACCACTTAGAGAGGTAGGATAGGGAGGGTGGGAGAGAGACGCAAGAGGGAGGAGATACGGGGATATATGTATATGTATATGTATAGCTGATTCACTTTGTTATACAGCAGAAACTAACACAACATTGTAAAGCAATTATACTCCAATAAAGATGTTAAAAAAAAAAAAAAAAAGACTATCACTCAGGAAGTTTCAAGGATTTTAGAAGTTCTGTGCCAGGAACTGGGGATGAAGACCAAATACATATATTTCTCATTATATCACAATGTCACACGTGGGGAAGTCACTTAACTTCATCGAGCTTCAGTTTCATTACCTATAAAGTGGAAATAATAAATGTTGTGTAGATGAACTACTTGAATTCCTATTTTTGTAACCCAGAATTTTTTAAATGTCAGCAATTTCACATAATTCAAACTAATAATTAATCCATTCCTTCATTCATCATTTTGTATAAACTATGTGGTTTGTTTGTTTGTTTGTTTCTTGGCCATACTGCAGGGCTTGGAAATCTTAGTTCCCTGGCCAGGGATCAAACCCTGGGACCAGCAGTGAAAGCACCAAGTCCTAACCACTGGACCACCAGGGAATTCCCTAAACTATGTGTTTAGAACTGAGAATTTTGTTCAGAAAGGAACAAAACAAAGTCGCTGGCCATGAATCTTATATCATAGTCAGGGTAGGGTAGACAAGAAACACAGAGAGAGAGATGTAGTATACTATCAGGTGATAAGCACTAAAAAGAAAAATAAATCAAGGCAAAGGAATAGAGAGTATGGAGGTGGCTCTATTTGACCAGACGGTTGGGAGAGTCTGTGATGAGGAGGTGACAATTAAATAGAGACCTGATGGAAGTAAAAGAGCCCTGAACATGGACCATTCCAGAGAGAGGAAAGAGCAGGGGCAAAGGCCCAAGGAACAGCAAGGAGGCCAGGGTAGCTGGAAGGGAGTGAGGGCTGGAGAGGATGCAGGAGGATAAAATCAGAATGTAGCCCATGGGAAGAGCTTTTGAATTTAATTCTAAATGAGATGGGAAGTCCCTGGAGAGTTTTGAATAGAGGCGAGATGTGATCTGACTTGGAGTTTTATAAGATCACTCTGGTTGTTTGAGAAGAAGATGACAGGGTGGTCTTGGGGAACAGGAGGAGAAGGAGGCTGACCACTTAGGACATCACTGCTGTCATCAGGAGAGAGACAAGAGTGGCTTGGACTAAGATAGCAGCCGTGTCAATGGTAAGAAGTACATAGTTATATTTGGTATATATTTTGAAGGTGGACCTAACAGGAATTCTATTGGATTAGAAGTACGATGCAAGAACGAGAGGCATGAAGAATGATTCCTAGGCTCTGGACCCATGCAACTAAGAGGATGGTGGTGCCAAAGTGGGGGAGGAAGTGTGGAGGGAGGACCAGGTTTGGGAAGAAAGGGATGAATCAAAAGTTCTGTTCTGCACACAGTTACATGTGCTGTGCCCACTAGTCATATATGGAGAGTTTGGGCAGGCCAACTGGAGTGCAGACAAAAGGTCAAGGCTAGAGATAGTATCTCCAGCTATTTGGGGCTAAAATGAGATAAAAAGACTTTCACATACGTGGGGATCTCTAATGAGCCGTGTGAGCATGAGGAATAAATGAGTAAACGCTTCCTCTCAGTTGCTATATCAAATGCGCTCATTAATAATTTAGTGACTAAAACTCTCTTCCCGTATTCTAAATGATCTTCTAGTCAATAAATTGGATTATCTAAGTTTTAAGAATGTACATTTCTTTTGAAACTCCTTAAAACTATTATTAGTAAAACTTCTATTGGTTTTCCCTGAATTGCTCCCTCTTGTGGGGAAAAAAAAATGCTCGGGACTAGACAGTGAAGTAACTCAGTCTGGACACAAGAGGGAGCCGTGCAAACAGTCAGTGCGCGGAGCAACTGAAAAGGTGGCGAGGGAGCGAGTTCCCAGATCCCTTCCCTTCCTTCTCCCATAATTTGTAAACCAGGGCTCCTGGGACCATGAATCCAGGAGGGCAGCCCCCAGGCCACCGGCGTGTGACCATTTTGGTCAGGGTGTAACAGGGCCAGACAGGATTTTTCCAGCGCGAACCCCTGTCAGTCCTAATATTCATTAGAGGAGAAAAAGGAAAATAAGAAAGGCATAAAGGAGAAAAAGAGGGAAAAATAAGAAAGCAAGCAAAAAGGGAACCAAGAGATACCTATTTTGAGGAGTGGGCGAATTCCAGGAATTCAGGACCAGAAGGGACCTCAGAGACCATCTTGTTGAACAACCTATGTCCCAGGTAAAGGGGCTGAAGTGCCTTCCTGGGGTTAGAGTTCAAGGCCTTCCCAGCTCGCTTTTTCTCAGCCAAGTGTTCTTCGTCTACCCCCTATGTTATCTGTATGAAGTGTATAAAGTTCATCAGGTGCCTGCTGGATCATTTTATCCTCAAAAAGCCTGAATATGAGCATATACCTATTTTGTATATTTATTTTTGCAGAGTCCCCAATGCCCTGTGACGTACCAGTGTAGAGTGCTACCACGTCATCAGTGTGATGACACATCTCAGGCTAAGGTGCAAAAGATACAGTAAATCTGAATTTAAGTTGTCATTTCAAAGATTGGTCTTGTGGTTTAAACTTTAGGAGGACTCTGGGGATGACCTTAGATTTCCTAGGAGTCTTAAAAAATTAAAAACTTTTCCCAGCATGCAGAATGGTAAATAAAGAAGAATTGAAGTTTTGGTATCACACAGACTTGGATTTAATTGTGGCTTTCCTGTGTTGCCGGCCCATGGGGCAGTATTTCTAAACCCTCCTGCCTTCTCCTCTATAAAATGAAAATAATACTATATTAGAGGACTGCTGTGCAGATTAAGTAAAATATTGTTGATAAAGTTCCTAGCTTATTGTATCCTCTCAGTTAGCAATTTGTAATGTTTGTGTCAGACAAAAGGTTAATATCCTTAAACAATAAGGAGTTCTTATAAATAGTAAAGAAAATGGACACAGGGTATGAACGGACAATTCACCAAAGGAGATAAACATATGTAAATAAAATAAAGCTCACAAGTAACGAGAGGCTGCAAATTAAAGCAACAATGGGAAACATTTTTCTCCTCCTCGGTTTCAGTTAGATGCAGCCTCACCCATCGGTTGTTTAAGCCAGACACCTAGGCTTAAAATTGACTCCTTTTTCAAATATGGGACAATTTGAGCATCAAAACAAATGACAGGAAAGGACTGAATAAGGTAAAAATTCACAAGTCTACACTGATATAAATGAATGTATAAATAAAAAAAATAGGAGAGAAGACTTTTTCTTACATAAGGAAGTCAACTAACAAATGTACAAGGAGTGAGAGAATTGGAAAATCACCATTTGGCAGCCATCCTAATAATAATTTTTTGAGGCAAGAACCATCCCAACTAGTAAGTGAACGTTTGAGGAATAACAGGATATTACATAGTTTCAAAGTATCTCCCCACAAGAAACCTATACATTACAAAGATAAAATAGTAACTTTACTATTTGACTGGAGAAACTTGGCAGGTATGACCTTAACTGAATAATCAAATGTAACACTACCAGTAACAGGATTAATTGACAGCAACTGCCTCCTGAAGTGATGCACTGAAAAGCACTCCGCATCACATCTGCAGTATCCCAGAAAAAAGTCCATAACCTGGATCTAGAAACGAGGAGACGCAAACTGAGAGCCGTGCTACAAAATAACTGGCTTGTACTCCTAAAAATTGTTAAGGTCATCAAATATAAAGACAGACTCAAAAACTGCTCCAGATTAAAGGAAACTAAAGAGAGACAAGATGAAATGCAATGCATGATCTTGGATTTTTTTTTTTTTTTTTTTTTGCTACAAAGGACATTATTGAAATAATCAGAGAAATATGAATAAGTTCTGTAGATTATATAATATTATAGCAATATTAATTTCTGATTTCAATAATGGGACTGTGTTTTTAAAAGAGAATTCCTTGCTTTTGGGGAAACACACTGAAGAATTTAGGTATAAAAAGGCAGTATATCCACAAATTACTTTTAAATGAGAGAGGAAAAAAAAAAACAAATATAGTAAAATATTTACATTTGGAATCTTGGTGAAGGGTATTTAGGCATTCTTGTATTATTCTTGCAGCTTTTCTGCAATCCTGAAATTATGTCAAAATAAAATATTTCTTTTTTTTTCAGTCGGTTCCTTCCTTTTCCTCACCCCACAAATGCAGTCAATCAACAAAGTCCTTATGATTCTATTTCCTAAATATCTCAACAATCTAGTCCCTTCTCTTCAGCTCCACAGCCACTATCCTAATACAAACCACCACCCCCCCCCCTTGCATGGATGACAAAAAACTAACAAAAAATAGCAAATATCTTAATGGTATAAACTTAGAAGCTTTACCTTTCCAGAATTCCTTTTAATCAAAATTGTATTTGGGGTCCTAACTTAATAAGACAGGAAAGGGAAGTAAATGTTATAAAGATTGGAAAAGGAAACGAAATAGTCAATTTTCACAAATGATATGACAGTCTACCTCTCTATGGATGACCCAAGAGAATCTACAAACTAATACAACTAATTAGACTCAAGATCAATATATAAAAATCAATTCATATACAAAAACCAATTTGAGTATGTATTTTTTAAAGAAAATGACACAATAGCAATAAAATTATAGGGTTCCTAGGTACAAATCTAACAAAGGTATGTAAAACATATGCAGGATAAAATAATAAAAATGTATGAAGAACATAAAAGAAGACTGAATAAATTCAAAAATATAATGTTGATGGATGGCATAGCAAGTCTACAAATTGCCTACTTGAAATCTATTTACCACCTTCTTTTCTGCTAACAAATCTGAATATTTGGAGAGAGAGGGATAGAAATGTGTTTTGCTAAATTTTCTTGCAGATAGGCATAATTTTTGACAAAGTTCTGGCCAACAGGAGGTAAATAGATGTCTGGAATAGTTTTTTGTTGTTTGCTTGTCTGTTTTGCTTTCTTGGAATAGGCATCACTGCTCTTTCTTCTTCCATTTTCTTTATAGAAATCAGATATGATGCCTGGAGTAGCTGCAGCCATCTTGTGACATGGAAGCAATGAGCATAGGGATGAAAGATCAACATGTACCAATAGAAGAAGTCAAAGACTTCTTCTCTTCTTATGAGAAACATCGTGCAGTCACTGCAGCAGCCCTGGACTGCTCACCTCCAGACTGCTTGTCATATGGGAAACGTACACCATTATTGTCTGCACTACTGTAAATCAGGTTTCTCTTACTTGACCCCAAAATATTGCTAAATGTTGCAGTTTGAAACACCTAGTGTTTTAAAGATAGCAATTCTCCCCAAATTAATTTATAAATTCAAGCGAACAGTTGTGGCTGATAAACATTGTTGTTCTTCTTGGAGCTGTGTGAAATGTTAAACAGGAAGCTACCACATCCGGTTCTGAGCTTTTTCGGCTTTTTCTAGGACCAACCCAGACACCTAGAAGCTGTTTGCTTTACTTATTGCATTTCTCCCCCTCCTTACACCCCAACCCGTTCATGAGCTCCCTTTGCATTTATCTATGCTCTAGAGACACCCCTCCTCAGCAGTGGCCTGGGCCCCAGGTTCCCCCGCTCCCCGATCTTCACTGACACTCTGATTTGATGTGAAGGGGAATGCTGAGTGGGCTTCATTAGAGCTGATTCAAAGTCAGGGGCAAGAATCCACCCTCAGTGTGCTTAGGGTGGGGCAGTGGGAATGGGGGTGGAAGGGAACATTGGCTTCCCTCACTCACTTCAAAATGAGAAAAGAGGCTGTGTTTTCTCAGAAATAACCACCAGATTCTGGGCACTCATGGGGGGCTTCTGATAAGTGGTTCCCCAGGCGCCTCTTCTCCACCTACTGCTGTGATGGCGCGCACACCACGCCGAGGTGAGCCAGCCTTTCCGGGAACACCCTCTACTCCACAGGCTGGTAGTTGCGCCCTTGCCCCTGTAGCTTGGGTCCACGAGGTATCTGTACTTTGTGGCTTCTAACACAGAACTGTCAGCTTCCAAGTACCTCGCTCACGTCCTCACCCTGCCTGCCCCATAATCCCTGGATGTCCCTGAAAGGAACTGCATCACAAGTGCTCACAAACTAGTGCTCTGCCAACCCACGGAGCTCCAAATGTCCTCTTCCCTGGCACTGTCTTGCTCTTCCCTGCGGAGCCTGACAGCCTGCTAAGCTACACCAAGGCACCTCAGCACTCTCCGTGGTGTCACCACGGAGCCCTCAGCTTCTTTAATGTCTTATGAGTGACACGGACCACTGAGACCAAAAGAATGCTGTGTTTTCTCTGAAGTTCTAAAAGCACCCAAACCCCACTGTGTCACATGCTTCAGTGGTATTGGCATCTCTTCCCCCCCTTTCCTTGGTAAAGGAGTTTGATATTCCAGCAGCAATTCTGCTCAGGCCTCGGTGTCTCTCAGAAAGTTTTAGGGAAAAGAATGCTTTTGGTTTTGCTTATGACCTTTCTCTTTCACAGGCTGAGCTGGGGCAGAGACCCTGTGCTGTCTCCCTGTCCTTCTCTGTCTCTTTGCAATATCCCTGCTCCTTTAACCGAAGGCCGGTGCTCCACTTTGAAGCTTTCGGTAAACGGGATTGCTTTAGTCCCTCTTCTAGTTCCTAGAGAAGGAAGACACCTTGCTGGCTGGACCCAGGTGCATCACCTTATTTGGTTTCTAGCCTCAATTATATAGAATTTGAATCTAGCTCCCTCACACATTCAGCCACTTCCACTTTCATTTCTCCGAGAAACCCTAACTCCTCTCAAACCATCTTTTTTCAGACCCTGATATGGTTTCTGGAGAAGCCTTTCTCTAGCCTCTGCACTTTCAATCTTCCATTCAACAACCAGAGGAACATTTATCAAGGAACATCACTGACACATACCACCCAGTTTGGGTATAATCAAAAAACACTTAGTCATGGATGAGGGCAAAATTGTAGGTATAAGGATGTTTACAGCAGGAATGTTAATAAAACAATGAAAATGTAAATAATTTGTCCCCAGATAAGTAGTTGGTTGAATAAAGAATGGTATATTCACCACTGTAAAAACTTACAACCATTAAGTCTAGTTAATCGTGAGGGGAAAAGGTGACACTATATTTTTAGATTAAAATTGTAGGTTATAGAAAATAATTTACAATAAAATTCCATTTAAAATAGTATAGCTAAAATAATAAATGCTGGATAGGGTGTGGAGAAAAGGGAACCCTCCTACACTGTTGGTGGGAATGTAAATTGGTGCAGCCACTATGGAGAACAGTATGGAGGTTCCTTAGAAAAAACTAAAAATAGAACTACCATATGACCCAGCAATCCCACTCCTGGGTATATATCAGGAAAAGAGGAAAATTCTAATTCAAAAAGATACATGCACCCTGATGTTCATAGCACTATTTACAATAGCCAAGACATGGAATCAACCTAAGTGTCCATCAACAGATGAATGGATAAAAAAGATGTGGTATATATGCACAATGAGATATTACTCAGCCATAAAAAGAAACGAAATTGAGTTATTTGTAGTGAGGTGAATGGACCTAGAGTCTGTCATACAGAGTGAAGTAAGTCAGAAAGAGAAAGACAAGTATTATACGATATCACTATATGTGGAATCTAAAAAATAATACAAATGAATTTATTTACAAAACAGAAACAGTCTCACAGACTTAGAAAACAAATCTATGGTTACCACAGGGGAAACAGGGTCAGGGGAAGGTAAATTAGGAGTAGTGGATTAAGAGATACACACCACTATATATAAAATAGATAAACAACAAGGATTTACTGTATAGCACAGGGAACTATATTCAATATCTTATAATAAACTATAATGGAAAAGAATCTGACAAATATATAGAGATATAACCAAATCACTTTGCTGTACACCTGAAATGAACACAATATTGTAAATCAACTATACTTCAATTTTTTAAAAAACTGAAGATTTTCAAATTTTAAAGTAAAAATTTAAAAAACAGTGTAGCTAGCTAGATGATAGATAGATAAGACTAAAAGGATACATGCCAGAATATTAACAGTAGTTAATGGTGAGTTTATAGAAGATTTTTATTTTACTCTTTTTACCTGTTTACTTGTTGTGTCCAATTTCTAAATTTCCAAAATAAGCATGTATTTCATGAGTACTTAGCAGAGCAATAAAAGCTGCTTTGTTTTTACAGCATTATATAGGAATTAAACTATAAAAGATTTTTTTTTTTTTACTTTTACTTTGGATTTCTAAAAGCAAATTTGAGGCAGCTTGCAAAATGTGCCAAGAACAAAACTTTAAAATGAAGAATTAGAAATAAAGGGAAAATACAGGTATTAATATAAAATGAAGCCAGGATTAAGTTAGTTTCCAAGAATCTATAGCCATAAACGTTAGTATTGTTTCTAAAGTTAAGAAATATGGCTCCTCCTAATATTACATGATAACTGAGTAGAGGTAGGCGGTTAGGGAGAAAGAGGAATGGAGGGTCACTGAAAACTTTTAACTTGTACAACTATGTGGATTATAGTGCCCTGACCAAGACAAAAGATTCACTGGAGCCTTAATTAATGTTATTACTCCCCTCTTGAAAAGAGAACAAGGAAACAAGGATGGAAGAGAAATCTCCCTCTGCGGCAACTGCGAGGCACTCGGCTAAGTGACCACGCCACGCAGCAGACTTGCAGCCTGACACTCAAATTCAGGTCTCAATAAAAAGTCAGGATCATTATCAAAAGGGAGCAAAGGAGTTGAATACAAAGATAGACAAATGGCAAACAAGCACCTGAAAAGATGTCAATGTCATTAGTTATTAGGGAAAATGCAAATCAAAACCACCATGAGATACCACTTCACACCCACCAGGATGGCTAGAATTTTAAAAAAGGAAAATGAGTGTTGGCAAGGATGTGGAAAAATTAGAACCCTCATACATTGCTGTGGGCGTGCAAAATGTACAACGTAAATCTAAAATGGTGCAGCCACTGCAGAAAACAGCGTGGCAGTTTCTCGACAAGTTAAACATAGAACTATCATATGACCCAGCAGTTCCACTCCTTGGTATACACCCAAAATAATTGAAAACAAGCAACAAATACTTGTACACACAATAGCCGTAAAGGGGGAAAAACCCAAATGTTCATCAACTGATGGATGGGTAAACAAAATGTGGTATATCCATACAGCAGAATATTATTCAGCCACAAAAATTTATGAACCACTGATGCTACAACATGGATGAGCCTTGAAAGCATTCTGCTGAGTTAAAGAATCCGGACATAAAAATATCACATATTTCCTGATTCCATTACATTGAACATCCAGAATAGGCAAACCCATAGCGATAGAAAGTTGGCTAGGGTTTTCTAGGGCCTGAGGGAGGGGGAAGTGGGGTATGACTGCTTAATGGGCGTGAGATTTCCTTTTGGGGTGATGGAAATGTCTTGGAACTAGATAGAAGTGATGGTTTCACAACACTGTGAATGTACTAAATGTCAACGAATTGTACAGTTTAAAATGGTTAATGGTTAATTCTATGTTATGTGAATTTTGCCTCAATAAAAAAAGTCAGGGACTTTCAGGGTCATTTAGGAATCGTTTGTGAAAGTTAAATCTGAGGATACTGGGATTTTCAATTAAACTCTGTTTGGAGAGGAAGTGGAAATAATTAGTTCAGTTTTGAACCTTTGAGTTTGATGTGTCCTTAGGGCATCTAGGTGAAGGTGCCAGAGTCAATTAGGATCACAAGTCTAGAGCTGGTCTCTAAGCCTGGACTGCAGCTGTAGATTTGAAGGTCATCAGGCTGGAGGTGAAGGTTGAATCTATAAGCCTGTGTTCTCTTCAGAGGCCCAGGCACACATGGAATGGAATGCAGGCCAGAGGGGAAGAAATCCCGTCATTGGCCCTAGATCATTCTTCCTTGAAAAGTTTCCTCATGGGTGGGGGCTTTATCTTCTTCATTCATTGTTTTCATTGAAAGTGGAGTGTGGTATGTCAATTTTCCCGTTGCAGAAAAGCCTTTGCTGGGCTGTGGTTGGCTTTCTCCGACATGCCAGCATAGTAAAAACTGTGACGCGTGCTGGCACATCACCGAAACAACTGACCACAGGTCCCTCCTTCTCAGCTTTCATCTCTCTGTCCCCGAGGAAGTGTGAAGAGGGTCCTCCCTCGCCTTTCTCAGCATTTGATCCCAGGTGTTTGTGGTGGGCTTACTGGAGAGCCCGCTGATGTGTCACAGGAGATGTGGTGCTGCGGCTGACAAAGCCGGGGGTCCCATAATTTTTTTCCAAATTATTTCTGATGTTTGAACTGGAACAAATTTCAGGGCCCAAATAATATTGAGAATGGCATTTTAAAAAGAAAACATGATAAATTTGGTAACTGTTTGTTCTGGGTGAGGAGTGTCTGGGCATTTGTTGTCCCATTTTCTCCATGTTTTACATGTTGAAAATATAAGAACTTTTTAACCGAATCTTTGACATTATAGTCATTTAGATTTCACACAAGTTTATTAAGCCTCAGTTTTGTTCCGGGCACTAAGCTAGGAAGTTTCAGACATGACTAGTGCCTGCATGATGGACCAGTTTGGGGATATTTCCTATTCCAAACAAACACCCTAAGCCTTAGGTTACAATAAGTAATGTTGTGGAGTAGGAAGGTGGTTAACGGTTATCCCTTGGGTCAGTAAGAGGTGAAGGTGAAATTTGGCATGGATGAGAAGTTTGGGGATAGGAGGCATTCCCTACCCTCCAAGTGATAAACTTAACTTTTTTGTATATCATCTCCCAAAATACTATTGGGGGGGGGGGGGTTCCATCACATAGCTACATTTCATAGAGGGACGAGTTGATTCCCCAGCTACAAGCTGAACTTCCCAGAGCAGGCTGCTCTCGTCCACCCTCTGCTGAGTATTCCCAGGGCAGCCTCACCTGCTGGGGGCTGGTCTGAGGCAGGTCCTTCCGACAGCACCTAAATCTGGCCTTCCTGACACTGCCTTGATTACCGTGGGCTGTGGTGACCACAGGCCCGAGCAGGCCAGACCTCCTTATGGCTTCTTGGGTGTGCAGATCTTTTTTTCACTTAGGCAAATATATTAGTATTTTCCTTTATGGTCTGTGCTTTTTCTATCTTGTTAAGGAAACCTCTCTACCATACGGTCATAAATATATTCTATATTTTCTTTTAGAGTTGTAAAAAAATCATTTCTTACATTCAGGTCGCTAACAATCTTTCACATCTCTGGTATGAACTGGGGATGTAATTTCATTTTGGCCCCTGTGCATAAGCAACTGTCCTGCACCATGATCAGAGTTCATTTCTTCTCCGCTAATTTTTCATGTCTCTGTCATCTATGGAGTCTAAATATGAGGAGATCTGTTTCTGAACTTTCTACTTTCTTCCACTGGTCTTTTTTTTTTTTTAATCCTTGTGTAAATACTGCATTGTCTTAATAACTATAGCCTTGAACAAATATTGATATTTGGTAAGGTAAGCCCCCGTCTTATTCTTCTCCAATTTTTTCTTGGTTATTCTAGGCCTTTTACTTTCATATTGAATTCTTAAGAACAACTTAAAGCGCTTGAAGAACTCTGTTAGGCTTTTGGTGAGAATGTTATTCCATCCACGAGTTAATCTGGGGAGAACTGACACCTTTAAGAATATTGAATCTACTCATTCAAGGACAAAGTATATTCCACCATTTCTTTTTTAAAAATAACTTTCCCCATAAAAGTCTCACAAACCTATTATTTATTCCAAGATACCTTAGAGACTTTGCTCCTATTGCAAATAAAATCCTTTCTAAAAATTATACTTTATGACTGTTTGTTGTAGGTGTCTAGAACCCAGTTGATTTTTCTATATTCATCTTCTACCCGGAAACATTGCTGAACTCTTTTATTAGTTTGTAGGTCCTATTAGATTGTCCAATGACTTTTTTTTTCCACTAATAAGTATTGCATTGATATAGGCACTCAAAATTATGGATGTACATGTATAAAATTTTAAAACTCCAGAATTTGAAATATATCACCTCGCTTATTTTCTATAAATCAATGTAATTTTGATTTGAGCTGGCAGGAAATCTAACCTTAATCAGCCATTCTTGGGACTAACTTCACATGAGGGTCATGCCATAGTTCCAGGGTCTTCAACATGGCCAGACCTGGGGGCTTGGGAGAGCTGTCTCAGGTCACGTGTCATCAGTACAGTCGGTTCACTGCTGTGACATCTGCTTTCTCTGTGCAGTCTCCTTCAATCTCGTGGCTCTCTGCAACGTTCATGCCCTTTTGGTGACTGTCTGGAAGGTGTAATGGGAGGTGAATCCCAGAGCGTGCTTCATCAAGCATCAGCAGCTATTCCGTGGACAGATTGGAAACAAGACATTGTGATGGAGAGAAAAGGAGAGCAGACTAGTAAAAGGGAGAGAGAGGAAGGGAGGGAGAAGCCCTTCATCTTATCGTCTGACGGTCACACGTCATAACTAGTGCTCCTTCTTGGGCATGAAAGGAAGGGACAGAAGACTGAAGAGAAGCTGCCCTTTTAACAATCTCTCCTAGAAACCCTGCTCAGTGACTTTCCTGGGCTAAAACTGTGTCACACATAAACCCTTATGTGCAAAGGAGTCTGGGAGGGTGAGTATATTTAGCTGGGTACATTACAGCTCTGAGCAAAACTGGAGTTCTTTAGTGAGGAAGAAGCAAGGATGGACATTGGGCAGGAAACTCTCAATGTCAGCCGCAAGCAATAGCCTCCATTTTTAAAAGGAGGACACTAAGTCTTAAAGTTTTATCCGCACACAGGAGCCAGGAAATCTTTGGGGCTGCTTGGGAGAATCTTAATAAAACTTATCTCCTAAGGCAGTCAGGGATGGACTCTGAAATGAAACTGTGTACCTCAGTTTGCCACCTGGATATAATGAAACACTGCTAGAGCTTGGAGCTACAAGAGATGTTTTGATGTGGTTCCTGTGTTACCAGGGAGGAGGCTTGTACAGCTAGACCTGAGGTTGTGCACAGGAAGTAATCTGCCCACCCCACCCCACCAAGTCCTCGGGTGGTGGCAGCTGATGAGTTAGTGGGGAAAGTCACACCTGTCATTTTGTTTCTGCACCAGAGTGTCCTAAACAGCTATGGTGCTATGGTGTCTCCCCAGCCGGTGATAGGGACCCTGCTCTGGGACCACCAGGAGGTTTTTTTTATTGGATTAAAGAGGTCTTTGGACTACTTGCCTGGGCAGAGTTGGCTGTCCCCACCAGGGCCACAGCAGGAGAAGTCTCCCTCAGAATCTCAGGATATAGGTCCAAGTAGTGGCCAGCTTCCAATATCCTCAGACCCCACCACTTCTTCACTTTCTCTTTCATTCCTTGACCTGATGTTTCTCCTTCCTGGACTAGCCAGGCTGCCGGTGAGGGCCTGAGTGAGGTATAAAATTTCTTTCTGAAACTTTTCCAATTTAACTCAGAAAGGTGCTCAAGGATACTCCTGACACAAGAAAATCACTTAAGACTACCTGCTCTCACCACCACCCCTAGGATGTGCAGAAGACCCGACCTTGGAGATCGGGGCAGCTCTAAGAAGACCAGGTGACAGTCATCATGTGGGTGGTAGAGAGAATGCTCAGGGAGCTTGGAATTCACAAGGACACACACAATGTATTAAGTTTTCCCAAAAGGAATTTTGACTTGGATAAAAATTTTCTGGGTAGTGGTTAAGTGTGCATACTCTCCAGCCAGACCACTGAAGTGTGAATCCTGGCTCCACCCCTGCCTAAATCCACAACCATGGAAGAGCTGCTTCACCTGGCTGTGCCTCAGTTTTCTCAACGGTAAGATAGTGATAATAACAGTACAACCTCATGGGATTGTTGTAGGAGCAAAGAAATGCATACAAATGCACTTAAAATAGTACCTGATGCAGAATAGGTGCTCAATAAATATTGTCTGTTCATCATTACCCCCTTCTTCCTGCAAGGGGCTCACAAGAGCTCACAGCTCACACCTCCCTGGGTTGCTGATCCCCCTAAGGCTTCGCTAAGCCGCGAAAGCTGGATTGCACCATAAAGTGGGAGGGAGATTTTCTGTCACCGTGTAACAAGTTACCACAAATTTAGCAGCTTAAAATAACACCCATTTATGAGTTCATAGTTCTGTAGGTCGGAAGTCTGGGTGGGCTCAACTGGGCTCTCTGCTCAGGGTCTCTGAAGACCAGATCACGTTGTCAGCCAGGCTGGGGTCTCATCTGGAGGCTCTGGGAAGCCTTAGCGCCAAGCTCACTAAGGATGTCAGCATGACTCAGTTCCTGGCAGTTGTAGGACTGAGGTGGCATCTCCTTGCTGGCTATCAGCAGGGGGCAGCTCTCGGTCTCTAGAGGCTGCCCTCATTCCTTGCCACGTGGCCCCTTCCATCTTCAAGCCAGCAATGATACATCAAACCCTCTGCATGCTTGGGATTTCTATGACTTTTTCTTCTGCAACCAGCTGGAAAAAACTCTCTGCTTTTGAAGAGCTCATGTGATTAGGTTAGGCCCACCTCGATCATCTCCTTTTTGCCATATAACATAACATAACCACAATCACACTCAAAGGGGAGGAGATCATACAAGGGTGAGAGTCACCAGGGGTCATTTTAGGATTCTGCCTACCTCAAATGCCATGAACTCGAAGAGTGACAATGACAAAGATTTTAAATGGAAGTAGGGAGAAAAACGGGGCAGGGACAGTTCAGGGTCACCTGAAGAGTTGAGTTTGGTCATCTCCCTCCTAAGACATTAGACCTTCTCTGTCTCAGGTTCAAGATCACCTCCAGGGGTCAGACGCTCAGGGAACACAAACAGCAACCCAAGTAGAAGGCATGTAGGCCATGAAGAAGCAAGAGCAGGTTCCTGAGCATGTGGAACTGTGAGCAGGTCTCAGGCGACATGAGGCAATGCTCACCTGGTTCTGACCTGAGGGGTCCCGATAGAGTGGCCCCAGGACTTAGACATCACGAGATATCGGCAGAAGGTTGGGACATTCAGTAGACATTCAATGGATTAAGAAAAGGAGGATTTGCTTCTCCATGGGCTTCTTTAAGAAATTTGAAGACTAGCTCGGGCAGAGGAATACTCACTGGCTCCTCTTCCAGTGGGGGGACTCCAATCCTGCCTACCTCACACTGCAGCTCAGAAACGCAGCTCAGAAA
Organism: Eschrichtius robustus; assembly: GCF_028021215.1. NCBI lineage: Eukaryota > Metazoa > Chordata > Mammalia > Artiodactyla > Eschrichtiidae > Eschrichtius > Eschrichtius robustus. The sequence goes on from NC_090824.1 coordinate 73,382,967, forward strand.
CAGATCCGGGGGCTTCTACTCCAACAACTAGGGAGCAGACCCTGCCCTTGACAGGACAGTGATAACCACAGAGCAAAGAGGAGGTCCCGCTCAATATCCAGTGCAGACGCTGGTCACCACAACACCAGTCACCCCTCCTACCAAGGTGATAAAGGCCAGCATACACTGAGGAAAGAGGCAGCAGGCATCCAAACAGCTCTTGCACCACAAATATTAAACCCACACAGGCTACACAGGGACGCTCCCACATAAAAATAGCCCTCCAAGACCACAGTAGATAGTTGTTTCTCCTAAACTCATGGAGCAAGAGAAATATAAGTAAAATGAAGAAGCAGAGGAACCACTCCCAATTAAAAGATCAAGAGAATTCCCCTGAGAGAACAAACAATGAAACAGAACTCTCCAGCCATCATTAAAAAGTCTACAAATAACAAATGCTAGAGAGGGTGTGGAGAAAAAAGGAACCCTCCTAGGCTGTCGGTGGGAATGTAAATTGGTGCAGCCTCTACGCAAAATGGTACAGAGGTTCCTCAGAAAACTAAAACTAGGACTACCACATGATCCAGCAATCCTACTTCTGGCATATATCCAGACAAAACTATAATTCAAAAAGATGCAAGCACCCCTATGTTCATAGCAGCGCTATTCAGAATAGCCAAGATATGGAAACAACCTAAATGTCCATCGACGGATGGATAAAGAACATGTGGTACATATATACAATGGAATATTACTCAGCCATGAAAAAGAATGAAATAATGCCATTGGCAGCAACATGGATGCAACTAGACATTATCATACTAAGTGAAGTAAGTCAGAAAGACAAATACCATATGATATCACTTATTTGTGGCATCTAAAATATGGCACAAATGAACATATCTATGAAACAGAAGGAGACTCACAGACATAGAAAACAGACTTGTGACCTTATCCTCCTGCTGGAGGGGACTAAGACACACCAGCTACAGAGCTGAACTCAGACACACCAAGGTTTAGAGATCTGAGCAGGTCACAGTGTAGACATCAGCCAATTTATACATTTATTATGACAACATATAAACAGATTTCAGCAAAGTGCCTAGTTCCAACTCAGCTGGCATATTGTGATAATTTTCTGACAGAAGTAAGTAAACAAGCTTGAGGAGGAAGGAGAACAGCTGACAAGATCAGCCAGAGGAGCTGGGCTTTCCAGAGAGGCTGCCCAGGGCAGGAGCTGCTCTGCACACCAGGTGTTTGCCCTCAGCAGTGAAAGGAGAGTGGGAACTCAGTGGGCCCAGCCTCTCCCAGCTTGTGTGGCTTGTAATATTTCACTAGTCTTCACTATATTTTTCTTCCCCTGTTGTCTTTATTGTCAGAAGCAATAATGGAAGAAAATCAAGAGCTTTGGTTTCCAGCCAATGCAGTGGCTCACCTTTAGAAACCAAAGTGGTGAGTCTGGACTCTGAGTTAAACTGTGAGCAGTCTGGGTGGTCGAAACAATGTAGGGAGCAGAAGTGACCCGGTGGTTCTTCACTGTGTCTGTTTTTAAACTTTAAAAAAATAATACATTCTATATTTATCCTATAAAAGCCCTCTGCATCCTTTTTATTGTTTAATAATAAATTAAATTTGTTGAATCATTGTATTAATTGCATTTTTTTCAAAAAGAAATATGTTTAGTTGGTACAAAATTTAGGTTCCAAAAACATAAAAATATAAATAAAAATTTTTTAAAAAGCAAAAATTAAAAATACTCCTCTCACCTCTGACTCCTAGTCATCCTGTTTCCCTCCCTGGAAGAAATAAATCAATGATATATTTACTGAGATTTAGCCATGTTGATACATGTCAGTATAATTCATTCATTTTAATGAATGCATAATATTCCAATATGTGCAAATAGCACAATTTTTTTTATCCATTCTTTGGAAACTTAGGTTGTTTCCAATTTCTGCTGATAAAAAAGATTGCAGTGAGCATTCTTTACCATGCCTCTAAGTTTACATGTGCAAGAATTTCTCTGGGGGTATATCCTTAATGTGGGATGGCTGGGCTGTAGAGTATATGTACCTTCACTTGTCTTTGACATTGCCCAATGGCTTCACAAAGTTACTGTTCCATGTGATACTCCCAACAATACTTGGTATTGCAAAGCTTAATCATTTTTGTCAGTCTACTAGGTGTGAAGTGGTAAATCATAGTGATTTTTCTTACCACTTCCCTGACTACTGGTAAGGTTTATTATCTTTTCAACTATTTATTAGTCATTTGAGTTTGCTCTTCCATGAACTGTCTGTCATATCCCTTGCACATTTACACTTGAGTCATTTGTCGAGGATTTAAAGACTTCTTTATATATTCTAGATATCAATTTTTTTAACAAATACTGTAAACATCCCCCAATCCAAGGGGGGTTTGTTTGCACTATTATGATGCCTTTGGTTAAACAGAAGATTTAAATATTCAAAGATTCCAATTTATTCATTTCTGCCTCTTGTCTTTGAATTCCACATAGTTTCTGGAAAACAGAAGAATTTAACTTTTGGTAAAATCCCTCATTACTTCTCATAATGCTCAGGCCTCCAGAACCTCTGGGTGTGTGACCACCTCAAGATAATTACTTGAACATATCAGAGAACACTTTCCATCCTCAGCTGTGTGTTTGCATGACTGGCAAATATTACCTCCTTGGGAAGGTCAGGTTAGCCTGTTATAGTCTCCAATGATTTTTTTCCTTCAGAGTATTTGCCACCATTCATAATCATATACATGTGTGTTGATTTGGCTAATGTATGTCTCACTCCTCAAGATTAGAAATTATATCTGTTACTGCTCACCATCTGATTGCCAGTGCTTTGTAGACTGCCATACACAGAGAAAGTACTTAACAGTACTTAATACATATTTTTGAATGAAAGAATTGCCCAGACATGGACATTGCATGTCCACCTGTATCATATTAAAACCCTTCCCTTAAGGACTTCTTCTCCAGTGTTCCTATGATTTGGCTCCCCACGTCAGTTTAAGCAGTGGAAAGGCTCAGAGTCTGCAGGAAATAACATCTCTTCCTTTGATCTAAGGCCCACAACGATCTCTTTATGAGGTTCCCACTGTGGCAACAATGGCTATAAAGAGTCAATGGCGCTTTTGACTCAGTGAACCCTAGAAGTGTGATTTGTGGTGACAGCAGGTAACTGCAAGATTGTGTTTACTGATTAATCAAAATGAGTCCTCAGCCTTAGCTCATCCCCCAAGCATTTTGTATGTTTATTATGACACATTTTCAAGGGATTATCTTAATTTTTTTAGATTTAGGGCAATTAAAGGAATGTCAAGGTTATATGATGACTGATTCGGTCAAGTTGGAATGTCTATCTTCCATTTGGATGCTATAGCACAGGGTTATCACATATGGACCCCACACATAACCCTCCCATTGTCTGCCCATTACAGGTTTCCCTGAGTATATCATATGTACTCTCCTTCCCTTAGTCTGGCTAGAGTTTGGATTAGAAGCAAGATGTCAGAATGTAACATTGATGTGGAACATCAGATACATGGTGTACAGTCACTTTATATAATGAAGGAAAAAGAAGGATGGAAATCACATAGGAAAGAGGGAGTCCAGTGGAATTCCTAAAGATGAAAATTTATTCTTCATGGAAAAAGGCAAAACTGAGGTTACACAATTGGTCTCCACTTTTAGAATGGCATCCTCCTAGAAAGGAAACTTAATGTTGGAAGGTAATGATTCACAGGAAGGGGTATGCACATCACACCATTTAAAAGTAATCCAAAAAAGGCAAAGAGGATGAGAGTAAACGCCAGAAATGAAACAATCTACAAAGAGACAGAAAAAGTAAGAGATAAAGTTTTTGTTGCACAGATTGAGAAAAATGCAAAAAAGTGCTCAGAGACAATGAATTCTAAAAGATTCCTCCAAGTCTGATTTCCTGGAGATCCCAAGAAGCTCCTGCAAAGTCAGTCTCTTTTTCTATCACTGACTCTTCAACAGTCTCCTGAGTATCAACTAAGTAATTTATAAACTATCAGTTTATTTCTCACTATCCCTCCTCTTATTACTCCAGGTTCATCCCAAGCCTTAAAGTTCACATCTTTTCTATTTTGCCTCATTTTTATCATCCCCATTGTTCCCTGACAACATTAAGTAAAGCTCTACACGTGGGTTGTCCCCAAGGCTGTCATTGAGCATACAATAGTGCACAGTGAGTTATTTTTTGCCTGTTTTTGTCACTGTCTGATTGAATAATCACACAACTGTAAAACAGGAAGAATGAAGAATGTGGAATAGTGGAGGAAAATACAACCTCTTTTGAGGCCAGTAGTATTTTTGGTGACTTTGTAGCACTGAACCCCAATTCTTCTTTTATTACTAAAGTATTTGCCGTATAGACATCTTATTTTCCCCATGAGATGCTGTGCCCTTAAAAGGCACAGGATGTGCTTCCTTCCTTCAGTGGAGCTGAGAATCTCTGAATGATCTTTATAAGGCTGCAGTACCGGCTTTACTCTATCAATAGAAAGTATTTAGGTGAAATTCCTGGTTGGTCCCCCAGAAACAGATTGTAAAAAGGAATAAGAAAAGGGTTTCTATCATAAACCTTGGTTAAACAGAGGGGAGAAATATCCAAGAACTGCCAGGAGGGGATAACATTAGGAGGAAAGATTTTAATGGAAGTATATCCCTGGGGATAATCTTCTCTGTAATTTATGAGAAGACTCCCTCAGAGTTTTAACTTCCAGCCTGAGGTACAAGGAAACAAATGTCACAAATTGTACTTTACCACTTTATCCTATCCTGACTCCTGTAGATAACAGAGCCTGAAGCAAGGATTACAGGGACAACAATTTATTTGGGAGATGCAAGCCCAGGGCAATGACAGTTGAGAAAAAGAATGGAGTCAAGGAAAGATGCAATGCTTTCTCCCTTGGATCTCCTTTTTACATTCTCCCCCTTTTTTTAATCTATAGACATTCCTGAAAGGATCCCACTTGCGATATTTTCCAAACTCAAGCCTCCCAAGGAAAAGAGCTGAGAGAAGGGCTTTCTTGCATTCTTATGGGAAAGATAGAAACCCCAATTTCCTTACTAGATAAGCAGTTGACTAAATGGTTTCTATAGGTTTTAAAGATATTGTTTATTAGATTAAGGAAATTCTCTCCATTTTGGTCTGCTAAAATGTTATCTTTGTTATCAAGAGAGGATGTTGAATTTTATCAAATGCTGTTCTGTTTATTAAGATAATAATATGGTTTTTCTCTTAGATCTGTGTGGCAAATTTAATTGACCTAAGGTTAAATGAGGTCTGCATTCGTGTAAACCTAATTTGCTCATGATGTATTGACCTGTTTATATATTGTTGGACCAATTTCAAGAGTTGATACTTTGTGTAGGATTTTTGTGTCTATGAATCATGAATGAGATTAGCCTGTAAATTTCCTGTCTTAGTCTGTTATTTGTATCAAGACTATGCCAGCCTTATGAAGTGAGATGGGTAGTGTTCTTTGTTTTACTCTTTTCTGGAAAAGTTTGTAGATGAAAAGTTTTCCTTCCTTGAATTCCAGTGTAAATATACAGTAAAGCCATCTAGGTTACTTGGAAAATTTTTGATTGCTGATGCAATTTCTTTGATAGATCCCGTATTACCTGGAAAGTATGCAATTTCTTCTTGAGTAGGTGTTAGGCAATGATATTTCCATTTTGTCTAAAATTTCAAACTTATTAGCAGAAAGTTTCTTATAATATTCTTGGCTTATCTTTAAATGTTCTATGTCATTGGTTAAAAAAAAATTCCCTTTTTAGTTCCTGATATTAAATATTTGCACCTTCTTTTTTCCTATGATAGTTTTCTATGGTTACTATGAATATGGTATATATCCATTTCCTTGCTTTTACTTTCAACTTTTTAAACCTGTCTATTGCACAGAGCACATATTTATGGTTTTATTTTTCATAGCTGATCTGATATTCTTTAACTTTTAATTGGAACATTCAGTATGTCTATATTTAATATATTTATTGATATACTTGCTTTTAAATCTACTCTTACTTTATCCTTTGTATTTGTCCTAACTATTCTACGGGGTTTTTTTCCCCTCTCCTTTCTTACTTTTCCTTGGATGGATTACTTTTTACCTTTCCTTTTTTCTTTTCTACTAATTTGGAAGTTATACATTGTTTATATTATTTTGGTGGTTACATAAAAGTACTGCATGTTTTCTTAACTTATCAAAGATTAAATTTAATCAATAGATTTACCCTCCCTGAAAAAACAAGAAACACAGGACTTTTAATCTCATTTAATTTCTCCCAACATTTTTGCATTTTATTTCTACCCTGTTTTTTTAAGTACCATTAGAAAATGTGATTATCATTATATAAACAATGTTCATTTTCCTTTAATAGTTTCTAGTTACTAGACTAGCTTCATTTTTTCTGCATTGTACTCTAATAATTTCTTCTAATATTTCTTCCAGTTAATAATTCTTTTTTCTGCTGTCTGCAATCTGCAAGCAAATGATTCATTTAATTTTTTATTTTGTTGTTTCATTTTCTACTTTTGGAAGTTCTGTTTAGTCCTCTATCAAATCATAATGACACTTCATATCTTCCTGTTCCCTCCAGTTTTGTTTTTTATTTATAAATTTATTTATTTATTTTTGGCTGCGTTGGGTCTTTGTTGCTGTGCACAGGCTTTCTCTAGTTGCTGCAGGTGTGGGCTACTCTTTGTTGTGGTGCATGGGCTTCTCATTGCGGTGGCTTGTGTTGTCGGGGAGCACAGGCTCTAGGTGCATGGGCTTCAGTAGTTGTGACACACAGGCTCAGTAGTTGTGCCTTGCAGGCTCAGTAGTTGTGGCTCGTGGGCTCTAGTGAGCAGCCTCAGTAGTTATGGTGCACGGGCTTAGTTGCTCTGCGGCATGAGGGATCTTCCCGGACTAGGGCTCAAACCCATGTCCCCTGCATTGGCAGGCGGATTCTTAACCACTGCACCACCAGGGAAGTCTCCCCTCCAGTTCTTTTAAAGTTTATGCTATAACGTGTGCTAGATAATTCCAAAACCTCAATAACTTGCTGATATGTTCCTGCTAAGACATTCTCCTGGCTCTCATTCATGGTGCCATGTTTTCCTGTGTTCTCTGGTATTTTGACTATGTGCCACTTATTATGTTTAAAAAGATATTGTGTGTGTGATGGGGGAGGGTAGGGGATGGCAGGATTCCCTAGACTAAATGTATCTTCTTCGGAGAGGATTTGCTAATGCTTCTACCTGGCACCTGAAGGCATTTCCCCTGTAAACCACCTGAAAACCAAGACCACTGCTTGAGACCCAGTGAGAACCTAGGCTGTAAATCATCAAGACAGGCCCTAGGTCATAGCTTCTCAGAGTCTTGTTGTTTTTCCCTTTTTTTTTTTTTTTTCTGCTTTGCTCAGTACCAAGGCTATCTTCTCTGCTGGGGGTAAATTTCTTTGTGTTTTATTTTTATGCTAAGTGGCAGCCCTTGGGGCCCCAGATGAACACAAGGAGAGTTTCTTTTTTGACTCTCCATATTGGTTGGATCCAGGGCCTTGACTTTTATCCTTCTGCCCCAAGAAATCACCAAAACCAAAGGCCAAATTGTTTAGATGACAAATACCTTTAGATACCCCAGACTTACTTTTCTTAAAACAAAATTGGTAAACCATAGGTATAAAACTTCCATAACTGAACGGAATGTCTGTCTTGTTTGGTATTTCAAGGCTTCCTCAAGTTACTGGGAGCCTAAAATTGCCTCCCTGCCAGATAAGATTTTAAGATTCACTGAGGCAAGCAATAATCAAAGAAAGCTAACATGGCTTCTGACCTCATGCTTTTCTTCCCTGGCTTCTTTGTCTCAGGCTCCGCCTCTGGCACCATCATCCTCCTTCCCTCCTATACAACCTATGCCTCCTCCATACCCTCAGTTCCCCCTACTAATTCTCTCATTGAACCTCCCTTTTTCCCTGAAACTCTCCCCACTCCTATTTCCCCTGAACCTAACAGAACCTATCCCTTTAAAAGTAAGCCTTCTGAGGACCCAGAGGCTAAACCCTGAATTTCTTATATTCCCTGGACTAAAGCTGAACTGTGAGACATAGTCAAAGATTTCCCCCAATTAACCAAAGATCCTCACAGATTTGCTGAGAAATTTAATATAGTCATTCGAACTTATCAACCTGGTTTCTCTGACTTGTATCAGCTAGTTCATATGCTTGTCAGTGAAGGTCAGGCCCAGCATTGGATGAAAACTGCTACTTGGGAAAATCCTGAAAGGTCTCTAGAATTATAACTGAGAGACCAGCCCAACAACTTATTATATGATCAGGCTCAGGAAATTCTTAGGCAACTTTATCAGGCAATTCTCAGGGCTTTCCCATAGCCTGCTGTTTGGAACACAATTCAGCCTTGCACACAAAAATCTGATTAATCTGTTCATGACTATTACAATTGGCTTCAGATTATTTTTTAAAGAAAATTCTGGTTTTCCTTCAGATGTTGATTCCACCCAGGTAGTCTTTAACTCTATGTTTATTCATGGGCTAAACTGGGACCTCTCCCTTCAAGTAAAAAGGACCAGGATTGAATGGAAAACTGTGTCCACTCCAGATTTAGTTAATCTGGCAAACCAGCTCTCTTGCACTCTAGATGAGCTACCTAAAAGGAAGACAGCTGAAATTCTTAATCTTCAACTCCAGAAAATGAAGGTCCCTGAATAAAACCAAACCCTTCTAGTTTGTGCTGGTGCCGAGCAGGGCCCTGTGGGGCTCCTGGGCACGGAGGCCTTTTTGTCCCCCATTTCTTGTAGGCAAGACTCCAGCCTCCATAACCTTCCCTGAGTTCCAAAGGGCAGATTACAAGATTTGCTAATCAAGGGAGGAGCAGCCACGAAACCACCTGGGGCCAGATGGGACCAGAGAAGCTCATCAAGATTAGGAGACCACCTGAGACCCTGCACACACCCTAATGTTGTCAGCAACCCCACCCTTTTGAAACTTTGCAGAAGAAAGAAAAATGCAAGACTGTTACTGCCTTGATCCTTATCACATACCTCTGACCACTACTGACTATATAACCTCTCCCTATTCCCCAGTGAGGGGGGCACAGTTCTTGAGGCCCTAGCCTACCATGTTCCCTCTTTGCCTAGCAAAGAAATACGGCCACTCTTTCTTTCTCCTCCATAACTCTTTCTCCTTATTTCTGTTTGGCATTGGTGCACAGAGAGCCAAGATTTTGGCAACACTGCCACTATTGCAAAAAGCCAGGACATTGGAAAAGAGAGTGTTACAAATCTAAGAGCTTCAGACACCTGCAGCCCTCTAACCAGCGTTTCAAATGTTCCCCCAATTCTCAATGACAGAGCTCTGAGAAACCACAGGAGCTCTTCCCAACCTCCCTCTTAATCAGTTTAGAGAAACCTTTCTCCAGATTGGGGATGAATCTCTTCTGTCCTAATTGACACCAGAGCTACACTCTTGGTGCTTGACCCCACTACTACAAAATAGCCCTTGCCTCAGAGTACCAAAACAATTCAAATAGTAGGAATCTCTAATGCACCTCAAAACGTTCCTGTCTCTGAACCTATTCCCTTTTATCTAGGCTCTTTGAAAGATACACACACCACTTTCTCTTTAGTTTATCCACCCCTATCCATTTATCAGGCTGAGACTTCTTGGAGAAGTATCATGCCAGAATTTCTTTCTCCCAAAAAAGGAAAATAATTCTAGAATTTGACAATTCACCACCAGGTGAATTAAATGACCCTTTGACATCTTTTATTTGCTCCATCTCTGATGATACTACAGCTGAGTCTGGAAACACTGATCATTTGTCTGTATTGAATCAGCCACTACCCTTCTTACGGGCAAAATTTCCAACTGATATTGGCAAAATTCACAGCACACCTTCCATCATGATTCAAATAGATTCCTCAGAACCTCTTCCCAGAATTAATCAATACCCAATAAGTAATGAAGCCCCTCAAGGCATAAAGCCCATAATAGAAGATTACAAGTTTCAAGGACTCATTATCCCTTGTATTGTACTAGTTCCTGTAACACTCCCATTTTAAGGGTGAGAAAAAAAGGGCTGAGGGTGGAGGTTTGTCTGGGACTTCCAAGCAATAAACAACATTATCTCTTCACACCCTGTTGTTCCCAACCCTCATAAGCTACTAACATCCATTCCCACTGGAAACAAATCCTTTCCTGTAAGTGATTTATGCAGTGCATTCTTTAGTATTCCTGTTGATAAAGCTTGCAAATACTTTTTTTGCCTTCACTTGGGAAGGAAATCAATTCAGTAATGCTTCAGGGTTTTAATGAGGAAATGCCTCAGGACAGTAATGCCTCGGGGTTTTACTGAGAGTCCTAATTTCTCACAGATCCTGAAGACTGGTCTGGATGATATAAAGTTCTCTAGAGGTTCTACTTTGTTGCAGTATGTGAATGATTTGCTTCTTTGCCCTCCTTCTCAAACCTCCTCACAAGAAGACAGCATCCGCTTGCTAAAGCTTTTAGTCTTAAAGGGACATAAGGTCAACAAGGAAAAGTTACAGTTTGCCCAAAACCATGCTTCTTAGTTCCCTGTAACAAGACCTAGAAATAAGATATATACATTTTCAACTTTAAAAAGTAATGCCAAACTGTTTTCCCTCGCAAATATAACATTTTACACACTCAACAACAATAGATGAGAGTTCCTGCCACTCTACTTCTTTGTCAGTACTTGATACTGATAGATTTTGAAAGGTATGATAATCTGTAAAATGTGAAATGTATCTAATTGTGGCTTAATTTTCACTTCTCTTACTATTAATGCAATTTAGTATCTTTTCATCTTCATGAGCTGTGTTTCCTATTTTGTTTGTTTCTGTTGTTTGTTTATTTTTGTTTTTTGGTCGCACTGCATGGCTATGAATCCAGGTGACGGCATTGAAAGAGCCAAGTCTAACCACTGGATTGCCAGGGAATTCCCCTATTTTTTTTTTTATTTTGGCCTCACCACATGGCTTGCAGGATCTCAGTTCCCCACCAGGTACTGAACCTGGGCCACAGCAGTGACAGCACTGAATCCTAACCACTAGGCCACCAGAGAACTCCCTCTTATTTTCTTTGTCTTTTCCTAATCTTAATGTAGTTAAATTTATCAATATTTTATCAATAGTGAATTTTGAGTCTTGTTGAAGATTGCTACCAGTTTATCAAAAATTTGTTTTTTCTTCTTCCTGGGCACACAGCTAGACTACATTTCACAGCTTGTATTGTTAGATGTGCCTGAGTGGCTGAGTTCTAACCAATGGAATGTGAGTAGACATGATGTGTGCCACTTTCTGGCTTGACCCAAAAAGCCCTATCAACACCCCAATGCTCTTTTCTCCCTTGCAGTTGATTAGGTTAGAAAACCCCCAGGGGATAGTGGAAGCCACGTTTTAAAGATGACAGGGCTGTCATTGGATTGACTGCTTGGAGGAGAGCCACCCTGCCAGTCATGTGTACCCTCTTTAAACTTACATGAGTGAAAAATAAACTTCTGTAGTGTTTGAGAAACTATACCTTAGTGGGTCTATTTGTTAGAGCTGTTATCATTAGGCTGACAATACATGTTTAAGATATTCTTCATTAATCTGAGATCAGAACAATAACTTCTACATTTTTTGCTAAAAGACTGAAGCATTTCAGTAAAGAACCAGATGAATTATTGGACAAATAAGTAATCTTGATCTTTTGCCCATTCCCATTTGTTATGGGCTGAGTTGTGTAGTGGTGTCACCCAACCCCCACCCCTCCCAGCCCCAGGATTCATGTGTTGAAGTCTTCATCCCCAGTACCTCAGAATGTGACTTTGTATGGAGATGGAGCCTTTAGAGAGGTAATTAAGTTAAAATGAGATCATTAGGGTGGGCCCCGATCCAGTCTGACTGGTATCCTTATAAAAAGAGGAAATTTGGGTATAGGTCTATACAGAAGGAAGACACTGTGAAGGCACAGGGAGAAGACAGCCATCTCCAAGGCAAGGAGAGAGGACTCTGGAGGAACCAGTCCTGCTGGCACAGTCATGTTGGACTTATAGCCTACAGAACTGAGAAAAGAAATTTCTGTTCCAGCTGATTTAGTTTCTGGTGAGGTCTCTACCTGGCTTGTGGACAGCTGCTGTCTTCACATGGCCTTTCCTTGGCGAATGTGTATGGAGAGAAAGAGAGAAAGCTTTCTGGTGTCTCTTCTCCTAAGGACACTAATCCAATTGGATGGGGCCCCACCCTTATGACCTCATTTAGCTTTAGCTGCTGCCTTGGAGACCCTGTCTCCAAATACAGCCACACAGGGGGTTAGGGCTTCAAGACATGAATTTTAGGGGTACACAAACATTCAGTCCATGACAAATGTCTACCGCTACATGCAACAATATGGATAAATGTCAAAAATGTAAGTGAAATAAACCAGACACAGAAGAATACATACTGGGTGATTCCATTCACATAAAGTACAAAAATAGGTAAAAGTAATCTATGTTTCTTGAAGACAAGTTAATGCTTTAGATTGGGAGACAGTGACTAGAGTAGAGCACAAAGTGGTGGGACTTTGTGGGGCTGGTAATGTGTGGTTTATTGATCTGGATCCTGGTTATATGGGTATGTTCAATTTGTGAAAATTTATCTAATATGTTTATATTGTAAATTGTACTTTATTAACAATTTTTTAAAGTGTGCTAAGATCATGTTCAGAAAGAAAAAATGAAGGAAACAAACAAAAACATACTATACACACATGCACACACAAATATACATGTACACATATATACATGTGTGTATGTAATCATATAAAAAGTGTACATAAAACAATATGCATACTTGTGTCTATATACATAAGTATAAATATACATATAAGATATAGGTATAGATACAGATATTTGACTTCAAAAAGCTACCTTCACGCATATATAATCCATTTGAGGAACAGTTTCTATGGTTAACAATGTTTAAGAAGCCTCTACTATAGCCCAATCCTCTTTTATGAGATGAAGACAATGAGGCCCAGAGAATAGCAACTGTGCCACATCACTGAACAGGAGACCAGGGCGCCTAACCCCCAACTCAGGTCTCTTCCTACTGAGAGATAAAGTCTCAGAGCTGAAAAAGGTCTTAAAAGTGACCTTATGCCCACAGCCATGATAACCTCCCAGTCCTCCTGACAAAGGTGTTTTCCAGCCTCTGTTGCAACAGTTCCCTGCAGAGAAAGCACCTGAGCAGCCATCCCAAGAGAACTCTGTCAGAACACTCTTCTTTGCTGAGCTGAAATCTGCCTGCTGTGACTTCCACCACTTCTAAGAATGATATAGAGGAAAGTTTGCAGCTTGCCAGGCATGTGTCCTCTGTGTGTGTGTGTGTGTGTGTGTGTGTGTGTGTACACAGTTTCTGTAACCATGTAACCTTGGGCACATCATTTAATATCTCTGAGTCATTTTCATTTTAAAATGTGATTAATAATAATGACCAGGCAGAAGGTGGAGAATTCAATGAGATAACATATATAAATTATATATGCTTTGGAACATAATAAGGTGTGGGTTATTATTAATGCTCTTTGCCTTCCCTCTTCCCGGATTTCCCCTACATTATATTTGTGTTAAAATAAACACACACCAAGTGACAGCCTCAAAATTTTTGAAGCTAGCTATGATATGCACCCATATCCCAGTCCACTTTTTCCTACATGAGTCAGCTGGGAGTTACCTTACCAGTGAAGACTCTTTCCTCTGGACACTGAGTAGAACCCAGTGTGGACACCATCTCAGGACACAGCTTTCCTCCTCTTTTCTCTTTTAATCTCTGTGGAGTCAAGAAAAAAGCCTGACCTCCCTGCCCCTGTAAGACTGTAGCAAAGATGATATTTCTAGGAGAAAGGGGCCAAGTCATAGGACACAAGTCAATGCTAATTCCACTGATCCTGGTCCCCATTATATTCTCAGAAGTTACCAAGTACCATTTATGAATATTTATCTTTAGGTATTTAACATGCTCATACCTGCACAGCCAAAATCTTAGCATATGATGCCAAAGGGAGCTGGAAAACCACAAAGGTGGAATTCAATGCCTTGGTGAATTAAACATGGTCCAGTAACAGATCAATCCTCAGTCTTCCAGGTTTAGAAAACTGAAATCAGGGAACATAAAAAATATCTAGAGTTTTGTAGTTAAATCCTGGAAGTTCTGACAAATGAATGCTAATAGAGACTACAGAGAGACTAATATGGTCATTGGTATCACAGGAAATCATCCTGCCACAGTTCCTTTGGTAAAATGTTCTCAGCAGCCCAACAGGTTTCTGCAGTGCCTGATTTCTCTTGGGCAGACTTTGAAGGGCTGAGTGGAATGGTCCAGATCTTGCTTTGTTCATATATATGGTTCCATATATATGGTTCATATATATGGTTGCTTCTTGGTACTTGGTCATAAACAGAGAAACATAATAGTAGGGGGTATCTACAACTAGGAGGTGACAGACCAAGACTGAAAGACAGATAGGAGATGTGACACAAAAATTCTTAGGTGTGAATTAGATTTTTGAAAAACAACACTTTGTTACATGTGCCCTGAACTGTGAGATAGAGAGAAAGAAAGAATGAACAGTTTTGCAGTCATATGCTGGAGGTTCTTGTAAATGATTCAGCAGTATCTCTCTTACCTACCCCAAACCAAACCATTTGCCACATCCCGTGCAGACATGGTGAGAAAGCACATAGCGCTAGACCTTGAGTGAAATGGGAAGAGAACGAACCTATTCACTCCAGAAGCTTAAGGTGAGACCTTTAGGCTTTGTGGGAACAAAATGCTTGGGGAAAGGAAATGGTCTTGGTGGGCAAAGATCCTGGGGAGATAAAGATTCTCAGGTGGGGAGCGGAGGGTAGTGGGGTCTTAAGTGAGATCCAAAGTCACATCAAAGGCAACATCACAACCCAGAACATCACTCCCTTCTAATTCACTCCCACCCAGAAGTGCAGTCAATATCAACTGATTTTTTGGCTTCTGTATATTTATATTTGCCCTTAGTTTGCTGGGGGTAGGCACACCGTTCTCACTGAAGCCCACTTCTGCTCTCCTTTCCTCTGTAATCTTCTCCCTACTCATCGCCCCAGATATCTAACCACTCAACAGTTTTACTGAATTTTCCCCAATCCAACATCCAGATCTTCCTCTTTGCTGGCTGGGCAATGAGAAGAGTAGGCAACGAGGGAAAATTAAGGGTGTTCTAGTGTTTACCATTACTCTGGAAATCCCATAGATGTATATCTGTCATAAAGACATTTTCTCTCCACATCCCTGCCATCTCACTCCATCATAACTACTACAGAAACAAAATGGATGTACCACTTCCCCACTCCATCACATAACCTAGGTTCACCTTCACTGACAGTTCTTTCCCTTAAAGCTGTCTTTGATGTCATGTAAGCACCCCAGAAATTCTGACTCTCATCCTAGCCTCCTAATAGGAATGCAGGGATAACTCCTAACTGAGGCAGGAATCTCTTCTCAATGACAGGGCTGAGTCTCACTGTTGATCAGCTGGGGCTAAGTTCTGACACCTTACGCCTGTAGGCTCTGATTTTAGCCATAACAAGAGTGATCAAGCCCAGGGAAACTGGTTTATAGCAACAGACTCAAATGTCATGCATGAGTGTGGGAAGGTGAGAGTGTGGCAATGTCATGTCATTGGGCCATTGTCATTGCCTACCAGAAATGGCCCTGCCCCTTTCCAATAGGCACTAATTATGAGAGGTTAAGGCCCAAGGGGATTACCCATTATGAGCCAAGCATGACATTATCTTCCATGTTGGGGAAAACATCAGGGTATAAAGTACAAAACCAAAGAGAATATGTGATCCAAATGAACTTTTCCAATACAATATGGTAGCCACTGAGGCACCTTTCATTTCTAAGAGAACCAGAGGCATACATTATAGATATAGACAGAAACTTTTATTATTAAGCACCCCCTTAATTTTTCCCCAGAATATAGGGGGAACAATATAGGAAATGGTCAAGTTAGTGGAGATATGGATAAGATCACAGACTTTGGAATCAGATCCCTCCACTCTTACAAGCTGAGTGAGGTAAAACAAGTTCCTTTCCCTCTCAGTGTCTTAGTTTTCTCATGTGTGAAATGGAAGAAATATCCATAGCTAACTCAGAAGGTGGAGTGAGGACCTATGATCAGTGATCAAAAATATTAACCACCCAGTCCCTCCCATCAGGAAACTTGCACAAGCCTCTTAGATAGCCTCATCCACCAGAGGGCAGACAGCAGAAGCAAGGAGAACAACAATCCTGCAGCCTGTGGAACAAAAACCACATTCACAGAAGGATAGACAAGATGAAAAGGCAGAGGGCTATATATCAGATGAAGGAACAAGATACAACCCCAGAAAAACAACTAAATGAAGTGGAGATAGGCAACCTTCCAGAAAAAGAATTCAGAATAATGATAGTGAAGATGATCCAGGACCTCAGAAAAACAATGGAGGCAAAGATTGAGAAGATGCAAGAAATGTTTCACAAAGACCTAGAAGAATTAAAGAACAAACAAACAAAGATGAACAATACAATAACTGAAATGAAAGATATACTAGAAGGAATCAATAGCAGAATAACTGAGGCAGAAAAACAGATAAGTGACCTGGAAGACAGAATGGTGGAATTCACTGCCATGGAAGAGAATAAAGAAAAAAGAATGAAAAGAAATGAAGACAGCCTAAGAGACTTCTGGGACAACATTAAATGCAACAACATTTGCATTATAGGGGTCCCAGAAAGAGAAGAGAGAGAGAAAGGACCCAAGAAAATATTTGAAGAGATTATAGTTGAAAACCTCCCTAACATGGGAAAGGAAATAGCCACCCAAGTCCAGGAAGCGCAGAGAGTCCTATACAGGACAAACCCAAGGAGAAACATGCCAAGACACATAATAATCAAATTGGCAAAAATTAAAGACAAAGAAAAATTATTAAAAGCAGCAAGGGAAAAATGACAAATAACATACAAGGGAACTCCCATAAGGTTAACAGCTGATTTCTCAGCAGAAACTCTACAAGCCAGAGGGAAGTGGCATGATATACTTAAAGTGATGAAAGGAAAGAACCTACAACCAAGATTATTCTACCCAGCAAGGATCTCATTGAGATTCGATGGAGAAATCAAAAGCTTTACAGACAAGCAAAATCTAAGAGAATTCAGCACCACCAAACCAGCTCTACAACAAATGCTAACGGAACTTCTCTAAGTGGGAAACACAAGAGAAGATAAAGACCTACAAAAACAAACATAAAACAATTAAGAAAATGGTAATAGGAACATACATATCGATAATTACCCTAAACGTGAATCGATTAAATGCTCCAACCAAAAGACACAGGCTTGCTGAATGGGTACAAAAACAAGACCCATATATATGCTGTCTACAAGAGACCCACTTCAGACCTAGGGACACATACAGACTGAAAGTGAGGGGATGGAAAAAGATATTCCATGCAAATGGAAATCAAAAGAAAGCTGGAGTAGCTATACTCATATCAGATAAAATAGACTTTAAAATAAAGAATGTTACAAGAGACAAGGAAGGACACTACATAATGATCAAGGGATCAATCCAAGAAGAAGACATAACAATTATAAATACATATGCACGCAACATAGGAGCACCTCAATACATAAGGCAACTGCTAACAGCTGTAAAAGAGGAAATCGACAGTAACACAATAATAGTGGGGGACTTTAACACCTCACTGACACCAATGGACAGATCATCCAAACAGAAAATTCATAAGGAAACACAAGCTTTAAATGACACAATAGACCAGATAAATTTAATTGATATTTATAGGACATTCCATCCAAAAACAGCAGATTACACTTTCTTCTCAAGTGCACACGGAACGTTCTCCGGGATAGATCACATCTTGGGTCACAAATCAAGCCTCAGTAAATTTAAGAAAATTGAAATCATATCAAGCATCTTTTCTGACCACAACGCTATGAGATTAGAAATGAATTACAGGGGAAATAACGTAAAAAACACAAACACAGAAAGGCTAAACAATTCGTTACTAAATAACCAAGAGATCATTGAAGAAATCAAAGAGGAAATCAAAAAATACCTAGAGACAAATGACAATGAAAACACGACAATCCAAAACCTATGGGATGCAGCAAAAGCATTTCCAATAGGGAAGTTTATAGCTATACAAGCCTACCTCAAGAAACAAGAAAAATCTCAAATCTCAAATCTCAAATCTCAATCTAACCTTACACCTAAAGGAACTAGAGAAAGAAGAACAAACAAAACCCAAAGTTAGCGGAAGGAAAGAAATCATAAAAATCAGAGCAGAAATAAATGAAATAGAAACAAAGAAAACATTAGCAAAGATCAATAAAACTAAAAGCTGCTTCTTTGAGAAGATAAACAAAATTGATAAACCATTAGCCAGACTCATCAAGAAAAAGAGGGAGAGGACTCAAACCAATAAAATTAGAAATGAAAAAGGAGAAGTTACAACAGACACCGCAGAAATACAAAGCATCCTAAGAGACTATTACAGGCAACCCTATGCCAATAAAATTGACAACCTGGAAGAAATGGACAAATCCTTAGGTATAATCTTCCAAGACTGAACCAGGAAAAAATAGAAAATATGAACAGATCAATCACAAGTAATGAAATTGACACTGTGATTAAAAATCTTCCAATGAACAAAAGCCCAGGACCAGATGGCTTCACAGGTGAATTCTATCAAATACTTACAGAAGAGCTAACACCCACACTTCCCAAACTCTTCCAAAAAATTGCAGAGGAAGGAACACTCCCAAACTCATTCTACGAGGCCACCATCACCCTGATACCAAAACCAGACAAAGATACTACAAAAAAAGAAAATTACAGACCAATATCACTGATGAATATAGATGCAAAAATCGTCAACAAAATACTAGCAAACTGAATCCAACAACACATTAAAAGGATCATACACCATGATCAAGTGGGATTTATCCCAGGGATGCAAGGATTCTTCAATATACGCAAATCAATCAATGTGATACACCATATTAACAAATTGAAGAATAAAAACCATATGATCATCTCAATAGATGCAGAAAAAGCTTTTGACAAAATTCAACACCCATTTATGATAAAAACTCTCCAGAAAGTGGGCATAGAGGGAACCTACCTCAACATAATAAAGGCCAAATATGACAAACCCACAGCAAACATCATTCTCAATGGTGAAAAACTGAAAGCATTTCCTCTAAGATCAGGAACAGGACAAGGATGTCCACTCTCGCCACTATTATTCACCATAGTTTTGGAAGTCCTAGCCACGGCAATCAGAGAAGACAAAGAAATAAAAGGAATACAAATTGAAAAAGAAGAAGTAAAACTGTCACTGTTTGTAGATGACATGATACTATACATAGAGAACCCTAAAGATGCTACCAGAAAACTACTAAAGCTAATCAATGAATTTGGTAAAGTTGCAGGATACAAAATTAATGCACAGAAATCTCTTGCATTCCTATACACTAATGATGAAAAATCTGAAAGAGAAATTAAGGAAACACTCCCATTTACCATTGCAACAAAAAGAATAAAATACCTAGGAATAAACCTACCTAGGGAGACAAAAGACCTCTATGCAGAAAACTATAAGACACTGATGAAAGAAATTAAAGATGATACCAACAGATGGAGAGATATACCATGTTCTTGGATTGGAAGAATCAACATTGTGAAAATGACTATACTACCCAAAGCAATCTACAGATTCAATGCAATCCCTATCAAATTACCAATGGCATTTTTTACAAAACTAGAACAAAAAATCTTAAAATTTGTATGAAGACACAAAAGACCCCGAATAGCCAAAGCAGTCTTGAGGGAAAAAAACGGAGCTGGAGGAATCAGACTCCCTGACTTCAGACTATACTATAAAGCTACAGTAATCAAGACAATATGGTACTGGCACAAAACAGAAACATTGATCAATGGAACAAGATAGAAAACCCAGAGATAAACCTATGGTCAGCTAATCTATGACAAAGGAGGCAAGGATGTAGAACGGAGAAAAGCCAGTCTCTTCAATAAGTGGTGCTGGGAAAACTGGACAGCTACATGTAAAATAATGAAATTAGAAGACTCCCTAAGATCATACATAAAAATAAACTCAAAATGGATTAGAGACCTAAATGTAAGACCGGACACTGTAAAACTCTTAGAGGAAAACATAAGAAGAACACTCTTTGACATAAATCACAGCAAGATCTTTTTTGATCCACCTCCTAGAGTAATGGAAATAAAAACAAAAATAAACAAATGGGACCTCATGAAACTTCAAAGCTGTTGCACAGCAAAGGAAACCATAAATAAGATGAAAAGACAACCGTCAGAATTGGAGAAAATATTTGCAAACGAATCAACGGACAAAGGATTAATCTCCAAAATATATAAACAGCTCATTCAGGTCAATATTAAAGAAACAAACAACCCAATCCAAATATGGGCATAAGACCTAAAATCACATTTCTCCAAAGAAGACATACAGATGGCCAAGAAGCACATGAAAAGCTGCTCAACATCACTAATTATTAGAGAAATGCAAATCAAAACTACAATGAGGTATCACCTCACACCAGTTAGAATGGGCATCATCAGAAAATCTACAAACAACAAATGCTGGAGAGGGTGTGGAGAAAAGGGAACCCTCTTGCACTGTTGGTGGGAATGTAAATTGATATAGCCACTATGGAGAAGTGTATGGAGGTTCCTTAAACAACTAAAAATAGAATTACTATATGACCCAGCAATCCCACTACTGGGCATATATCCAGAGAAAACCATAATTCAAAAAGACACATACCCCCCAGTGTTCATTGCAGCACTATTTACAATAGCCAGGTCATGGAAGCAACCTAAATGCCCATCGACAGACAAATGGATAAAGAAGTTGTGGTACATATATACAATGGAATCTTACTTAGCCATAAAAAGGAACGAAATTGAGTCATTTGTTGAGACGTGGATGGATCTAGAGACTGTCATACAGAGTGAAGTAAGTCAGAAAGAGAAAAATAAATATCGTATATTAACGCATATATGTGTAACCTAGAAATATGGTACAGATGAACTGGTTTGCAGGACAGAAATTGAGACACAGATGTAGAGAACAAACATATGGACACCAAGCGGGGAAAGCGGTGGGGGCGTGGGGCTGGTGGTGGGATGAATTGGGCGATTGGGATTGACATGTATACACTAATGTGTATAAAATTGATGACTAATAAGAACCTGCTGTATAAAAAAATAAATAAAAGAAAAAGAAAAAATAAATAAATAAATAAAATTTTTAAAAGGGAAAAAAAATATATTAACCAGCATTATGATGTTGGATATTATTCTTTCATTGGTTCAGTGGACTGATTAATCATACCTCCTTTTCCAGATATATGTTTTTATTATTATTATTTTAACTCAGACACAGATTCTTAAAGTTACAAGTCCCAAATGGTTTTCACTGCCTCTTAGTGTGGCTCCCTTTGGTCACATCTAGGAAGAAATTTGGTCTCTCCACTAAGGCTTTTTCCAGGTGGGGGTTCTTTCTTAGGAAGTTTCCTGTATGATGCTTTTCTCCACATGTGTCCACCTCAGTAAGCTTTCCTCTGCCTTATATTTGTGTTACTGTTTCTGGATTTGGGAGGGCTTTCTACACAGCCTTGGCCATTTGACTAGCCATTGAAGTTTAAAGAAAAGTTTTCCCAAACTCCCTACATTCTCCCTCTTCAACCTAATCAGCATATCATGTCAACATGGCTATATTCAGGACCTCAACCCAACTCTTAAATAATCAATCCAAATAGGGAGGGGGACAGAAATGAGGGTGGCAGGAAAGGGCAGGACCTGAGACTCTGAAGTTCCATGTCCTCTTGTAACATCTCCTTCCTGTATGAGAAGCTGATACTAAAGCAAGGGAGTAGTTAGTGAAATTGTGGGACCTCTAGCAATTCAGAGAGGAGTCACCTGGGCAGGGATGGACACAAAGCCCTGAAATTCTCCAGCTTAAATACAACAGAAATGACATACACACACCATAGACACAGAGCAAATAAATGTTCCATAGAGGTGTGCTCTGCTGACTCTGTCACTCCTCATCTTGTCTGATGGATCTGTCACTTTAGTCTTCAGACAACACCGAAAGCCATGAAAAATATTCTGAAACATTTCCCTGGTTTCTGTACTTACAGAGATTGAGCCAGTCTTCCCAGGGACAATTAGACAGAGATAAGGTAACAGAGACTTCAGTGACCACACAAAACAAGGAATATAGTCCTTGCAAAAATAGTTCGGAAAAGTCACTAGACAAATGGATGACTGTATCACTCAACAAACAATACAAGCAATCCCTGGGGGATGGGGACAGTGCAATTCCCAGAGTACAGTACTGTATTCAAAATATCCTGTTTTCAATGAAAATATGCAAATACAAAGGAACAAGAAAGTATGGTCCATTCACAGATGGAAAAAAAGAACTTGACAGAAAACATTTTTGAGGAAACCTGGACATTGTTTACACCAGACACAGATTTTCAATTGACTGTCTTAAAAATAATCAAAGAGCTGAAAGAGACCATGAAAGGAACTAAAGCAAATCAGGAACAATATATGAAAATGTAGAGAATGTCATAAAGAGATAGAAATTATAATTCTGGAACTGAAAAGTACAACAACTGAAATGTAAAATTCAATAGAGAATTTCAACAGTAGATCTGGCCAGGCAGAAGAAAGAATCAATGAACTTGCAGGGAAAATAAAATAACCCAGTATGAGGAGCAGAAAGGAAAAAATAATGAAGAAAAATGAACAGAGCCTAAGGGACCTATGAGATGATATCAAAAGTATCAACATATGCATTATGGGAGTCATAGAAGGAGAAGAAAGAAGAGTCAGAAAAAATACCTGAAGAAATAATGGTCAAAAATATCCCAAATTTGATGAAACACAGGAATATGTGTATCAAAGAAGCTCAACAAACTCCAAGCAGGATAATCTCAAAGAGATCCACACTGAGACACACTACAACCAAACTGTCGAGAGCCAAAAACAAAGAGAAAATCTAGAAAGCAGCAAGAGAGAAGTGACTCATCATGGACAAGTGATTTTCAGTGAGATTAATGGTCAATTTCTCATCAGCAACCACAGAGGCAGTGGGATGATATACTTAAAGTGCTGAAAGAAAAAACAAAAAACTGTCAACCAAGAATTCTATATTGGGCAAAACTGCCCTTCAAAAATGGAGAAATAAAATGTTCCCAGATAAACAAAAACTTCAGGAATTAATCATTAATTCCTGCCCTGTAGACCTGCCCTACAAGAAATGCTAAAGGGGGGTCCTTCAAGTTGAAACCTAAGGACAAGAGATGGCAACTTGAAGCCAAATGAAGAAAAAAGATCTCTGGTAAAAATAACCACATAGATAATTACAAAAGCTAGTAGTATTGTATTTTGGGCTTGTAACTTCTTTTTGTTTCTTGTAGGATTTAAGAGACAAATGCATAAAAAGAAATTATAACCTATGTTAATGGACACACATGTAAAAAGATATAATTTGTGTCAATAACAAGATGGAGATGGAGCTGAATAGGAGCAGAATTAATGTATGTTGTTGAGGCTAAATTGGTATATATTCAAACTATACTGGTATAAATTTAGGGCATTAAATACGGTAACCATTAAGAAAGTAACTTTAAAATATACAGAAATGGAAATGAAGAGATATTTAAAATAGTACAGTAGAAAAAAAAAGTGATCAAACAAAAAAGAAGGCAATACTGGAGGAATTGAGAAATAGAAAATATATAAAAACCAAATAGCAAAATGGCGGAAGTAAGCCTATCATTATTAGTAATCATTTTAAGTGGATTAAACTAACCAATTAAAAGATAGAAACTGGAAGAATAAATTTAAAAATATGATTCAAGTCTATGCAGCTTTCAAGAGACTCCCTTTAAATACAAAGACAAAAATGTTGGAAATGATAAAATAGAAAAAGATATTCTATGCAAATAGTAACCCAGAGGAAACTGGAGCGGTTATATCAATACCAGGTAAAATAGATTTTAAGTGAAGAATTGTTAAAAGAGACAAAGGACATTATATATTGACAAAAGGTCAATTCATTAAGAATACATAACACACCAAACATCAGAACTCCAAAATATATGAAGAAAACATTGAGATAATTGAGGAGAGAAATAGACAGTTTTATAAAAATAGTTGGAGACTTCAATACCTTACTTTCAATAGTAGGTAGAACATCTATAAACCAATTAGAACAAATAGACATACAAAACAGTCTGACAGCAGTATGCTACATGTACTTCTCAAGTGCATACAAAGAATTCTCTAGGATACACCATAGGTTAGGCCATAAAACATTTCTCAATACATTTTAAAAGATTAAAATAATACAAATTGTCTTCTTCAACCACAATGGAATGAAGCTAGAAATCAATAACAGAAGGAAAACTGGAAAATTCACAAACATGGAAATTAAACAACACAATCTTAAGTAACCAGTGGGTCTAAGAACAAATTGCAAGAGAAATTAGAAAGTACTTTGAGACAAGTGAATATGAAAACACAACATACAAAATGTATAGGATGCAGTAAAAGCAATGCTCAGAGGAAAATATATAGCTATAAATGACTACATTAAAGAAGAAGAAAGATTTCTAATCAACAACACAAATTTAAGCCTAACAAAACTAAAAATAGATCAAACAACCCAAGCCAGCAAAAGGAAGGAAATAATAAAGATTAGAGCAAAATAACCAAAATAGAAAGGATCAACAAAACCAAAAGTTTGTTCTTTGAAAAGATCAACAAATTTGACAAACTTTTACCTAGACCAACAACAACAACAAAAAAAGACTCATATTACGAAAATCAGAAATGAAAGAAGGGGACATTACTACCAACCTCAGAGAAATTAAAAGGATTATTAGAGAATGCTATCAACATTTCTACACCAACAAATTAAATAATCAAGATGAAATGAACAAATTCCTGGAAACACAGAAACTACCAAAAGTGACTCAAGAAGAAATAAGAAATCTAACCAGACTTATGACAAGTAAAGAGATTGAATCAATAAACAAAAACCTGCTAAAAAAGAAAATCCCAGGATCAGATTTCTACACTGGTGAATTCTACAAAACATTTAAAGAAGAATTAACACCAATCTTACCCAGACTTGTTCCAAAATATTAGAGGAGGGAACTCTTCCTAACACATTGTATAAGGCCAGGATCGCCCAGATACCAAGACCAAAGATACCAAAAACCAAAAGAAAAGAAAATTACAGACCAATATCCTTTATGAAAATAGATGCAAAAATCCTCAACAAGATACTACCAAATTGAATTCAACAGCACACTGAAAGGATTATACACCATGACCAAGTAGTCAACCCGTGTGGATGGGATGATCTTCTGGGGTTATGAAAAAGTATTCAAACTAGAGAGAGCAGGTGGTTGCACAACACTTGGAATGCACTTAATGCCACTAAATTGTATTTAAAATAGCTAATTGTAGGTTATGTGAATTTCACCGCAATTTTAATAAAGGGTCACAGCTTGTATTTAGCATAATTCCCTTATGATTTTTTAAAATGCAGATATACACGAGAAAAAATGTTAGATCACGCTTCAAGACATTAAAGATGATTATCAATGAGTGATGGGAAATCAGGTATTTTTAATTATTTTCTTTCTGTTTAAATTATTTTTTTAATTTTCCAACAATTTTAGAAATTAATTACATGTTAAAATTTTTAATAATTAGAGAAGAGAGACTATGGTGATATTGACTAATAGATATTTAGGAACGTGGGGGAAATGCTTAAGTTGCAGGGTTTAGTGAGGATAAAAGAAAATTACATTAATGTAATATGATCCCAAGTATTTTATTTTTTTTAACATCTTTATTGGAGTATAATTGTTTTACAATGTTGTGTTAGTTTCTGCTGTATAACAAAGTGAATCAGCTATATGCATACATATGTTCCCATATCCCCTCCCTCTTGCATCTCCCTCCCACCCTCCCTATCCCACCCCTCTAGGTGGCCCCAAAGCACCGAGCTGATCTCCCTGTGCTATGTGGCTGCTTCCCACTAGCTATCTATTTTACATTTGGTAGTGTATATATGTCCATGCCACTCTCTCACTTCATCCCAGCTTACCTGTCCCACTCCCTGTGTGCTCAAGTCCATTCTCTACTTCTGCGTCTTTATTCCTGTCCTGCCCCTAGGTTCGTCAGAACAATTTTTCTTTTCTTTTTTTTAGATTTCATATATATGTGTTAGCATACAGTATTTGTTTTACTCTTTCTGACTTACTTAATTCTGTATGACAGACTCTAGGTCCATCCACCTCACTACAAATAACTCAATTTCATTTCTTTTTATGGCTGAGTAATATTCCATTGTATATATGTGCCACATCTTCTTTATCCATTCATCTGTCCATGGACACCTAGGTTGCCTCCATATCCTGGCTATTGTAAATAGAGCTGCAATGAACATTGTGGTACATGACTCTTTTTGAATTATGATTTTCTCAGGGTATATGGCTAGCAGTGGGATTGCTGGGTTGTATGGTAGTTCTATTTTTAGTTTTTTAAGGAACCTCCATACTGTTCTCCATAGTGGCTGTATCAAATTGCATTCCCACCAACAGTGCAAGAGGGTTCCCTTTTCTCCACATCCTCTCCAGCATTTATTGTTTGTAGACTTTTTGATGATGGCCATTCTGACTGGTATGAGGTGATACCTCATTGTAGTTTTGATTTGCATTTCTCTAATGATTAGTGATGCTGAGCATCCTTTCATGTGTTTGTTGGCAGTCTGTACATCTTTCGAGAAATGTCTTTTTAGGTCTTCTGCCCAATTTTGGATTGGGTTGTTTGTTTTTTTGATATGGAGCTGCATGAGCTGCTTGTAAATTTTGGAGATTAATCCTTCGTCTGTTGCTTCATTTGCAAATATTTTTTCCCATTCTGAGGGTTGTCTTTTCATCTTGTTTATGGTTTCCTTTGCTGTGCAAATGCTTTTAAGTTTCATTAGGTCCTGTTTACTTATTTTTGTTTTTATTTCCATTTCTCTAGGAGGTGGGTCAAAAAGGATCTTGCTGTGATTTATGTCATAGAGTGTTTTGCCTATGTTTTCCTCTAAGAGTTTTATAGTGTCTGGTCTTACATTTAGGTCTTTAATACATTTTGAGTTTATTTTTGTGTATGGTGTTAAGGAGTGTTCTAATTTCATTATTTTACATGTAGCTGTCCAGTTTTCCCAGCACCACTTATTGAAGAGGCTGTCTTTTCTCAATTGTATATTCTTGCTTCCTTTATCAAAAATAAGGTGACCATATGTGCATGGGTTTATCTCTGGGCTTTCTATCCCGTTCCATTGATCTATATTTCTGTTTTTGTGCCAGTACCATACTCTCTTGATGACTGTAGCTTTGTAGTATAGCCTGAAGTCCAGGAGCCTGATTCCTCCAGGTCTGTTTTTCTTTCTTAAGATTGCTTAGGCTATTTGGGGTCTTTTGTGTTTCCACACAAATTGTGAAATTTTCTGTTCTAGTTCTGTGGGAAATGCCATTGGTAGTTTGATAGGGATTGCATTGAATCTGTAGATAGCTTTGGGTAGTATAGTCATTTTCACAATATTGATTCTTTCAAACCAAGAACATGGTATATCTCTCCATCTATTTGTATCATCTTTAATTTCTTTCATCAGGGTCTTATAGTTTTCTGCATGCAGGTCTTTTTTCTCCTTACGTAAGTTTATTCCTAGGTATTTTATTCTTTTTGTTGCAATGGTAAATGGGAATGTTTCCTTAATTTCTCTTTCAGACTTTTCATCATTAGTGTATAGGAATGCAAGAGATTTCTGTGCATTAATTTTGTATCCTGCTAGTTTACCAAATTCATGGATTAGCTCTAGTAGTTTTCTGGTAGCATCTTTAGGATTTTCTATGTATAGTATCATGTCATCTGCAAACAGTGACAGCTTTACTTCTTTTCCAATTTGGATTCCCCTAATTTCTTTTTCTTCTCTGATTGCTGTGGTTAAAACTTCCAAAACTATGTTCAATAATCATGGTGAGAGTGGACAACCTTGTCTTGTTCCTGATCTTAGAGGAAATGGTTTCAGTTTTCACCATTGAGAACGATGTTGGCTGTGGGTTTGTCATATATGACCTTTATTATGTTGAGGTAAGTTTGCTCTGTGTCTACTTTCTGGAGGGTTTTTACCATAAATTGGTGTTGAATTTTGTCGAAAGCTTTTTCTGTATCTATTGAGATGATCATGTGGTTTTTCTTCTTCAATTTGTTAACATGGTTTATCACGTTGATTGATTTGCGTATATCGAAGAATCCTTGCATTCCTGGGATAAACCTCACTTGATCATGGTGTATGATCCTTTTAATGTGCTGTTGGATTCTGTTTGCTAGTATTTTGTTGACGATTTTTGCATCTATGTTCATCAGTGATATTGGCCTGTAGTTTTCTTTCTCTGTGACATCTTTGTCTGGTTTTGGTATCAGGGTGATGGTGGCCTCATAGAATGAGTTTGGGAGTGTTCTTTCCCTTGCAACTTTTTGGAATATTTTGAGAAGGATGTGTGTTAACTCTTCTCTAAATGTTTGATAGAATTCGCTTGTGAAGCCATCTGGTCCTGGGCTTTTGTTTGTTGGAAGATTTTTAATGGCAGTTTCAATTTCAGTGCTTGTGATTGGTCTGTTCATATTTTCTATTTCTTCCTGGTTCTGTCTTGGAAGGTTGTGCTCTTTTAAGAATTTGTCCATTTCTTCCAGGTTGCCCATTTTATTAACATATAGTTGCTTGTAGTAATTTCTCATGATCCTACGTATTTCTGCAGTGTCCGTTGTTACTTCTCCTTTATCATTTCTAATTCTATTGATTTGAGTCTTCTCCGTTTTTTTCTTGATGAGTCTGGCTAATGGTTTATCAATTTTTTTTACCTTCTCAAAGAACGAGCTTTTAGTTTTATTGATCTTTGTTACTGTTTACTTCATTTCTTTTTCATTTATTTCTGATCTGATCTTTATGATTTCTTTCCTTCTGCTAACTGTGGGGGTTTTTTGTTCTTCTTTCTCTAATTGCTTTAAGTGTAAAGTTAGGTTGCTTATTTGAGTTGTTTCTTTTTTCTTAAGGTAGGATTGTATTGCTATAAACTTCCCTCTTAGAATCGCTTTTGCTGCATCCTATAGGTTTTGGGTTGTCGTGTTTTCCTTGTCATTTGTTTCTAGGTATTTTTTTATTTCCTTGTTGATTTCTTCAGTGACCTCTTGGTTATTTAGTAGTGTATTGTTTAGCCTCCTTATGTCTGTATTTTTTTCCAGATTTTTTCCTGTAATTGATATCTAGTCTCATAGCATTGTGGTTGGAAAAGATACTTGATATGATTTCAATTTTCTTAAATTTACCAAGGCTTGATTTGTGACCCAAGATATGATCTGCCCTGGAGAATGTTCCATGAGCACTTCAGAAGAAAGTGTATTCTGTTGTTTTTGGAGGGAATGTCCTATAAATATCAATTAAGTCCATCTTGTTTAATGTATCATTTAAAAGCTTGCATTTCCTTATTTATTTTCATTTTGGATGATCTGTCCATTGGTGAAAGTGGGGTGTTAAAGTCCCCTACTATGATTGTATTACTGTCAATTTCCCCTTATATGGCTGTTAGCACTTGCCTTATGTTTTGAGGTGCTCCTATGTTGGGTGCATAAATATTTACAATTGTTATATCTTCTTCTTGGATTGATCCCTTGATCATTATGTAGTGTCCTTCTTTGTCTCTTGTAATAGTCTTTATTTTAAAGTCTATTTTGTCTGATAGGAGAATTGCTACTCAAGCTTTCTTTTGATTTCCATTTGTATGGAATATCTTTTTCCATCCCCTCACTTTCAGTCTGTATGTGTCCCTAGGTCTGAAGTGGGTCTCTTGTAGACAGTATCTAAACGGGTCTTGTTTTTGTACCCATTCAGCCAGTCTATGTGCGTGGGCTTTCTGTAGTTGCGACGAGCCGGGGCTACTCTTTGTTGCGGTGCGTGGGTTTCTCATTGTGGTGGGTTCTCTGTTGCAGAGCACGGGCTCTAGGCACACGGGCTTCAGTAGTTGCATCATGCGGGCTCAGTATTTGTGGCTCACAGGCTGTATAGCACAGGCTCAGTAGTTGTGGTGCACAGGCTTAGTTGCTCCGCAGCATGTGGTATCTTCCCAGACCAGGGCTCGAACCCGTGTCCCCTGCATTGGCAGGCAGATTCTTAACCACTGCGCCACCATGGAAGTCTCTCTAATTTTCTTAATGACATACTACCGCTAAAATATAAAAACTAATTTTATTTTTAAAATTTCTACCACTGGGCAAGCTAAGTTCAAAAATGTAGAGGCTTGATAAATGTATTTGGTTTGATAAGGAGGATATTTACCCTGGAATTATGTCTTTTGATGCATAATATTCCTCATAGAAAATTTGTAAAGTACCGAAATGTAAAGATGGAACCTTAAATCACCAGACTCTAATCACTGAGAGATTCTTTATTGTTCTTGAACAGAACTGGGCTTGGGCTATTTAGAAAGAATGGTCCTTCATTTCCATTTCAGCAAGATCATTAGCAGAGTTTGTTCAGTCAATGTCATCCTATAATGTGCCAGGCCTGCTGTATCAGAAGTGTGGCTTTCTGCACACAGCACAGAGAATACTAAAAGGACAATTACTGGTCTTTGGTCACCCAGCATGCTTTCCCACTTCACATGGTATAGGCAACTTAGTAATTTGAACTTCCTTTGGCAAACCAGCCTTTTCTCTGTCTCAGTTCATGTGGTTTGGGTGGAACTGACCCCAGCCTATCCAAAGTAGGAGTGACCTAGGCTTAAATTATCCCTGGATTCAATTTCTAGGGTCAGAGTGATTCATGAATTTAGGCCAATAAATGCCAAGTGCAGAACGTTTGTTTCCAAACATTAACAAGAGAGATGGACTCTATCACTCTGAGCATTTGTAATTCAGAAAAAAAAAGATGTTAAAAGTCCCCTAGAAAGGAAGCTAAGGTGATGAATGGGTGCCTATATAGATTTAGTACATGGTGGCCATGCTCTGTTATTGTCCTGTGCATCCCTCAACCACAGCCCTTCCAGAGTTGCACTCTGGTCACATATGTTTCTTTCTCTTCCACCAGACAGTCAAGCTCTCTAAGGGAAGGAGACATGTGCAGTATGTTTGGTCATAGCATAGAGAAGAGCCTAAACTCACACCTGCTGAAGAAATCATCCTGTGGATTTAGCAGCATGGAAATGAGGCCTTGGTGGTTCAACCACTGAGGACTCAGGTTTCTGGGCTCCAGGACGTCTACTGGTCAATACCACATCCTACGGTCCCCGCCCTGTATTCTTGGGTTCCTGCTCTAGGCTGGAACAAGTGGTCTGCTCTGAGTCGTCATCTGTGGGTACCCGTGTGGTCACTGCATGTTTCTCACACAACCACCCAGAGAACGTCATCAGGTAGACAGAGTGGGGGTGAGGCAGCTTTCATAGAAAGCCTTCTAGGATGAAGCGTCACAAAACCAGAGGGGAACAAGAGGTCACTGAGCCCACTTGCACCTCCTTCCTCTCCTGGGGGGGCTAAAAAGAGAGCAAGGAGGAAGCGCCAGCAGCTCCGACCTGGGCAGCCTTCCTGGAAAGATGCAGCCACTCCTGCTCCTGCTCCTGTTGGCCTTTTTACTGCCTCCCAGGGCAAAGGCAGGTGAGTGACCATCCCCACCCTCAGAGGCCCAACCTCTTACCCCAGTTGGCACCGCTCACCTGCCCCTTCTGCACATCCCTGATCCGTCTATCCACCGGGAACATTCTGAACACCAGCTCCTGTCCCACCTCATACCCCCAAGTATGATGCTGGATATGCCACCAGCAGGAGTGACAGAGCAAAGGCTGTTCTCAAGAAAAGCCAGTGGGTACTATCCCCTCCTCCAGCCCTACCTTTGCTGTGTGGAAAGTCGAACTTTCCTAGAAGCGATGGCAGAGGGTCGGAAACTGGAAAAGAGAAAATAATCAATTCCCCTGAAGAGGGCAGAGTGGGCCTGGCTTCTGCATCTAGGATGAGACAGGTGTTCCCTTAGCAACTGCTCAGCAGACCTCGGAGTTGGTGCTGTTGCCTTTGCTCAATCCCCAGGCTCCTCAGTCCCTTTCCCCAACTCTGCTTTTCTTCCTAAGCCATTCGTGGCTCCCCTCTCTCAAGAATGAAGCCACTGTTGGGCAGACCAGAACTTCTCTCCTCTCCAGAATCCCACCAGCATTGGTCCTACCAACAACCCCCTTCCAGAGGCCCATTTTGTGTGTGTGTCAGTGGGGGGTGGACAGGGGGGTGGTCATTCCTTCATGTAGTCAACAAATGCTTATTGGGCACTTACTACATGTCAGGCCCTGGGAAATAGGCTATGACGACATCTAGATCCCTACTCTAAAGTCCTGAGCACTGGAAAGCAAGGTTATCCTAGACATCACGGGATGACAGGGCCCTTAGAAACTCTTTGAAACAAAGCATAGTCAGGAGAGGAATGTTCAGAAGCCTCTAGGACTTTGCTGTACCTAAGACAGGTAGGCTCACCTCCAACTATGTGTGGAAGACAGTTTCACAGACCCAGACTGCTGCTCTTCCCTTTTCTAGAAGAGGACGTTGAGGCCCCTCACACCCCCAACCTCAGGCCAGGCTGGACCTGCAGTGCCCAGCAGTTCTGAGCAACAAGCCGATGCCTGCCAGGTGCAGTCAGTGGTTGCACACAGCAGAACAGTCTTTTCCTTCAGGGGAGATCATCGGGGGCCATGAGGCCAAGCGCCACTCCCGCCCCTACATGGCGTTTCTTCAGTTCTGGGACCAGGATGACCGCAAAAGGTGCGGTGGGTTCCTGATTCGAGAGGACTTTGTGCTGACAGCCGCTCACTGCTGGGGAAGGTGAGGAGCCGAAAGGAGCCCGCACCCTCCTGAGAACCCCTGGCAGGGAGCCCTGCCTTTTTCTCCGGAAGCAACCAGGCTCCTAGGAACACTTGAGCTGGGAGGGCTGGGTGAGAAAGAGGGCAGGGGGGAGGGGCAGGTCAGTGCCAGAGGCACTGCTGAAGTAAGAGAGACTAGAGATAGGGCATGCCTTGGTATCAGAATGCAAACTAATGCAATTTCACATGTTTTCCTGGGGCTAACTGACCCTTGGGAGCCACTGTGCCCTTACCATTGGCTCCAGAATCCGACCTTGGCTGCCAGGAAACAGAGGGCACAGGCAGCTCAGCCCCTGGGGCCCTCCTGTTGCCTGCATTTCCCCTCAGCTGCAGCCCTGCCCTGGTGTCACCTGCCCTTCATGGCTCCTGGGCTGTATCTCCTGTAACTCCACCTCCTGCTCTGCTCTCTGTGCAGCTCACTCAACGTCACCCTGGGGGCCCACAACATCAAGGTTCGGGAGAGGACCCAGCAGGTCATCCCGGTGAGAAAAGCCATCCCCCACCCAGACTATAATAAAAAGAACTACTCCAATGACATCATGTTACTAAAGGTAAACCTCCTTGCTTCTCCTGCCCTCCTGGAAACAGATCATTTCCCCTCCCACCGCCATGCATCCCTTTCCTCCCTCCCACCTGGCTGCCTGACCAGTCCCTGTGGCTCAGGTGAGAGGGAAGACACTGCAGCATCATTGCTATGTCCAGGCCTGGGGACCACTGGCTGAGCTGGACTCTCTTGCCTCTTCCCATCAGCTGGAGAGAAAGGCCAAGAGGACTGCAGCCGTGAGACCCCTCAGCCTGCCCAGGGGCAAGGCCCGGGTGAAGCCAGGACAGGTGTGCAGTGTAGCCGGCTGGGGGCAGGTCGCTATGGGCACGTACTCAGACACGCTGCAGGAGGTAAAGCTGACCATACAGGAGGATCAAAAGTGTGAATCCCACTTACGCAATTATTACAACAACGCCATTCAGCTGTGTGTGGGGGACCCAAAGGAAAACAAAGCTTCCTTTAGGGTGAGTATGACCACCTACCTTGCTTGGCTCTGGGGAGACGCGTGTTTGCAGAAGATCTGGGACCAGGGGACCCAAGCAGTGTGGGAACTGCCCCACCCTCTAAGCTGGGACCTTTCTCTCCAGGAAGAGAAGGGGGAACAGCCGGAGCTGGGAGTGCCTAGGGCCCCTGTACGCCTACAAAACACCTGTGGTGAATCTAAACCTGGTGCTCCTTCAGAGGGGGAATTTGCAACACACTGAGGCACAGGTGTTAGAAAACTGGGCTTCCTGAGTGTGTGCAGTTAAAACCAGGTGCCTCCTCAGAACTGGAACCCACCTGGCTTAATGAGCTCATCCTCCCTGATGAGTGTCAGCCCACCAACCTGCTTCCACGTCCTTGAACAGCAGCTTGGAGCCAACAGTCCCACAGCGTCTTGACAGAGAAAGGATCTGAGACCTGGGGGAGGAGGGGGAGCTGCCACCTGGTGAAGTGAAGCGGTGACAATGTCCAGGGTCAGGGCTTGGCAGCCGAGGGGACCAGGGGGGCCTGCCCTGCCCTCTGATCTCCTACCTGGAGGCCATGCAAGGTGGCCTCCCCCGAGAGGGGGCTTGGGACGGCAGGGGGGACAGGACCAGCAGGAGACCTGGCTCATTCCTTCCCCTTCTCTGTCCGCAGGGGGACTCCGGGGGCCCTCTGGTGTGTAACAATGTGGCCCAGGGCATTGTCTCCTATGGACAAAAAGATGGGTCACCTCCACGGGCCTGCACCAAAGTCTCAAGTTTCCTGCCCTGGATAAAGAAAACCATGAAAACCCTCTGACTGCGGAACCAGACCTTCTTCCCTGGAGCTGATCCAGAATCACACTGGGGGGTTGGGGGTATCAGCAGCTGAATAAATGTCTCTCAGCTGAGCAGGAAGGGCTGGTTTCTCGTTTACTCATTGACCCTTCTTCATAGGCACCCACTCTATATTTCGAAAGCCAACGACAAAATTTTGCTGTTTTCTGCTTCCACCTCTTCCCCCTCCCGCCATCTCTTCCCATAAACCCCATGCAAAGCTGTTACCCAGGTCGTGCATACCCACACCTGTCTTTCAGGGCCTGCCCTCCTGCCAGGGCTGAAGCTGAGCGCCATCAGGAGAAAACATGAACCTCTCTGGTCCTGGGGCTCAGGGTGAGCTTCTTGGCTCCTTGCCCTGTGTTACACGGCGGAGAGGAGGGGATCGCACCATGGGTCCTGGACACCAAGCAGGCAGAGCCTGGGGCTGCAGCTCCAGGACAGAGCCCCACCACTGGGGAGGGGAGGCGCTTTCCTGAGTAGACGTTTCTGTCCCACAGCCAGGGAAGCTGGCGCAGAGCAGGGGTGGGTCTCTGGAGAAGCTCCTCATTCTCACCTAGGCTGGGCGTCCTCCCAGCCCTCCTCGGGGCTCACGGACCAGCTCTGCCTCCAGGCCCCAGGCTGCCGCTTGTCCCTCCCTGCTCACCAACCACGAGTTCTCAGAGCCCACCGACTCCTGTGCCCTCCAGACCGCACTGATCTGCGCTGACCCCTTCCTCATCTCCTTCCCACCCAGGACACCCTGAGCACCCTGGGGTTCCAGCAGGGCATCACCGCGGAGATGCCAACCCAGCTCATGCCCTGGCAGAGAGGGGTATCAGAGGGACCAGCCCTGTGCTGGCACCAGGCAGGGCCCATGAGGGATGTCTCTCCAGAACCCTTGGCCCCATCTCTCTCCTGGGCAGGGCCAGCTCAATCCCCTCATCCAGCCCTGTGCCCCCCATGTGTTCAGGGTCCACTGGCCACCTGGTCACTCAGTAGCCTGAGTCCCTTTCAGCCTGTCCCTTTAGTCACTGCTGGCCTCTAGGCTAAGATTCCCTGCTGGTTACCTGGGACCTTTTGAGTTAGAAAGGGCTCCCGTCTTTAGTAGGACTGAAAAGCACAGTGTTTTTCATCAATCAACACACGCACTGATTGAGCACCTACTAAGTGCCAGACACTGGGGTTGTACAGTGGACATAAGATAGGTGTAACAGAGAAGAGCCAAATCTGACTACATGTTGGATCTGTTTCTTTTACTTTAACCTTTGCTTTCCGTTGCTTTTGTTCACTAAAAGGATACTGTCTATACACAATGGCCTGCCTCAGGGAACCCTGCCTCTCTGCCTGAATGTTAAACGAAAGTGCCTTTGTTCAGGGAAACATCCTGACCCTGTCCACCTTTGGATGGTTGCAAGAAAAAAGAAATTGGACTTCCCTGGTGGCACAGTGGTTAAGAATCCACCTGCCAATGCAGGAGACATGGGTTCGAGCCCTGGTCCAGGAAGATCCCACATGCCACGGAGCAACTAAGCCCGTGCACCACAACTACTGAGCCTGCGCTCTAGAGCCCACGAGCCACAACTACTGAAGCCC
The DNA here is from genome assembly GCF_028021215.1 of Eschrichtius robustus. Classification (NCBI taxonomy): domain Eukaryota; kingdom Metazoa; phylum Chordata; class Mammalia; order Artiodactyla; family Eschrichtiidae; genus Eschrichtius; species Eschrichtius robustus. The sequence goes on from NC_090824.1 coordinate 73,419,498, forward strand.
GTGCACCTAGAGCCCATGCTCCACAACAAGAGAAGCCACCACAATGAGAAGCCCGTGCACCACAACGAAGAGTAGCCCCCGCTCGCCACAACTAGAGAAAGGCTGTGTGCAGCAACGAAGACCCAACGCAGCCAAAAATGAATGAATGAATGAAAATAAATAAATAAATAAATTTATTTATTAAGAAAGAAGAAACTATCACATCGCCTCCCCGAGGGAAGAAATTAGCACATCCCCTCCCGAAGGCTGGCCATTCCAGGGGACATTTGCCAATCTTATGGCCTTTTTACCTTACTTCCTCGTCTCCTCTCCCATCTCTATTCTATAAAAGAAACTGGCATCCAAACCAAGATAAGATGGTTAGTTTTGAGACTTTAGTCGGCCATCTTCTCGGTCTGCCAGCTTTGCGAATAAAGTCCTATACCTTGCCTCAATACCTCGTCTCTGATTTATTGGCCCATCATGCAGCAAGCAGAGTGAGTTTGGACTCTGTAACACAGGTTCTACCATCTGAGCGCAGGTGGAACTGACAGTGTTGACTTTCATCTGAATCTGTTATCTCCCTTCCCACCTTCACATGATTCCACCTGAGGGGCCTAGATCTCTTTATCCCTGTGGGAAGCCCACAGGGATAAAGCATTTGTGTTTATTTTTATTGCTGGTTACACTCTGTAGAAGTGTTATTACATGTGACTCTAGAACAAGTCATTTGTTTTCTAGATGTGAAGATCCCGCTCTGCTCACTGGAGCATCCTTGGCCCCTAGGGGAGAGGGTAGCAGGGAGGGAGGAAGAAGGAACAAGGGCAACCTTATTTCTTTTACTCTAAAAGTAGCAGGTAGGAGTGTCATTGCACACATTCAGATGGTAGGGAAACCCATAGGAAGTATCTGTTTGAAGGCAATCAGAATCTGAGTCTACACGCTCATCCTGTTGGATGGACCAAAAACATGATCCCTGTCATGACTGCAAGCTCCTGCCTGTGCAGATGAAACTGGAATCAGGGAGGCCCATGTGGTCTGGACAAATGGAGAAGCGTCTCTGCTCTTTAGGCCATCACGGTTACTGCTGCATCCACACAGTCCAAGACGACCTAGACTTTTCAGACTTAGGAAGGAAAGACTTGGAGGCCACCATGTAGAGTATGTGATTTTTTACTGAGCAAGGATCTCCCTGTGCTGGGCTCACCTCGCCAGACACTCCCAGCAGCCATCCGTCCAAGGTCTTGCACTGCTATGCAGCACTGCCTGGGAGGTGAGCGTCAGTTCTAGCTCTGTGATGGTGCCATCCTGCCCCCAAAACACACCATGCTCCTATGCAGCATGGGGTCAATACTCTGGGATCACGTAACCCTCAAAAGCATGCCGTTTCCCATCTTTTTGTGCACAAAGCATGCAGCAACGTAATCTCCTAATGACCTGGGCACTTTTACAAAGGAAGAGCAGTGATGTCACACAGCTTCTGATTTAGAGCTGAAAAAACCCCTAAAACATACTAAGGACCTGGCTCCTTGATTGAAAAAGACAAAAAGGAAAATGTAGAAACAAAACAAAAATAGCATTTTAAAAAGTTGCCCAGCCACATACATGTTCAGCTCAAGTATTATATTTATTTTGAGGAAATGGTTTTATGATTTAAAACAGGTTTAAGAATCTTTGTTGCTGGGGCTTCCCTGGTGGCGCAGTGGTTGAGAATCTGCCTGCCAATGCAGGGGACACGGGTTCGAGCCCTGGTCTGGGAAGATCCCACATGCCGCGGAGCAACTGCGCTCGTGAGCCACAACTACTGAGCCTGCGCGTCTGGAGCCTGTGCTCCGCAACAAGAGAGGCCGCGATAGTGAGAGGCCCGTGCACAGTGATGAAGAGTGGCCCCCACTCGCCGCAACTGGAGAAAGCCCTCACACAGAAACGAAGACCCAACACAGCCAAAAATAAAAATAATAAATAAATAATAAATAAAAAAATTTAAAAAAAAAAGAATCTTTGTTGCAGACCCTCATTCTCCTTTGAGAGATGAGGGAGACAAAGTCCCAGGAGGGGGTAGTGACCGACTGGAGGCACCACAGAGTTAGGACAGAGCCTGGACTGAGCCAGGTTCCCTGACAGCCAAGCCAGCAAGAGGCCTTCCATGTTTTCTAACCCCTGCCCTTGTGATGACTTCCTGGCATCCCTGGACAAGACATGAGCCTCTGCTCAGACACCTACCTCCCCGGAGAGCAAGCCTCTGGGCTCCCGTGGCAGCCATTCTCTGACAAGTATTCAAAACACCTTCCTGGTGAGCTGGTCTGTCTGCTCATGGGCACACGTGGATGGAGGCAGGTAAGTACCTGAAACATGCTGATTCCTTCAAATCTTCTTGTCCTTAGAAGTATCCTCTGTCCCCCACCTTCAAGGAAACAATTCTTGCCTTGCTTAAAGATCTCTGTAATGGAAATAAAAAATGAAATGCAGTAAAACATCTCTGCAATGACCTCTAATGAAATGCCTCTACTCACCAAGACCCTCTCCCATCACCCCTCTTGCCCTCCAGACCCACAAGAAGACTCAGGTCCCAGTGTGGTTGGAGAGAGAACTGCCAAGCCAGCTCTGGGGCGAGAGACCTAAAGGGATGCAAGTTCTTGCTAATTCCTCTTGGGAATGTGCATTGGAACAGGGATGGCTCTGCCTTCCCTGCCCATGACCATACTTCTGCCAATAGCACTCACTGTAGACTTGCAGAACTTCCAGGGTTTATTTCCTGTCTTGGTATCCCACACAATACCCTTTTGGCCAACAAACACATTTCACTATGAAAAAAGTTCAGCAAAAGTTTCCTTTCTTTCCAGAGGCATGTTGCTAGACTACATTTCTTATTCAGAGTCAAGAGGCTCAATGAACATGTGTTAATCAGATAAGACAAAGAAAATCACATCTAAGCAGGTAATAGTCAAATTAATGAAGATCAAAGATAAAGAGAAACAGTTGACCATAGGCAGAGGGGAAAAGAAGATACATTACTTGAGGGGAGACAAGAATCACAACGAGCTTCTTGTCAGAAATAATGGAAGTCAGAAGGCAGGGAAATAACATTTTTAAATGATTGAAAGAAAAAAGTAGGCAACCTATTTCTGGAATTCAACCTAGAATTCTATGTCTAGAGAAAATATTGTTCAAAAATGAAGACAAAATAAAGACATTTTCAGAAAAACAAAGGTAAGAGAATTTGTTGCCATCAGACCTGCACTGCAAGAAATACTAAAAGAAGTCTTCAGGCTGAAGGGAGATGATTCCCCCATTTGCAAGCAGGAAGGGAAAAACAAAAATAAAAGTGTAAAACGTGGACTCAAGATGGTGAAGTAGGAAGACCCCGAGCTCACCTGCCCCCAAGAACACATCAAAACTACAACTAAATATAGAGCAACTCTTGCTGAGAATAACCTGAAGACTAGAAGAATAGCTCTTCTACAAGCAAGGCTATTAAAGCACACATACACACACACAGGGAGTCTGGGAAGAGGAGGAGGTGATATCTAGGCAAGACCTTTATCCCTAGTGATGACCCATAAAACGAGGGGATGTCATAGACTCAGGGATCCTCACTGTGAAGAGAGGGGGTTTGAGCTTCATATTAGGCACCCCAGCCCTGGGGTCTGACACTGAAAAGGTGAGACCCATTAGCTGGTTTAAAAATCATTGGACTTACTGGAGGGCTCTCCCTAGACTCCACTCTTGAAGAGTGCACAGACTTGCTCCCAGTCCCCACACCAGGCAGCATACTGAAAACTGCCCGTGTTTTGTTTTTTTCTTTTTAAGAAAAAAAGGGAGAGAACCCAAATAAATAAAATAAGAAATGAAATAGGTGAAGCTACAACTGATACCACAGAAATACAAACAATCATAAGAGAATACTGCAAAAAAGTTATATGCCAACAAATTGGACAACCTAGAAGAAATGGATGAATTCCTAGAGACATACAATCTTCCAAGACTGAATCAGGAAGAAATAGATCATCTGAACAGGCTGATAACTAGAATTGAAATTGATTCAGAAATCAAGAATCTCCCAGTAAACAGAAGTCCGGGACCAGACAGCTTGACAAGGGAATTCTACCAAACATTTAAAGAGTTAATACCTATCCTCCTCAACTATTCCAAAATAATGAAGAGGGAACACTCACAAACATTCCATGAGGATAACATTACTCTGATACTGAAACCAGACAAATACAAAAGAAGAAAGAAAGAAAGAAAGAAAGAAAGAAAGAAAGAAAGAAAGAAAGAAAGGAAGGAAGGAAGGAAGGAAGGAAGGAAGGAAGGAAGGAAGGAAGGAAGGAAGGAAGGAAGGAAGAAAGAAAGAAAGAAAGAAAGAAAGAAAGAAAGAAAGAAAGAAAGAAAGAAAAAGAAAAAGAAAGAAAGAAAGAGAGAGAGAGACAGAGAGAGAGGGAAGGAAGGAAGGGAGAGAGGGAGGGAGGAAGAAAGGAAGAAAAGAAGGAAGGAAGGAAGGAAGGAAGGAAGGAAATACAAAAAAAGAAAATCCCTGACCTACATAGATGCAAAAATCCTCAATAAAATATTAACAAACCAACTTCAACAATACATTAAAAGGATCATACACCAAGATCAAGTGGGATTTATTCAAGGGACAGATGGATGGTTCCTTATCTGCAAATCAATCAATCCTACACCTCATTAACAAAACAAAGAATAAAAATCACATGATCATCTCAATAGACGCAGATAAAGCATTTGACAAAATTCAACATCGATTCATGATAAAAACTCTCAACAAAGTTGGTACAGAGCGAACATGTCTCAACATAATAAAGGCTATTTATGACAAACCCACAGCTAACATCATATTCAACGATGAAAAGCTGAAAGCTTTTCCTCTAAGATTAGGAACAAGACAAAAAGGCCCACACTCACAATTTCTATTTAACATAGTATTGGAAGTCCTAGCCACAACCATCAGACAATAAAAAGAAATAAAAGCATCCAAATAGGAATGAAAGAAGTAAAACTGTCACTATTTGCAGATGACATAATATTATATATAGAAAACTCAAATGACTCCACCAAAAAAAAAACCAAAAAAGTGTTACAAGTAATAAATGAATTCAGCAATGTTGCAGGATACAAGATGAATATATGGAAATCTGTTGGTTTTTTTATACACTAGTAATGAACTCTCAGAAATAGAAAGAAAAAAATCCCAATTACAACCCATCAAAATAAATAAAATACCTATGAATAAATTTACTCAAAAAGGTGAAAGATCTATACTCTAAAAACTATAAAACATTGATTGAAGGAAGTTGAATGAATAAATGGAAAGATATCACATGTTCAGGGATTGAAATAATTAATATTATTAAAATGAGATACGACCCAAAGAAATCTACAGATTTAATGCAATCCCTATAAAAATACCCATGACATTTTTCAGAACTAGAACAAATAATCCTAAAATTCATATGCAAAAACAAAGGACCCCAAATAGCCAAAGAAATGCTGAGGAAAAAGAACAAAGCTGGAGGTATCATCCTCCCTGACTTCAGACTATACCATAAAGCTACCATAATTAAAACAGTATGAAATTGGCACAAAAACAGACACAAAGATTAATGGAACAGAATAGAGAGCCCAGAAGTGAACACACGTACATAAGGTCAATAAATATACCACAAAGAAGGCAAGATAATACAATGGAGAAAAGACAGTCTCTTCAATAAGTGGTGTCAGGAAAACTGGACAGCTACATGTGAAAGAGTAAAATTGGAACATTTTCTCACACCATATACAAAAATAAACTCAAAATTTATTAAAGACCTTAAACCATTAAATTCTCAGAAGAAAACATAGGCAGTGCACTCTTTCGCCTAGGTCTCAGCAATATATTGGGGTTTTTTGGATATTTCTCCTCAGGCAAGGGAAACAAAAGCAAAAAGAAACAAATGGGACCTAATTAAACTTAAAAGCTTTTGCACAGCAAAGCAAACCATCGACAAAACCAAAAGGCAACCTACTGAATAAGAGAAAGTATTTGCAAGTGATATGTCTGATAAGCAATTAATATCTAAAATATATAAAGAACTCACACAACTCATTATCAAAAAAAAAAAAAAAACCCAATTGAAAAATAGGCAGAGCACAGGGAACTATACTCAATATCCTGTGACAAATCATAATGGAAAAGAATATGAAAAAGAATATATATAACTGAATCATTTTGATGTGCAACAGAAATTAACACAACATTGTAAATCAACTATACTTCAATAAAAAAAAGTTTTTTAATGGGCAGTCATCTGAATAGACATTTTTCCAAGGAAGACATGCAAATGGCCAACAGATACATGAAAAGACATTCAACATCACTAATCATCAGGTAAATGCAAATCAAAATCACAGTGAGATATCACCTCACACTTCTCAGAATGGTTATTGTCAAAAAGATAAGAAATAACAAATGTTAGCAAGGATGTGTTGAAAAGAAAAAACTGGTATCCTGTTGGTGGGAATAAAAATTGGTTAAGCCAGTATAGAAAACAGTACTGAGGTTCCTCAAATACTTAAAAATAGAACTACCATGTGATTCAGCAATTCCACTCCTGGGTATATATCTGAAGAAAACAAAAAAAAACTAGTTCAAAAAGTTATACCAATGTTCACAGAAGCCAAGCTATGGAATCAATCTCAGTGTCCATCAACAGATGCATGCATAGAGAAGATGTGGCATATATATATGCACAATAGAATATACTCAGCCATAAAATAAACAATGAAATTTACCATTTGCAACAACATGGATGGACCTGGAGGGTATTATGTTTAGTGAAATAAATCAGATAAAGACAAATACTGTACATTTTCACTTACACATGGAATCTAAAATATAAAACAAATGAATGAATGTAATAAAACACAAACAGACTCATAGATACAGAGAAAAAAGCTAGTGGTTACCAGAGGGGAGAGGGTAATGGGAGAAAGAAGATAGAGAAAGGAGACTAAGAGGTAAAAACCACTAGGTATAAAAATAAATAAGATACAAGGATGTAATGTACAACACAGGGAATATAGCCAATATTTTATAATAACTTTATAGTGAGTATAAAAATGTAAAAATACGGACACCTGAAACTAATATAATATTGTAAATCAACTATAATCTAATTTTTAAAAAGTGACTAAGTGGAAAAGTATTTATATCAATTTCTTACATGGATTATTGACTTTAAGGCAAAAAATGCTTTAGTATTTATGGCATATAGTGGTGAAATGTATGACAAAAAGAACTCAAAGGGTCAGAAGGAAGACAAATGAAAATATATCATTACAATGTTCATATATGAAGTGGTATAGCATGAATTCAAGGTTGCCTGTAATATGTGAAGGAGGCATATTGTAATCCTAGAGTAATAGCTAAAATAATATAGAGAGATATAACTAAAAGCCAATAAAGAAGACAAAATGAGGTACAACAAAATATAGCAGGAAGAGTAGGGCAAAAGAACAAAGAATAAATCACCTTAATAGAAATCAAATAGCAATACGATATTCTTTAATCCAACCCTATCAGTAGCTGCATTAAATGTAACTAGATTAAATACTCCAAAGGACAGAGATGGTTAGTCTGGATAAAAATGCAAGACTCAACGTTGTGCTGTTTAATGAGAAACATCTTAAATATAAAGACAGGGATAGGAGGAAAGTAAACTTATGTGGGAAAAAAAGATGTATCCTGCAACACCAATTTAAAAAAAGCCTTACCCATGGTATATGCTGTTTAACTTTAGAACTTTTGGCCATCCAAGAGATGAGATAGAGTAGAATAATTATTTTCTTTTTTTCCTTTTGTTTTTTCTATTTATCTGAATAAGAGTGAAGTTGAGACTCTTTATTATTTTTTACGTATATTTTACTGTGAATGCTCAGGTCTTTTGCCCATTCTATCAGGTTTTTGGTCTGTTTCTTCTGGATTTAGAGATCTTTGAATATTAGATTAGCTCCTTAATTGTGACATAGGTTGCAATAATTCTTTACAAGTTTGCTGTATGTAATTTGAATTTTCTTACACTCTTCTTTGATATACAAACTTTAAAATTTATTTTTTCAAATCATAATTTATTTATCAGTCTTTCTTTTAAAGTGTATGAATTTAGAGTCATTGCTAGAAAGACTTTCTCCACTCTCACTTTCTAACGGACTTTACCCATGTTTATTTCTAGGTAATATATGGTTTTATTTTGTGTATTTCAGTATACAAATATCTTACCTATTTGGACTTTATTCTGGTGGTTTCTGTGAGATACTGCTACAACTTAATCTCTTAACAAATGACTATCCAGTTGTTCCTAAATCATTTATTAAAAGTCCATCTTTTCCCTTATGATTTGAATTTCTACCTTATTATAAACTTCATTTCCATACATACTTGTGAATGTTTCTGAATTTTTCCATTGTGTTTCACTAGTCTCTCTCTCTGTTCATGATACAACACCACACTGTTTTTCGGAAAGAATTTTTATAGGCGTTCTTAAGATCTGATAGGCTAACCCTCTGCCGTACTATTCCTTTTTCTTTTTGACAATTTCCCTAGTGATTCTTTCATGCTTACTTTCCACACAAATTTTAGAAACAATCTAGACCTTGTGCAACACCAGGTGAAAAAACTGGGTGGGTTTTTTAAAATCACATCATATATATTATGTTTATAATCCCATTTATATATTAGCTTTGGGAGAATCAGTACCTTTTTGGTGTAGATCGGTCATATGCGAGAACTAAGAATATCTTGCTGTTTCTAAAGTCTGTTTTTGTGTTTTTCAGAAGTCCTTTAACATTTTGCACAAATAGGTTTTTCACAATTCTGGTTAAGGTTTTCCTAAGCCCCTCATCTTTTTTTGCTGCTACTATAACAGATTTTCTTCCCAGTTATATCTTCAAAGTGGTTATTATTTGTATATATGAAAGGTACAGATTCCCTTTTAATTTTGAAACAATCTCCAGCTTATAGAAAAGTTGCCACTGCAATACAAAAACTTTTGTCTTCCAGACCCACTTGCGAGTAAAGTTAGTGACGTGATGGTCCATCAACTTCCCAAATACTTTATTTAGAGTGTAATCCCTACAAACAAGGACACTCTTACATAACCACAGTCCTACGATCAAACCCAGGGAATTAACATTGATGCCACCAATACCATCTAATCCTCACACAGTGAGAAACCTGGCTCATTAGCTTCATATGTTGACTTCTTTGATTAATCCCCACAGAGATTTATATAACAGATCTCTCACTCATCTTCTCCAAGTGCCTCCCCTGCTTCCCCCAACCCAGGCTCTGGTGATCCACATCAGGCAGCCCCTTCAGACCAATGCCCACCTCACCCTATTTATCCTGCTCTGACACATCCCGCCAGACTCCCCTCCCGCCCCGCCCCGACTCCATGAAGGCCTTTAAATCTCCCTTGAACTCCGATACCACCTAATAGCCAGTCCCTGTTTGAACACCCTCTTCAACCCACTTGGGCATCCACTCCCTGCCTCACATGTATTCTAATTACTCATCCAGGCTGCCCAGTGCAGGGTGTCCGAGCCCATGTAGGGAGTGTGTCCACACAGGAGAGAGGCCTGGAGTGGGCACGTTCCCACCCCACGCAGGCTTGGCTTGGACACCACGGTCTCATTTACTGTGGCTCCCCTGCCAGAATCCCTACTGAGAGCGTGCTTTGTTTCTTTAAGGTTTTGTTGCTTTTTAAGAGACTTGGGATCAAGATATTTAGAACCAACAATATTTTCAATTCCATGACTCTCTCCTTCTTTTCCGTTATGGGGACATGATCAGGATAATTTGTTTAGCAAATGGCACAGGGACATCAGAATGCAATTCTCTGGTTAGTGGTGTGGGAATCCTGCTTTGGCACCCTGGCATCCATTCTCACTTCACGTGGTATCAGTAATTCATTAAAAAGAGTAACTCTGGGGACAGGCAAACTTCTTCCATTCTCAGTGCACATGGGTTGGACAGAGCAGACGCCAACCTATCCAAAGGCACTGACCTAGGCTTAGACGTATCAGTGGTTTCAGTGGCTCTGACTAACCCTCCAGACCCCTAAAGCAGTGTGGCAGATTCTGCTTTGCTATGACTGCCGTTGTGTATCTCCCATCCCACACGCTCTCCTTACATGACAGCAACATTCCTCCTGCTGGGAGGTGGGGTCTATGACCCTTCCTTTTTAATCTGGTGGGGGCTCTTGATTGCTTCAGTTAGTGGAATATGGTAGAATAGATGCTTCTGCCTGGCTCATTCTTTTTTTAGCAGATGCTCATTCTGGGAAAGCCAACCACTGTGTCGTGAGGGAGCCAAACAATCCCATGAACTGAGACTACTTGAGGGGACCTGGTGAAGAGAAACCAACGAACAGCAAGCACTAACCACTGGGTAGGTGTGAGTGAGCCTTCGGTTGATTCAGCCTCCAGGATTCAAGCCTCCCTGACACCAAGGGGAACAGAGGGGTGCCATCCACACTGTATCCTGACCAAAATGCAGATTCGTGCGTAAAAGCACTGTTGCTGCTGTTCTTAAACCACTCAGTTCTTTATAACTGGAATAAGCCCTCTTCAGCATCACTCTCACACCATTCTGTCCATCCCATACCAAGGATCTCACCATCTTTGTCTGATCATGACGGCTTGTCTCCTCCACCAGAAGCAAGAGATCTTATCTCCAATGTTTCCCACAGTCTCACACAAAAAGAGGCCTCAATACACAATCACCCTGGTGATCTAAAGAGAACCAAGAAAATTTATATATTCTTGAATCTATCATCATGAGACCCAGGTTGCTAGGGCTCAGGGACCTGCTATTGGCTGATACAACATCTCCAACTACCCTTACTTGGAGCTGCCTTTCTTATTTTCTGCTGCTGTGGTGGTGCTGAGCCGAGAGCTACGGGTCCTTCTGTGGTGACTGATAGTTCATGCTCCACTCAGACCCCAGGACTTGATCAGACAGAGCTGTGAGACTTTCAGAGAAACCTCATTTAATAAAGGTCACAACACCAGAGGGGACACTCAGGGTTAAAAGACCAGAAGGAAGCAGCGGCAGCTCAGATGTGGGCAGCCTTCCTGGAGAGATGCTCCCGTTCCTGCTGGCCCTTCTTCTGTCCCCCACCGGGGAGGCAGGTAAGTGACCGTCCTCACCATCAGAGGCCCAGTCCCATCCTGCACTGGAGCAACCCTGGTCAGGTGCTCCACTCATACATGTCCTGGTCCTGGTCCATCTCCAGGAACTTTCTGAACTCTGGTCAAAATCCCTCAAAGACCAGCAAATCTGCTCCCATCTCCCCTCTCCAGCCTTTGGCTCCATGAGCACAGTGGGCAGGCTGCAATCTTTCTTCCAGGGAAAATCACTGGGGGCCATGAGGCCAAGCCTCACTCTCATCCCTACATGGTGTTTCTTGAGTACCATGTTTCAGAGAAAAGGTTCATCTGTGGGGGTCTCCTCGTGCGTGAGGACTTTGTGCTGACAGCAGCTCACTGCTGGGGAAGGTGAGGAGCAGCGCCTGGGCCCCCACCCCTCTGTAGACCCCTCACAGGGAACCCTCTTCTCAGGGGCTGCAGACCTGGGCCGCCAAGTAACATAGGAGAGCTCTTCAGAGGACAGGTGAGCTTTGGGGAGAGAGGAACAGGTCAATGCGAGTGGCCCATGGAGAGAAGGGACTGATCAAAGGTGGGATGGAAGGAAGCTGAGGTTGCACCCTGGAGTCCAGAGTGCAGATGTGAGAAATTCCTGGTTTTCCTTAGAGACAGTCAAGCTCTGTGCAGGACTGAACACCCTAAGTGGACTCCAGGAACTTGCACCCAGCCCGGGCTGCCAGGAAGCAGACAGCACAGAGATGCTCAGCCCCAGGTCCCATACCTAGAATTCTCTCCCCTCCAGTCCCGCCATGTCCCAAGCTGTGCTCTTTCCTTACGGCTCCTGGCCTGTATTTCCTGTGACTCCACCTCCCTCTCTGCTCTCGGTGCAGCTAAATCAACGTCACCCTGAGGGACCACAACATCTACCAGCAGGAGAGGACCCAGCATGTCATCCCAGTGAGAAGAGCCATCCCCCCAAGGCTATGATCATAATAAGTGGGTCAACGCTATCATGTTACTGCAGGTAGGGCACGTGGCCGCACTGGTTCTTGCACACTTTCATCCTGGGGTTTTGAATCCCCCATGACCTCATTCCTGTCCCTCCTTCCAGTACGACCCCTTCAGTTGTCCCGGGGAAGTGAGGAAGGCAACCCCACAACTGTCCCTGAGGGCTTTGTGGGCCAAAAGTAGGTTAGAATGCCTTTCCTCTGCCTTCAGCTGAGGAGGAAGGCCTACCTGACCGCTGCTGTGAGCCCCATCAGGCTGCCCTGGAGAAGGGAGCTGGTGAAGCCAGGGATGGTGTGCAGTGTGGCCGGCTGGGGGCACCTGGGCGTGAACAATCCCGTGGCGGAGAAACTTCAGGAGGTAGAGCTTGAAGTCCAAAGGGATGAGGAATGCATCTCTCGCTACAAAGATTACAACACTACCACCCAGATATGTGCAGGGAACCCAAGAAAGAGGAAGGGTTCTTTTCTGGTGAGATCCCCAGTGTTATCCATGCAAAGCCCTGGGCACAGCCAAGCTGTGAGGGTCCGGGGCAGTGGGAACTAATCATATCCCTGTGTCCCCAGCCTTTTCTCCTATCCAGTCTCTGTCCTTTTTCCCTGGGGGCATGGAGACTGTCCCACCATCACATATGGGCAGAGGCTTCCTTGGGGAGGAGAAGGGGAGATTGTCAAGGCCAGGCTGAATCCTCAGGACCAACAGCCCCTGATATCAGCCAGGGCCCCCAACAGAGACCATCCACCCTGGGGTGGCACGGAGGACCACACCTGAAGAAGGTTCGGCTCAGCCCTTCCTCTCTCTGCCCACAAGGCGCCTCTGGGGGCCCCCTTGTGTGTAACGGCATGGCCCAGGGCATTGTCTCCTTTGGAGGAGAGAATGGGACACCTCCAAATGTCTACACCAGAGTCTCGAGCTTTCTGTACTGGATCCAAAAAACAATGAGCTACTACAAACTGCAGGGAGCAGATTGAGGTGCCCCTGGGATGGATCCCTCCATCTTCTCTGGGGTAAAGGTCAGAATGGCACTGGGCCAAAAGGGGGCAAAGGGGGGACTGCCTGGAACTTAATAAACTTTCATCTCTTGAGCAGAAATCATTGATTCCTATTTTATTCATTCAAACACATTCATTAGGCACCTACTGTGTCTGGCAACCATCCGTTCACATTTCTGATCTGTTACGGGCTTCCCCCTCCAACACACCACCCACCCTTCCAACTCTAGAATAAAAATTCCTGCTGCACTGACAGCCAGCTCCCTCCAGCCACTCGTCCCCAGTGCCAGCCTCCCCTGCCAGGCTGACCATGGGCTCCATGAGAAAAGGGAGACACCTCCTCAGGAGAACACGACCCTCTTCTCGAGGACCCTCTTATCGCATCCATATGTCCTCCTCCTAATCCACACCCACTCCCCTGCCCCACCCTATCCCAGTGCCAATGTGGCAACATAAGAGAATCCAGATTTGGAAGGAGGACCACCTGAGAAGCTCTGGGGTTGAGGGGGGCACTTCTCAACCCCAGAAACAGAAATGTGGGGAGGCTTTAGAAATGTGTAGTGCTCCCATGCAGAGTTCCCTCTCCACATCAGAGCAGCCAGAGCTCCGAAGGCTGAGAGAGTTTCAGGGGGGCCTTCAGTATTCCCAGGCCCAGCTCAAGTGCCCGTCCCAGCTCTGTCCTGGAGTCCTGAGCCCAGGACCCTGTGCAACCTCTGGTGTCCTGACGGCACATCCTCCTTCGGCCCCAAGTGGCCTTGAAGGCGCTCTTCCATCTTGGTCTGAGCCAGCGTCTCCTCAACTCCCACTCTTTTCACCTATGTGTGTTTAAATATATTTATTTCCAAAGGAAACTCACTGTAATGAAAATTATTGGTTTCAAGGGTATCCTAATGTTTCAAAGGTGTCTATAGCCCATATTTTATTGAGTAAATTTTTTCTTCTATTTTTCAATAATCTCTGAATTTTTAATATAAGAACGTATTCAGAAAAGCAACCTCATTTTTAAAACATGCAGCTTCGAGATGGCTGGGCTGAAGAGAAGAACTGGTTTGCTGAATGTTTGCATGGTGAGTGAGCTTCACCTCTGGCAAAATGTGTTTTGGGTATAAAAGTAACATATATTCATCATAACATATTCATCATAGAAAGACAATTAAATACAGAACATATAAGTAAGAAAATTAAAATTACCAAGAATTCCACCATCCCAAGATCATCATCATTCATGCCTAAGCATGTTTCCTTCCCCTCTTTTTCTATAAGTCCATAGAATGCTGTTTCTTCAACTGACTTGGGGTTGGGTTGTTTAGAACTCCTCATGCCTTCCCTGCCATCACTCTTCCTTCTGTCCTCATACTGGTGAGAGTGGTGGATCATCTGCAAATGTTTAGGATTACTATGCCCAGGGCCATCAGAGACGTGGTTCTCTGGACAGAGAATACTTAGTGGGTAGTAATTATTAGGATGACCGGCATCCGTTTCACCTTCAGTGCACACCAGTAAGCAGCATTTCTATAGAGGAAGCCCCTCCCCACTCACAGGCACCCTGATTTGAGTGGGACAGCCCCCATCTCAGCTCGAGGGGTGCTAAATACCTCAGCACAACCCAATCAGTCACTCACTTCCAATGGACCCAGTGATGGTTTGTTTTGGTCAAGTGAATACCAAGTCCAGGAATTTTGTTCAAGATTGTGGGATAAGAAAAGCTCTCTTGGACTTCCCCGGTGGCACAGTGGTTAAGAATCCACCTGCCAATGTAGGGGACATGGGTTCGAGCCCTGGTCCGGGAAGATACCACATGCCACAGAGCAACTAAGCCTGTGCACCACAACTATTGAGCCTGCACTCTAGAGCCCGTGAGCCACAACTACTGAGCCCACGTGCCGCAACTACTGAAGCCCGCATGCCTAGAGCCCGTGCTCTGCAACAAGGGAAGCCACTGCAATGAGAAGCCCGCACACCCCAACGAAGAGTAGCCCCTGCTCGCCACAACTAGAGAAAGCCCGCGTGCAGCAACAAAGACCCAACGCAGCCAAAAATAAATAAATAAATAATTAATTTGAAAAAACAAACCACAAAAACAAAAAACCACCACCAAAAAAAAAAAAGCTCTCTTTGTTGCAGAATGTTTACATTTAAAGAGGCGATTCTAAACACTTCAAAAATATGAGGCTGGGATGGTGGCAACATAAGAAATGGGGTTGCTGCGTGGGGTACTTGGGTATGTCTAGGTCTATCTGCTCCTAAAGCAAGTCCAGCCTCTACCTCACAATGGCACCAAGCAGACCCCCCTCACCATAGTCCTTGCCATCTTGTTCTCTACCCACAGATTCTAGGTCTACTCCAGCTGACAGCCAGCCTCTCAAGGGCAGGAGCTGTGTCTCTCATATTACACAATAGGACCTAGCCTATTGTGTAATTATTCAGGATTTCACCAGAATCGAAAAAGAACCAAGAGTCGAAAAATGAAGATATTCTTGATTCAGTCACTGAGGGGCTTCTGGGACCCAGCCCCTGTGCTGGCTGAACCACAGCCTTCACTTTCTTGTTCTTTCTTCTTGCTTTGTGACTCAGCGGTGGGAGTACAAGTGTGGTGACAGTGTCGTTCTCACTTAACCCACGGCAGAGAACGTGGACGACCACGTTGCATGCTGACACCCGGCTCGGGGGGAGCACAGGTCTGGGAGGTCTGTGTGTGCATTGAGCCTGCCCTTCTTCCTTCCACTGTGTTTTGTGTCTGGAAGAAAGAAACACCAGCAGCTCCATCCTAGGCAGAACTTCGGGGAAGATGCAGCCTCTCCTGCTCCTAATGGCCTTTCTTCTGCCCCCCGGGCTGGGACTGGTGAGTGACAATCCCCATTCTTGAGGCCAGAGCCCATCTCACTAAACCTACTGTAGTCCTGACCCTTCTGCCCAGCTCAACTTTCTCAACCCCAGCTCCCGTCCCAAACCCAGACTAACAATTTCGATGCTGCATAGACACTCAGCGAGGATGGATGGCAGAAAGGAAGGGTGGGTCTTAGCCTAAAAGCTCTCGTGGGTCTTAGCCTCTCTCTCACCAGCAGGGAAAGTGGGTTGTGTATTTGGCAGAGGATGTGAAGCTACAAAACACAGGTAATTAAAATCCCTCACTTCAACCCAGGAATAGGCAGCTCAAGTGAACCCACTATAGTATAGGAATTGTCAGTGGACCCAGCTTAAGAACCAATGAAATTTCTCAGTGCCCTCCACCCCTCACTCCTGCCCAGGGGAGGAACCCAGGGGGTGATTGATCAGAAGTGGCTAGATGACAGCACCCAAAGCTCTCCGGGTGACTTGACTCTGCCCCAGGACCCAAGCAGCTCATTTTCTGCCCTATCTCCCCCACCTCCCAGGTCCTTGGCTGTCCCACTGCCTTTGGCAGTGCTCTCCCCCCATCCCTATGGCCTTGAATCCCACCAGCACTATCCCCACCAAACCTCAGCCTAAAGCTAATTGGAGGCTATTCACTCTTGCAGCCAAAAAACATTTACTGAGATCCTAGGTTGTGTTAGGCCCAAGGACATGAGGATTTTAGAAAATCCAATTCCGTAAGCTCATAGGTAATTATTAGAAAATGGCACAAATCAAGATGTTAGCAGAGGCTTAGAGGGGTCCCAGAGACTCAGCGGGAGTGAGAGCTCATCAGGGAGTCCCGTCCACGATTCTCTGGGCCTCCACCATCCGGAAGGCAGACCCGCCCTCCTCCACACATGTGTCTGATGCAGGACCTGGAGAACAAGCACTGACCCCTTTCTCAGAGGGAAATTCTGAGGCTTGAAGTTCAGAAAAGGTTATCCTGCTGCAGTGAGAACCTGGGGGACTCCCCCCCTGTGTCTGCAAGGCGCTGTCAACCCACCTCGACTGCCACCTCCCTGAACCTCCATCCTGACCACACCTCTCCCATCACCCCATCTTCCAGCCTTTTCTTTCAGAGGAGATCATCGGGGGCCACGAGGCCAAGCCCCACTCCCGCCCCTACATGGTGTTTGTTCAGTTTCTGGATAAGGAGAGTTGGAAGAGGTGCAGCGGTGTCCTCGTGCAAAAGGACTTTGTTCTGACGGCTGCTCACTGCAGAGGAAGGTGAGGGGCAGCAGCCAGCCTACCCCTCCTGAGACCCTGACAGGGACCCCGTCCTCTCCACAGGGGCTGAGCCCAGGGGAACCCCTCCCTCACCCTGAGATCGTGGTAAGTCAGGACCACAAGACTTCATCAAACAAGCCATCTTAAGAGCCGCACTAGGGTGACGAAAAGCTGAGAAATGGGGCAGGTAAGTTTTGAGGTCAGAGGGTCAGAGGTGAGAGCAAGAGGCAAGGTTGAGAAGCGAGGGCCCACACGGGTCAAATAAAGCATCAATGGAGGATGAAAGGGGGCACAGAGAGTCAAAATTCAAACTCAGAGTAATTTCACCATATTGCCTGAGAAAGCTCCCAGGATCCCTGCCCTCAGGTCATTGAGAAGCACAGGGCACAGAGTCCCCCCAACTCCTGCTCTGCTCTCTGTGCAGTTTAATCAACGTCACCCTGGGGGCCCACAACATCAAGAAACAGGAGAGGACCCAGCAGATGATCCCAGTGAGACGAGCCATCCCCCACCCAGACTACAATCCTAAGAACTACTCCAATGACATCATGTTACTGCAGGCAAGGAAACCTCCCCACTCCTCCTGCCCTCCTGGGGACAGATCGTTTCCCCTCCACTACCGCCTGTCCCTTCCCTCCCTCCCATCTGGCTGCCTGACCAGTCCCAGTGGCTCAGGTGAGGGGGGTGGTCAGTGCGGCCTCATCGTGGCACCCAAGCCCAGAGACCATTGGCTGAGCTGGACTCTTGCCTCTTCCCATCAGCTGGAGAGAAAGGCCAAGAGGACTGCAGCCGTGAGACCCCTCAGCCTGCCCAGGGGCAAGGCCCGGGTGAAGCCAGGAAAGGCGTGCAGTGTGGCCGGCTGGGGGCAGGTGGCTGTGGGCACTCCAACCACCACCCTGCAGGAGGCAGAGCTGACGGTGCAGGAGGATCCAGTGTGCAAATCCCTCTTCCCCGGCTATTACAGCCAGGCCACCCAGATTTGCGTGGGGGACCCGAAGAAGGTGAAGGCTGCCTTCAAGGTCAGGTTCCTCGCATCTAAGCACACAGGCCCCGGGGAGAGGATCTTGGGGAGGTCTGGGAAGGGGACAGGCCACATCCTCATCCTCAGCTTGAGAGCTTGGGCAGCCAGGTCCACTAATCCAAAATTTAATTCTCTCCCCTGAGTGGATCAGGGTTGGGGGTGAGGAAGGATCAGTCATCCCGTAGCTGCGTTATCACCAGAGTTTCCATGAGGACTGACAGAAAGGTAGACCTGAGTCGAGCTGCAAAGAACCGTCAGAGCCAGGCTGGACCCCAGGAGCGAGGGAGGTGACCAGGCCTCCTCTGGCCCAGATCTTCCTCACAGACCCTGACAGAGACCACCCAGCCTGGGGTGGCAGGGAAGACAGGACCGTGAGGAGGCCCACTCAGCCCTTCCTTTCTCTACCCACAGGGTGACTCCGGCGGGCCCCTCGTGTGCAAAAAAGTGGTCCAGGGTATTTTCTCCTATGGAAAAGCGAACGGGAAATCTCCAGGAGTCTTCACCAAGGTCTCACACTTCCTGTCCTGGATAAAGAGAACAATGAAGCGCCTCTAACAGCAGCTTGAGACTGACCTTTTTCTCTGCTGACCATCATTCTGCGGCAGCGGCAAGAATTCCATAAGGCTTAGCAGTGGGATCACAGGGCCACAATAAATGGATCTCTAGAGTGATTACGACTGAATTCCTATTTATTCATTGAACCACCTCAATATGCAACCACACTGCTCCAGGATGCCCTCTGCTGTCAGTTCTGGGTTTTGCTTCCCCCTTTCTCCCCAGCCCTCACTCCTCCCTAAATCCCATGCTGTCTGTGTAGAGTCTCATTGATTTCTCAATCATGCCTCTTTGGTGCTCAGCCTTCTGCCAGGTCTGAGTCTAAAGTGAGGTCCATTAAAAAGGACAATCTTCTCTCCCCCAAAATGGTCCTCTCTGGGCCTTAGAAATTTCTTACCTTCTCTAAGCCAACCACTGTCACCAACCCCTCTTCAATTTGGCAGAACAAAGAACAGGTCAGAGGAAGGAAAATAACTCCAGGGACCTAGAATGTCAGGGGGTCATGCCATGGACACTCAGTTTCCTGTTTCCAGGGCCTCTCTCTCCAGTGAGGGCAGGCTTCTCCCGTAACCAGGACCGTCTAGAGCTTAGGAGGCTGAGATGTTCCCATGATGGCCCTCAGCCTCACTGGAGTCCCATCTCCCTACTCTGCCCTGGGCCCAACATGGGACTCAGTCATCCTTGCTCCCTGTCTACCGTCCCACACCAGCCCCTGTTTTCTATCTGAGTGCCCTGGCCACCAGCTCCTTTCCATTCCAGCTCACGCTGTTTTGAGCCAGCCTCCCTCTCATCTCCCTAAGAGAGCTCCCAGGGCCCCATGTGAATTATCCTCCTTTGCCTGTCCCCTCCAAACCTGACTTGCCAGCCAGTACCTGCTGCTTATCAGAGGAGCCAGTACCCATCTCCCACCTGGGTGGGGCCATCTCAGGCCCTGGATCCAACCCAGCATCCTCCAGGGGCTCAGCCACCTCCAAGGCCTGTGTAGTCACTCAGCAGCCTAAGCCCTTTTCCGCCTGGCCTGGCCTTGGACCCCTGACTCTCCCTGCTGACAACCAGGTTATGGCAGCCTTGTGAGCCAGAGGGACCCGGGGCTGCTGGGTGGGAAAGTACCACTTTGCCATCCATCAGTAGATCAAATGTTGACCTCTCTCTGTACCAGCACATAACAGGCTCTGTATCTGCCATTGGGAAACTTACAGTGATGAGAAATTTCCTCTAAATTCCGCTGGTTCCTCTCCTTCCACTAGGAAGTTCAATTTGACACAGATGGACCTGTATTTGTAATCTGGAAGAAATCTTGTCTTGAAAATAATTAAATTCTCTGTATTTTAGCTGGATTGCACATTAGAGTTTCACATGCATGATCTTGTTTGATTCCAGAAGGGCAATGTGAAATTGGAAGAGGCTTGGTGACCCACAGGTCCTGGGGTTCCCAATCTGTGCTCTGTGGAGTCCATGTCCGGAGGAGAGGGAGGGAAGAAGGAAAGAGGCAACCAGAACAGCCTGATCTTTAGTTATATTACATGTGGAGGCATGAACCTCAGTCCACAAATCCATGAAAAGCCACATTTAAAGGGTAACACAGTTCACTGTGACCCAGATGTCCTGTATCCTTCAAACAGCACCACCAGTGCATTGGAGGTGACAGAACACAACAAATTCACGATAACTGGACAAACACTGAATAAAGTGAGATCAACATTGTAAATGGAAGGAATTTCACTAAAAAGAAAAACAAATCGCATGAATATGAAAAGCAAAATTCAGCACATTGAAAACTAAGGTGAAAAGCAAATAAAAACTTATTTTTTACACAAGACAGTCCCTACATCCATCTGCCAAGTCTTCCCAGGAGCCGGCAGAGCACAGGTGACAAAAGAGCTGAATACATGCACGGAGGTGAGCAAGCGAACAGTAAGATGTGCATGAGCCAAGGGACAACTTCAGGTCACAGCAGTAAATGATGACACTCTTAGGAGAAGCTGTCATACAAAAGGAATGTAGAGAGCCCAGAAAGTCAGCCATGAAGAGCTCCATGGAACCCCAAGGTGTAAGCCGGAGCCAGCAGCAGATCCACCACCACAGGCAAGGGTGTGTGGCCTTGAGGGACAGTGCCTGATGGGTCACTCTTCCCCCTTACACCTTGACATAGTGTGTGTTTAGGGGGGTTATTCATATCGATGTTCATCACACCATTATTTAATCATAGATCTCAAATTAGAATCAGTATTAATGTCCAAAATAGGGAGATGGTAAAATATGGCACATTCACATTATATATTATGTAGCCATTACCATCTACATTATCCACCGCTCTAGAAAACTAGGCTAAGAAAACAGAAGAACAAAAACTAAGCTGAGAAAACAAAAGAAAGTAAACTAGGCTAAGAACATTAATAGGCAAATCATAAATAAACTGAATAAACACTTGGGAAAAAGTGAAAGCTCACTAATTAATCAATGCAAATTAAAATATTAATAATTTTTGCTTATATAATTGAGAAGGATTGACAAAAATGATAATGATATGCAGAATGGACATCGAGAAAATGCACTATCACACCTTGTACACAAATATCTTTAAGAAAAAAAAAAAGGAAAAAAGGTGTCCGATGTAACCATCAACCACACGGAGAAAAGTGGAGAAGGTAATGCCTAAAAAAGTTACACAAGTCAAATCTTAGAAATACTAATTAATCCAGCACTAACTGGGGTTTTGCTTTTTAGAAGTTTCATAGCTTTGAACACTATGGAAACTTTAAAGTCATGATATAGAATTACAATTGCCACATGAAAGAATGTTCATTAGATTTAAGTCAAAAGCAGGTTAAGAGCAGCATATACTGCAGTCAATTTTTGTTTATACATACACTTTCCTTTTAGGCCTTTCTTCCTGCACATCCACTTATCTAATTTTTCTACAACACTTATGTATGATTTAGATAACTTAAGTGCCTGTTTATTAAATATGAAGAGATTCTAAAATGATCTTCACTAATAGATTTTTTAATAAAATGAGGAAAATGTTTGTTGAATGAACTATAGGATCCAAAACTGAATGTACTGTAATCACATCTATAAAAAATACACATGTAAAAAATCTGGATGGAAATACATCCGTTAACAGTGGTCAGTTGGATGGTGAGATTAGGGCTGACATTTTTCTTCTTTCTGTTTTTAATTTATTCACTATTTAAAATTTATCATTAGTAAAACAAT
Source organism: Eschrichtius robustus (assembly GCF_028021215.1). Classification (NCBI taxonomy): domain Eukaryota; kingdom Metazoa; phylum Chordata; class Mammalia; order Artiodactyla; family Eschrichtiidae; genus Eschrichtius; species Eschrichtius robustus. The sequence goes on from NC_090824.1 coordinate 73,441,512, forward strand.
TCTATTTTTAAAAACATTCCATGTTAGAAAAAGGCTGGCTTAAGTAAGTTGGCACTTGTTAGTTAAGATAACCCTGACAATTCTAACAGATAAACTTTAGCATTTCGTGGCTAGCACAGTAGAAGTATATTTCTTGCTCAGGCACAGTCTATTTCTTGCTCAGGCACAGTCCAAAGTGAGTATTCCTGCTGAGCAGTGCCCCCTTCCACTCTCAAGTGTCCCAGTTGGGTAATAAATTACATGGTCAGCCTAAGATTATGAGACACAGTCTCAGTTCCCTAAAGATGCTTCCAAGTTCCCTGTGTTGTTCATCTGTGTCAAATCCTGGAACGGGAAGAAACTAGATGGTCAGGCATGGGAGTTTACAGCCCAGCTCTGGAAGGGGCTCACAGCGTTTCATTCACATCCCATTTCCTGCGACAGTGACAGAGTCACACCTACCCTCAAGGTAGACTGGGCAGTGCAGTTCACCTATGTCCCTTGGAAGAAAAGAAAACTGGTTTTGCTAAGCTGCCAGATCTTCTCTACCACGGCGCTTAATACTGTGTGCTGTTTAAAAGGATCATGGGCCCTAAATTTTTTTTCTGCTTATTTTTTTATAGAAAAATCAGATTTAATTAGATAAATTTTCATTTATTTGTTTTTGCTTTTAGATTTTTTTATTTATGTCTTTTTATTGAAGTATAGTTGATTTACATTATTATATCTGTTTTAGGTATACAGCATAGTGATTCAGTATTTTACAGATTATACTCCATTAAAAGTTATTACAAGGGCTTCCCTGGTGGTGCAGTGGTTGAGAATCCGCCTGCCAATGCAGGGGACACAGGTTCGAGCCCTGGTCTGGGAAGATCCCACATGCCGCGGAGCAACTGGGCCCGTGAGCCACAACTACTGAGCCTGCGCGTCTGGAGCCTGTGCTCCGCAACAGGAGAGGCCGCGATAGTGAGAAGCCCGCGCACCGCGATGAAGAGTGGCCCCCGCTCGCCGCAACTAGAGAAAGCCCTCGCACAGAAACGAAGACCCAACACAGCCGTAAATAAATAAATAAATAAATAAATAAATAAATTTTAAAAAGAAAAGATGACTACTATCTTAAAAAAAAAAAAAGTTATTACAAGATAACGGCTATAATTCCCTGTGCTGTACAGTATATCCTTGTTGCTTATCTATTTTATACACAATAGTTTGTACCTGTAAATCACATACCCCTAAATGCCACTCCCAGCTTCCCTCTCTCCTTTGGTAACCACTAGTTTGTTTTCTATATCTGTGAGTGTGTTTCCACCTTCCATATACATACATTTGTACTATTTTTTAGATTCCACATATAAATATCATATAGTATTTATCTTCTAACTTATTTCACTAATCATAATATTCTCTAGGTCCATCCACACTGCTGCAAATGGCAGAATTTCATTCTTTTTAATGGCCAAGTAATATTCCACTGTATATGTATACCATATCTTCTTTATCCATTTGTTTAATTGGCACTTGGGTTGCTTCTGTATCTTGGCACTTGTAAATAGTGCTATTATGAACACTGGGATGCATGTATTTTTTCAATTAGTGTTTTTGTTTATTTTTCTGGATATATACCCAGGAATGGAATCACTGGATCATATGGAAGTTTTATTTTTAGCTTTTTGAGGAACCTCCATACTGTTTTCCATAGTGGCTGCACCAGCTTACATTCCCACCAGCAGTGTAGGAGGGTTCCCTTTTCTCCACATCCTTTCCAACATTTGTTATTTGTGCTCTTTTTGTTGATAGCCATTCCGACAGGTATGAGGTGATATCTCATTGTTGTTTTGATTTGCATGTTGAGCATCTTTTCATGTGCCAGTTAGCCATTTGTGTGTCTTCTTTGGAAAAAAAATGTCTATTCAGGTCTTCTGCCCATTTATTGATTGGGTTGTTTGCTTTTTGATATTGAGTTGTATGAGCTGCTTATATATTTTAGATATTAACCCCATGTCAGTCATATCATTTGCAAATATTTTCTTCCATTCCATAGGTTGCCTTTTCTTTGGTTTCTTTTGTTTCCTTTGCTGTGCAAAAGCTTTTACATTTAATTAGGTACCATTTGTTTATTTTTGCTTCTATTTCCTTTGCCTTAGGAGATAAATCCAAAAAAATATTTTTACAATAGGCAGTGTTCTGGCTATGTTCTCTTCTAGGAGTTTTATGGTTTCAGGTCTTACATTTAGGTCTTTAAACCATTTTGAGTTTATTTTTGTTTATGGTGTGAGGAAGTGTCTAATCTAGTTGTTTTACATGTAGCTGTCCAGTTTTCCCAGCACCACTTGTTGAAGAGATTGTCTTTCTCCATTGTAGACTCTTGTCTCTTTTGTTGTAGATTAATGGACCATAGGTGCATGAGTTTATTTCCTAGGTTAAATGGACTGTAGGTGCGTGGGTTGTATATTCTATTCGACTGTTCTATGTGCCTGTTTGTATGCCAGTACCATGCTGTTTGGATTACTGTAGCTTTGTAGTACAGCCTGAAGTCAGAGAGAGTGATAACTCCAGCTTTGTTCTTTTTTCTCAAGATTGCTTTGGCAATTTGGGGTCTCTTGTTGTTCCATATGAATTTTAGGACGGTTTTTTCTAGTTATTTGAAAAATGTCATGGGTATTTTTTTTAATGTCAATTTCTTATTAATTTATTTATTTTTATATTAATTTTTGGCTGTGTTGGGTCTTCGTTTCTGTGCGAGGGCCTCCTCTAGTTGTGGCAAGTGGGGGCCACTCTTCATCGCAGTGCACGGGCCTCTCACTATTATGGCCTCTTTTTGTTGCAGAGCACAGGCTCCAGATGCGCAGGCTCAGTAGTTGTGGCTCACAGGCCTAGGTGCTCCGCGGCATGTGGGATCTTCCCAGACCAGGGCTCGAACCCATGTCCCCTGCATTGGCAGGCAGATTCTCAACCACTGCGCCACCAGGGAAGCCCCTGTCATGGGTATTTTGATAGGGATTGCATTAGCCTGTAGATTGCTTTGGGTAGTAAGGTCATTTTAACAATATTAATTCTTCCAGTCTAAGAGTGCCAGATATCTTTCCATTTCTTTGTATCATCTCCAATTTCCTCATCAGTGTTTTATAGTTTTCTATAGGTCTTTTACCTCCTTGGTTAAGTTTATTCCTTAATTTTATTCTTTCTGATACAATTTTATTTTTTTAATACCTTTATTGGAGTATAATTGTTTTACAATGTTGTGTTAGTTTCTGCTGTACAACAAAGTGAATCAGCTATAAGTATACATATATCCCCATATATGGGCATCCTTGACTGTGAGTTTGTCATAAATGGCCTTTATTATGTTGAGATGTGTTCCCTGTATACCCACTTTGCTAGGAGTTTTTATCATGAGTGGATGTTGAATTTTGTCAAGTGCTTTTTTTGTGTTTATTGAAATGATCATTTGATTTTTATCTGTGCTTTTTTAATGTGGTGTATCACATGGATTGGTTTGTGAATGTTGAATGATCCTTGTGTCCTGGAATAAATCCAACTTGATCACATTGTATGATCCTTCTTATATATTGTTGGATTTGGTTTGCTAATATTTTGTTGAGGATTTTTACATCTATATTCTTCAAAGATATTGGCCTATAATTTTTTTTGTAGTGCCTTTGTATGGTTTTGGTATCAGGGTAATGGTGCCATCATACAATGAATTTGGGAGTGTATCTTCCTCTTTAATTTTTTGGAATAGTTTGAGATGGATAGGTATAAGCTCTTACTTATATGTTTGGTAGAATTCCCCTGTGAAGTCATCTGGTCCTGGACTTTTGTTTGCTGGGAGTTTTGTTAATTAGACATTCAATTTCACTACTAGTGATCAGTCTGTTCAAATTATCTGTTTCTTCTTGACTCTGTCTTGGCAGGTTGTGACTTTCTAGAAATTTGTCCATTTCTTCTAGGTTGACCAGTGTGTTGGCACATATATGTTTGTAGTATTCTCTTATGATTTTTTGTATCTCTGTGATGTCAGTTGTTATTTCTCCTCTTTCATTTCTTTTTTTTTAAAATTAATTTATTTTTAGCTGTGTTGGGTCTTCGTTTCTGTGCGAGGGCTTTCTCTAGTTGCGACAAGCAGGGACCACTCTTCATCGCGGTGCGCAGGCCTCTCACTATCGCGGCCTCTCTTGTTGCAGAGCACAGGCTCCAGACACGCAGGCTCAGTAGTTGTGGCTCACGGGCCCAGTTGCTCCATGGCATGTGGGATCTTCCCAGACCAGGGCTCGAACACGTGTCACCTGCATTGGCAGGCAGATTCTCAACCACTGCGTCACCAGGGAAGCCCTCATTTCTTATTTTGTTTACTTGGGGCCTCTCTCTTTTCTTCTTGGTGAACATGGCTAAAGGTTTATTAATTTTGTTTATCCCTTCAAAAAAATCAGCTCTTGGTTTCATTGATTTTTTTTCCATTATTTGTTGTCTCCATTTTATTTATTTCCTCTCTGATCTTTATTATTTCCTTCCTTCTGCTGACTTTGGGCTTTTTTTTTTTTTTTTTTTTGAATGCCTTTAGATGATAGGTTACCTTGCTTATTTGAGATGTTTCTTGTTTCTTGAGGAATGCTTGTATTGCATTAAATTCCCTCTTAGAACTGCTTTTGCTGCATCTCATAGATTTTGGAGTGTTGTGTTTCCATTTCATTTGTCTTTCTTTACACATGCAGTGAAAAGACAATGGTGGTGGCAACACAAGCTCATCAGTAGAAGTTCCCCAAGGAGCTTCCAAAATGTCCTTCTAAGAGTGATGTTAAAACAGCCCTGATGATGTCCAGAATGCCTCAAGAGTACACTGGTCTCCTACAAAGCCAAGACCAACCATGTTGATTTTGACCAAAGAAGCAGCAAAAGAGGGAAGGGGAAGTGATCCAGCACCATCTGGCAACTGCCTGCCCAGAATATTTGGGTTGTTGGTGGTGTTTGGAGCCCAGGGAAGATATGGGAAACACCCTATCTAATGTCCCAACATGCCAGAGAAGAAAAAAATTGTAACTTATGGAAATGTAATAAAACAGTCCGAAGTAGATGTAAGTAGCTATGGATACTGTGAAATGTATCACAGTCTTATTTGTTCAAATATCACACTTTCTTTCATTAAAACAGAAAATAAAAGCATATATACCTCTCTCTACTGTCATATATCCCCTCTCCACCCAAATGTTCTCTCTAATCCCTGACCTCTGGCTTTTGTTTCTCTCTATTTTAATGTCAAAGCCATCAATACTTGTATTGATGATTAATACTTTTATGTAACGTATTTTAAATATTTACCTATCATGAAGATATTGTTGCATTATATTTTCAAATACTTATTCACACTTGGATCTATAATCCACCTAAAATGGATTATTGGGCATGGTGTGAAATAAGGGTCAGGTTTTTTTTCCATGTATAAATTTGTGTTCTTATAGGACACCATAGAGACATTTATTGTCCTAGCACCACTTATTGATGAGAAAAAAAGAAAATAGTCTTTCCCCCAGTCTCTGCCATAAAACCTCCATCATAAACCAAGTGTTCAATATGTGTGTATCAGTGTCCATATCTGTGTGGGATCTCTATTTCTTGTCCCTTAGTCTATGTCTCTATGCCCTCATCAATACCACACTATTGTCATTACTATGACTTCATTTGCTAAAGCAAGACCTCCCATCTTATTCTCATTCTTCAAGACTGTCCTGGCTAATGTGGGCCATTGATTTTTCCACATCTATTTAGAATCAATTAAGTTCTATGAAATACATCTTGGGTGCAATGAATCTATAGATCACTTTTTGGAGAACTGACATTTTAAAAATATTTTCTCTTCCAAACATGAACATAGAATATCTCTAAGCTTAGGTCTTCTTAATATAATTCTATCATTATCACCAAAGAGGTCTTGCACATCTTTTTTTAGATTTATATTTAGTTATTTGATAATTTTCATGATTTAAACATTAACATTTTCAAATTTCATTTTCCAACAATATTACAGTATATATCAAAATATGATTAAAGTTTAAGTTGATTTTGTGCCCAGCAAATTTGTCAAACTGTCTAATTAATTGTAATAATTGATCTGCAGGTTCTTGAGCATTCTCTGGGTACACTATAATATCTCAAATATTCAAAGTTTTATTTCCTCTTTTCCTGACCTTATGCCTTTCACTTCTATTTCCTGCTTAACTGCACTGGGTAAAATCTATAGTATAATACTGAAGACAAATGGTGATTATGGCTATCCACGTGTCCTTGTATTTTTTTGCTCTCAAACAAAAACATTGTGTGTTTCAGCATATAATGATTGCTTGGGGATTTTTATGGAGACATTTAATCAAATTAAAGACATTCTTTTTTTATTTCTAGTTTGCTAGAATTTTAATTAATGAGGGTGAACTTCAGAAATTGCTTATTCTGTTTTGCTTTAATTGAATAATCATTTTATCAATCAATGTATTGTGTTATAGCAATTGGGTTTTGAATGAAATGCCACCTACTCCTAAACCCAAATTAGTCCTGAGATAATATTTTTCCTTATTGAATGATTTGACTTACCTCAATATTCAAGTGATATTAGCCTGAAATATTCCTTTCCCATACTGTCTTCACTGGGTTTGGCATCGAGGTTTTGCTAGTCCCATAAAGGAGATCAGTAGTGTCTACTCTCCAGAAGACATTATATAGTGTTCTTTGACTATTTTGTAGAGATGTTAAGTGAAGCTTTATGAGCGTGGGGCTCTCCTTGATGGAATGTTTTTGAAAACTGAATCAATTTATTTGTTTATAGGAAAATTCAAACTTCTTGGGTACATTTCATTAACTTATATTTTTAGGGATTTGTCAATTTAATGTATATTTTCAAAATTATTGCCTTCCCAATGACATATAAGATAACATAGATATGATTTATACATATACACACATATCTCCTAGATAGAAACCCTTTCTCAGTTATTGCAAATATTTTCTCCCACCCTGTGGCTTTCCTTTTCACTATCTTAATAGTATCTTTGATAATCAGAATTTCACCTCTATTCATATTTACCCAACAAATTTTTTCTTTCTTTTTCTTTTTTTAATTTTTATTTAATTATTTATTTATTTATGGCTGTGTTGGGTCTTCGTTTCTGTGCGAGGGCTTTCTCTAGTTGTGGCAAGCGGGGGCCACTCTTCATCGCAGTGCACGGGCCTCTCACTATCGCGGCCTCTCTTGTTGCGGAGCACAGGCTCCAGATGCACAAGCTCAGTAATTGTGGCTCATGGGCCCAGCCGCTCCGTGGCATGTGGGAACTTCCCAGACCAGGGCTCGAACCCGCATCCCCTGCATTGGCAGGCAGATTCTCAACCACTGCGCCACCAGGGAAGCCCCCAACAAATTTTTTAAGTAGATCAATTTATCCATTTTTACTTTGTAATTACTGAAGTTTAGTACTTTTTATATCTTAAATTTTTTCCCAATGTCAAGTTTATAAAGAAATTCTCCTATCTTCTAAAAGTTTTTTCTTTAAATTAATTAATTTGAGGTATAGTGTTAAATGGTCATTTTATTTTTATTCATACATACTCAACAAATTTTACTACAAATTATTTTTAACATTATTAATCATTTTGAACTCGTTTTTTTCCCATTATGTTTTATATTTTGACTCATTATTGACACTTGACCATTGAGCAGTATAGGAGTTAAGGGGATCAACCCTCCACCCAGTGGAAAATTCAAGTAAAACTTATAGTCAGCCCTCCGTTTTGCGGTTTTGCATTCACTTATACAATCAACCATGGATAGTGTAGTATGGTAGTATTTACTATTGAAAAAAACTCGTGTAGGACAAGAGACAAGACGGTGGAGTAAAAGGACTTGATCTTACCTCCTCTAAAGAAAACACCAAAATCACAACTAACTGCTGAACAATGATTGACAAAAAAGACTCAAACCTACCAAAAAAATATTCAACACAGAAAGACAAATAAGAAGCTGCAATGAGATGGCAAGAGGGGCACTTACACAATATAATCAAATCCCATACCCACCAGGTGGGCAACCCACAAACTGGAAAATAATTATATTTCAGAGATTCTCCCACAGGAGTGAGACTTCTGAGCCCCATATCAGGATCCCCAGCCTGGGGGTCTGGCATCAGGAGGAGGAGCCCCGAGAGCAATAGACTTTGAAGGATGGGAGGCTTGAATGAAGGAATTCCACAGGACTAGGGGAAACAGAGACTTCACTCTTGGAGTACGCATGCAAGGTTGCACATGCACTAGGACCCAGGACAAAACAGTGACTCCATAAGAGCCTGGGTCAGACCTACCTGTGGGTCCCGGAAGGTCTCCTGGGGAGGCAGGGATCAACTGTGGCTCACTGTGGGGGCAAGGACACTGGTGACAGATACCCAAGGGACTCATCAGTGTGAGATCTCCCAGAGGTTGCCATTTTGGCACAGAGACCTGGCCCTACCCAACAGCCTGCAGAATCCAGTCCTGCGACACCTCAGGCCAAACAACCAAAGGGTGGAAACACAGTCCAACCCATCAGCAGACAGGTTGCCTAAAGTCGTCCTGAGCCAAGGTCTGTCTATAAACACACCCCTTGACATGGCCCTGCCCACCAGAGGGAAAAAACCCAGCTCCACCCTCCAGTGGGCAGGCAACAGTCCTGCCTACCAGAAAGCCTGCACAATCCTCTAGACCAACCTCACCCACCAGGCAGCAGACACCAGAACCAAAAGGAATTACCATCCTGCAGCCTGAGGAACAGAGACCACAAACACAGAAAGTTAGACAAAAAGAGATGGTGGAGAAATACGATCCAGACAAAGGAACAAGATAAAACCCAAGAAGAACAACCAAGTGAAGTGAAGATAGGTTATCTAACTTAAAAAAATTTCAGAGTAATGAGAGTAAAGATGATCCAAGATATAGGAAAAAGAATGGAGGCACAGACAGAGAGGATACAAGAAATGTTTAGTAAAGGTCTAGAAGCTTTAAAGAACAGAGATGAACAATACAATACAATACAATAACTGAAAACTACAATACAGTAACTGAAATAAAAAATACACTAGAAGGAATCAATAACAGAATAAATAAGGCAGAAGAATGAATAAGTGAGTTGGAAGACAGACTGGTGGAAATCACTGTTGCAGAACAGAATAAAGAAAGAAGAATGAAAAGAGATGAAGACAGTCAAAGAAACCAACATTCACATTATATGGGTCCCAGAAGAAGAGAGAGAAAGGAACTAAGAAAATATTTAAAGAGATAATAGCCAAAAACTTCCCTAACATGGGAAAGGAAATACTCAAGCTCAGGAAGCACAGACAGTCCCATACAAGATAAGCCTAAGGCGGAATACACAAAAACACATATTAATCAAATTAACAAAAATTAAATACAAAGAGAAAATATTAAAAGCAACAAGGGAAAAGCAGCAAATAACATACAAGGGAATCCCCATAAGGTTATCTTTTGATTTTTCTGCAGAAATTCTGCAGACCAGAAGGGAGTGGCATGACATATTTAAACTGATGAAAGGGAAAAACCTACAACCAAGAATACTCTAGCCAGCAACGCTCTCATTCAGATTTAATGGATAAATCAAAACCTTACAGACAAGCAAAAGCTAAGAGAATTCAGCACCACCAAAAACAGCTTTCCAACAAATGCTATAGGAACTTCTCTAGATGGAAAAGAAAAGGCCACAACTAGAAACAAGAAAATTACAAATGGGAAAGCTCACCAGTAAAGGCAAACATACAGCAAAGGTAGGAAATTATCCACATACAATTATGATATCAAAACCAACAATCATGAGAAGAGGAGAGTACAAATGCAGTATATTGGAAATGCATTTGAAATTAAGAGACCAGTATATATATATATACATATATACATGGCTGGTTGTATCAAAACCTCACTGGAACAACAAACCAAAAATCTACAATAGATACACACACAGAAAAGGAAAAGTAATCCAAACACAACACTAAACATAGTCATCAAAACACAAGAGAAGAGAACAAAAGAGGAAGGGAAGAAAAAAGGCCTACCAAAACAAATCCAAAACAATTAACAAGATAGCAATAAGAACATATGTATCAATACCTACCTTAAATGTAAATGGATTAAATGCTCCAACCAAAAGATATAGACTGGCTGAATGGATACAAAAACAAGATCCGTATATATGTTGTCTACAAGAGACCCACCTCAGATCTAGGAACACATACAGACTGAAAGTGAGGGGATGGAAAAAGGTATTCCACACAGATGGAAATCAAAAGAAAGATGGAGTAGCAATACTCATATCAGATAAACTAGACTTTAAAATAAAGACTGTATAAGAGACAAAGCAGGACACTACATAAAGATCCAGGGATCAATCCAAGAAGAAGATAAAATAATTGTAAATATATATGCACCCAACATAGGAGCAGCTCAATATACAAAACAAATGCTAACAGCCATAAATGGAGACATCAACAATAACACAATAATAGTGGGGGACTTTAACACCCCACTTACATCAATGGACAGATCAACCAGACAGAAAATCAATAAGGAAATATGGACCTTAAATGACACATTAGACCAGATGGATTTAATTGATATTTATAGAACATTCCATCCAAAAGCATCAGAATACACATTCTTCTCAAGGGCACATGGAACATTCTCCAGGAGAGATCACATGCTGGGTCACAAAGCAAGCCTTGGTAACTTTAAGAAAACTGAAATCATATCAATCTTCTTCTCTGACCACAACACTATGAGATCATAAATCAACTATAAGAAAAAAACTGTAAAAAACCACAAACACTTGGAGGCTAAACAATATGTTATTAAACAACCAATGGATCACTGACGAAATCAAAGAGGAACTCAAAAAATACCTAGAGACAAATGAAAACTAAAACACAATGATCCAAAACCTATGGGATGCAGCAAAAGCAGTTCTAAGAGGGAAGTTTATAGCAATACAATCTTACCTGAGGAAAAAACAAAAATCTCAAATAAACAACCTAAAGCAATTAGAGAAAGAAGAAGAACAACAACAAAAATAACCCAAAGTTGGCAGAAGGAAAGAAATCATAGAGATCAGAGCAGAAATAAATAAAATAGAGACACAGAAAACAACAAAAAGATCAATGAAACTAAAAGCTGGTTCTTTGCAAAGATAAACTCTAGCCAGACTCATCAAGAAAAAAAGGGAGAGAACTCAAATCAATAAAATTAAAAATGAAAAAGAAGTTACAACAGACACCACAGAAACACAAAGGATCTTAAGAAACTACTACAAGCAACTATATGCTAATAAAATGGACAACCTAGAAGAAACGGACAAATTCTTAGAATGGTACAATCTTCCAAGACTGAACCAGGAAGAAATAGAAAATATGAATAGACCAATCACAAGTACTGAAATTGAAACTATGATTTTAAAATTTCCAACAAACAAAAGTCCAGGACCATATGATTTCACAGGTGACTTCTATCAAGCATTTAGAAAAGAGTTAACACCTATCCTTTTGAAAGTATTCCAGAAAAAATTGCAAAGGAAAAAATACTCCCAAACTCATTCTATGAGGCCACCATCACCTTGATACCAAAACCAGACAAAGATACTACAAAAAAAGAAAATCAATATCACTGATGAACATAGACGCAAAAATCCTCAACAAGATGCTAGCAAACCAAATCCAACAATACTTTAAGAGACTCATACACCATGATCAAGTGGGATTTATGTCAGGGATGCAAAGATTTTTCAATATCCACTAATAAATCTGTGTGATACACCACATCAACAAATTGAAGAATAAAAACCGTATGATCACCTCAAAAGATGCAGAAAAAGCATGAGTTTGACAAAACTCAGCATCCATTTATGATAAAAACTCTCCAGAAAGTGGTCATAGAGGGAAACTACCTCAACATAATAAAGGCCATATATGACAAACCCACAGCAAACATCATTCTCAATGGTGGAAAATCTGAAAGCATTTCCTCTAAGATTAAGAACAGGACAAGGATGTCCACTCTCGCCACAATTATTCAACATAGTTTTGGAATTCTTAACCATGGCAATCAGAGAAGAAAAAGAAATAAAAGACATCCAAATTGGGTAAGAAGAAGTAAAACTGTCACTGTTTGCAGATGACATGATCCTATACATAGACAATCCTAAAGATGCCATCAGAAAACTACTAGAGCTAATCAATGAATTTGGTTAAGTTTCAGGATACAAAATTAATACACAGAAAACTCTTGCATTTCTATACACTAACAATGAAAGATCAGAAAGAGAAATCAAGGAAACAATCCCATTTACCATCACATCCAAAAGAATAAAATACCTAGGAATAAACCTACCTAAGAAGGCAAAAGACATGCACTTGGAAAACTATAAGACACCGATGAAAGAAATCAAAGACTACTCAAACAGATGGAAAGATATACCATGTTCTTGGATTGGAAGAATCAATATTGTCAAAATGACTATACTACCCAAGCCAATCTACAGTCAATGCAATCCCTATCAAATAACCAATGGCATTTTTCACAGAACTAGAACAAAAAATACTAAAATTTATATGGAAACACAAAAGACCCCAAATAACCAAAGAAATCCTGAGAAAGAAAAAGGGAGCTGGAGGAATCAGACTCCCTGACTTCCAACTATACTACAAAGCTACAGTAATCAAGACAGTATGGTACTGGCACAAAAACAGAAATATAGATCAATGGAAAAAAATAGACAGCCCAGAAATAAACTTACACACCTGTGGTCAATTAATCTATGACAAAGGAGACAAGAACAGTCTCTTCAATAAGAAGAGGTGCTGGAAAAACTGGACAGCTACATGTAAAAGAATGAAACTAGAACATTATCTAACACCATACACAAAAATAAACTCATATGGAGTAAAGAACTAAATGTAAGACTGGATACTATAAAACTCTTAGAGGAAAACATAGGAAGAACAAACTTTGACATAAATTTCAGCAATATCTTTTTGATCCACCTCCTAGAATAATGAAAATCAAACCAAAAATAAACAAATGGGACCTAATTAAACTTAAAAGCTTTTAGACAGCAAAGGAAACCATAAACAAAATGCAACCCACGGAATGAGAGAAAATATTTGCAAACAAAGCAACCAACAAGGGATTAATCTCCAAAATATACAAACAGCTCATGCAGCTAAATATCAAAAAAAAAATCAAAAAATGAGCAGAAGACCTAAATAGACATTTCGCCAAAGAAGACATACAGATGGCCAAAAAGCACATGAAAAGATGTGCAACATCACTAATTATTAGAGAAATGCAAATCAAAACTACAATGAGGTATCACCTCACACCGGTCAGAATGGCCATCATCAAAAAGGCTACAAACAATAAATGCTGGAGAGGGTGTGGAGAAAAGGGAACCCTCCTACACTGTTGGTGGGAATGTAAATTGGTACAACCACTAGGGAGAACAGTATGGGGGTTCCTTCAAGAACTAAAAATAGAATGACCATATGATCCAGCAATCCCAGCCCTGGGCGTATATCCAGAGAAAAACCACAATTCAAAAAGATACATGTAACCCAATGTTCATTGCCGCACTAGTTACAACAGCCAAGACATGGAATCAACCTAAATGTCCATCAACAAAGGAATGGATAAAGAAGATGTGGTACATATATACAATGGAGTATTAGTCAGCCATAAAATAGAATGAAATAATGCCATTCACAGCAACATGGATGGACCTAGAGATTATCATACTAAGTGAAGTAAGTCAGACAGAGAAAGACAAATATCATATGATGTCACTTATATGTGGAACCTAAAAAAAAAAATGATACAAATGAACTTCTTTACAAAACAGAAAAACACTCACAGGCATATAAAACAAACTTACAGTTACCAAAAGGAAAAGGAGGGGGGAGGGATAAATTAGGAGTTTGTGATTAACATATACACACTATTATACATAAGATAGATAATCAACAAGGACCTACTGTAAAGCACAGGGAACACTACTCAATAATCTGTAATAACCTATATGGGAAAGCATCTGATAAAGAATGGGTATATGTATATGTATAACTGAATCACTTTGCTATACACCTGAAACTAACAAAACATTGTAAATCAACTATAATATAAAATAAAAATTAAATTTAAAGAAAAAGAAAAAGAAAAAACCTCACGTATAAGTGGAGCCAAGCGGTTGAAACCTGCATCATTCAATTGTCAGTTGTATTTAGCAGTCTATTTCTCTAGTTTTAAAAATATAAGGATTTTCTTCTCATACTCTTTTTAAGGATTTCTAGCTTAAACTCATTGTGGCCTATAACAAATGATGTATCATTTTAATCCTTTAAACGTTTTTAGACCTAATCTATGGCCTAATCTATGGTCAACATCCATCTCTGCTTGTAAAATGTGTAGTCTGCCTTTGTTGGTTAAGATGTTCTATATGTGTTCATTTTTTTCATCAGCCATTTTAAATTCTATATCATTACTAATCAATTTATAAGATGTGTTTTTAAATCTTCCCAAATGACTATGAAAATGTCACTTTCTGGGTAGCATCCACTCACTGTGGCTGTTGAAAACTCAGCCTTGATCTGCCAGTCACTTGAACATAATCTGCCTTTCTTTCTCTAGATGCTCTTAACATTTCTGCAATATGATTTCTTGATATGGATTTCTTTTTATTATTTTGCTTGAGATTTATCTTTTTAACCTCTAATTAGATGTTTTTCTCCAGTTATTTTAAAAATCTCGGCCAATATCTGATTATATATTGCCTCTTCTCATTGTCTCTCATTCTTCTAGAACTTTAATTCAACATATGTTTAACCTTCTAATTCTACTATTTTCTATTTTTTTATCTTTATACCTGTCTGGGATCCATCCTTTACACTTCTTTCAGAACGATTTTATTTTATTTTATTTATTTATTTTTTTTAACATCTTTATTGGAGTATAATTGCTTTACAATGTTGTGTTAGCTTCCACTGTACAACAAAGTGAATCAGCTATATGTATACATACATCCCTATATCCCCTCCCTCTTGGGTCTCCCTCCCACCCTCCCTATCCCACCCCTCTAGGTGGTCACAAAGCACCGAGCTGATCTCCCTGTGCTATGCAGCTTCTTCCCACTAGCTAGCTATTTTACATTTCGTAGTGTATATACGTCAATTCTACTCTCTCACTCCGTCCCAGCTTACCCTTCCCCCTCCCCGTGTCCTCAAGTCCATTCTCTACGTCTGCGTCTTTATTCCTGTCCTGCCCCTAAGTTCATCACAACGTTTCTTTTTTTTAAGACTCCATATATATGTGTTAGCATACAGTATTTGTTTTTCTCTTTCTGACTCACTTCACTCTGTATGACAGACTGTCTGTAGGTCCATCCACCTTACTACAAATAGTTCAATTTCATTTATTTTTATGGCTGAGTAATATTCCACTGTGGATATGTGTCACACCTTCTGTATCCATTCATCTGTCGATGGACACTGAGGTTGCATCCATGTCCTGGCTATTATAAATAGTGCTGCAATAAATATTGTGGTACATGTCTATTTTTGAATTGCGGTTTCCTCAGGGTATAGGCCCAGGAGTGGGATGCTGGGTCGTATGGTAGTTCTATTTTTAGTTTTTTAAGGAACCTCCATACTGTTCTCCATAGTGACTGTATCAATTTACATTCCCACCGACAATGCAAGAGGGTTCCCTTTTCTCCACACCCTCTCCAGCATTTACTGTTTGTAGATTTTTGATGATGGCCATTCTGACCGGTGTGAGGTGATACCTCATTGTAGTTTTGATTTGCATTTCTCTAATGATTAGTGATGTTGAGCATCCTTTCATGTGTTTGTTGACAATCTGTATGTCTTCTTTGGAGAAATGTCTATTTAGGTCTTCTGCCCATTTTTGGATTGGGGTGTTTGTTTTATTGATATTGAGCTGCATGAGCTGCTTGTAAATTTTGGAGATTAATCCTTTGTCTGTTGCTTCATCTGCAAATATTTTTTCCCATTCTGAGGGTTGTCTTTTCACCTTGTTTACGGTTTCCTTTGCTACGCAAAAGCTTTTAAGTTTCATTAGGTCCCATTTGTTTATTTTTGCTTTTATTTCCATTTCTCTAGGAGGTGGGTCAAAAAGGATCTTGCAGTGATTTATGTCATGGAGTGTTCTGCCTATGTTTTCCTCCAAGAGTTTTATAGTGTCCAGTCTTACATTTAGGTCTCTAATCCATTTTGACTTTATTTTGTGTATGGTATTAGGGAGTGTTCTAATTTCATTCTTTTACATGTAGCTGTTCAGTTTTGCAACACCACTTACTGAAGAGGCTGTCTTTCTCCATTGTATGTTCTTGCTTCCTTTATCAAAAATAAGGTGACCATATGTGTGTGGATTTATCTCTGGGCTTTCTATCCTGTTCCATTGATCTATATTTCTGTTTTTGTGCCACTACCATACTGTCTTGATTACTGTAGCTTTGTAGTACAGTCTGAAGTCAGGGAGCCTGAGTCCTCCAGCTCTGTTTTTCTTTCTCAAGATTGCTTTGGCTATTTGGAGTCTTCTGTGTTTCCATACAAATTGTGATATTTTTTGTTCTAGTTCTGTGAAAACTGCCATTGGTAGTTTGATAGGGATTGCTCTGAATCTGTAGATTTTTCTGGGTAGTATAGTCGTTTTTACAATGTTGATTCTTCCAATCCAAGAACATGGTATACCTCTCCATCTGTTTCTATCATCTTTAATTTCTTTTATCAGTGTCATATAGTTTTCTGTATACAGGTCTTTTGTCTACCTAGGTAGATTTATTCCTAGGTATTTTATTCTTTTTGTTGCAATGGTAAATGGGAATGTTTCCTTAATATCTCTTTCAGATTTTTCATCATTAGTGTATAGGAATGCAAGAGATTTCTGTGCATTAATTTTGTATCCTGTTACGTCACCAACTTCATTCATTAGCTCTAGTAGTTTTCTGGTAGCATCTTTAGGATTCTCTATGTATAGCATCATGTCATCTGCAAACAGTGACATCTTTACTTCTTTTCCAATTTGGATTCATTTATTTCTTTTTCTTCTCTGATTGCTGTGGCTAAAACTTCCAAAACTATATTGAATAATAGAGGTGAGAATGGGCAGCCTTGTCTTGTTCCTGATCTAAGAGGAAATGGTTTCAGTTTTTCACCATTGAGAATGAGGTTGGCTGTGGGTTTGTCATATATGGCCTTTATTATGTTGAGGTAAGTTCATTCTATGCCTAGTTTCTGGAGAGTTTTTATCATAAATATGTGTTGAATTTTGTCAAAAGCTTTTTCTGCACCTATTGAGATGATCATATGGTTTTTATCCTTCAATTGGCTAATATGGTGTATCACCTTGATTGATTTGCATATATTGAAGAATCCTTGCATTTCTGGGATAAACCCCACTTGATCATGGTGTATGATCCTTTTAACGTGCTGTTGGATTCTGTTTGCTAGTATTTTGTTGAGGATTTTTGCATCTATGTTCATCAGTGATGTTGGTCTGTAGTTTTCTTTTTTTGTGACATTTTTGTCTGGTTTTGGTATCAGGGTGATGCTGGCCTCGTAGAATGAGTTTGGGAGTGTTCCTCCCTCTGCTATATTTTGGAAGAGTTTGAGAAGGATAGGTGTTAGCTCTTCTCTAAATATTTGATAGAATTCGCCTGTGAAGCCATCTGGTCCTGGGTTTTCTTTGTTGGAAGATTTTTAATCACAGTTTCAATTTCAGTGCTTGTGATTGGTCTGTTTATATTTTCTATTTCTTCCTGGTTCAGTCTTGGAAAGTTGTACTTTTCTAAGAATTTGTCCATTTCTTCCAAGTTGTCCATTTTATTGGCGTAGAGTTGCTTGTAGTAATCTCTCATGATCCTTTGTATTCCTGCAGTGTAAGTTGTTACTTCTCCTTTTTCATTTCTAATTCTGTTGATTTGAGTCTTCTCCCTTGTTTTCTTGATGAGTCTGGCTAATGGTTTATCAATTTTGTTTATCTTCTCAAAGAACCAGCTTTCAGTTTTATTGATCTTTGCTATCATTTTCTTCATTTCTTTTTCATTTATTTCTGCTCCGATCTTTATGATTTCTTTCTTTCTGCTAACTGTGGGGTTTTTTGTTCTTCTTTCTCTGATTGCTTTAGGTGTAAGTTTAGGTTGTTTATTTGAGATTTTTCTTGTTTCTTGAGGTAGGATTGTATTGCTATAAACTTCCCTCTTAGAACTGGTTTTGCTGCATCCCATAGGTTTTGGGTCATCATGTTTTCATTGTCATTTGTTTCTAGGTCTTTTTTTATTTCCTCTTTGACTTCTTCAGTGACCTCTTGGTTATTTTGTAGTGTATTATTTAGCCTCCATGTGTTTGCATTTTTTACAGTTTTTTTTTTGTCTAATTCATATCTAGTCTCATAGTGTTGTGGTCAGAAAAGATACTTGATATGTTTTCAATTTTCTTAAATTTACCAAGACTTTATTTGTGACCCAAGATATGATCTATCCTGGAGAATGTTCCATGAGCACTTGAGAAGAAAGTGTATTCTGGTTTTTTTGGATGGAATGTCCTACAAATATCAATTAAATCCATCTTGCTTAATGTGTCTTTTAAAGCTTGTGTTTCCTTATTTTTTTCATTTTGGGTGATCTGTCCATTGGTGAAAGTGGGTACTATTATTGTGTTACTGTTGATTTCCCCTTTTATGGCTGTTGGCATTTGCCTTATGCATTGAGGTGCTCCTATGTTGGGTGCATAAATATTTATAATTGTTATATCTTCTTCTTGGATTGATCCCTTGATCATTATATAGTGTCCTTCTTTGTCTCTTGTAGTAGTCTTTATTTAGTCTATTTTCTCTTATATGAGAATTGCTACTCCAACTTTCTTTTGATTTCCATTTGCATGGAATATCCTTTTCCATCCCCTCAATTTCATTCTGTATGTGTCCCTAGGTCTGAAGTGGGTCTCTTGAAGACAGCATATATATGGGTCTTGTTTTTGTATCCATTCAGCCAGTCTATGTCTTTTGGTTGGAACATTTAATCCATTTACATTTAAGGTAACTATCAATATGTTTGTTCCTATTACCATTTTCTAAATTGTTTTGGGTTTGTTTTTGTAGGTCTTTTCCATCTCTTGTGTTTCCTGCCTAGAGAATTCCTTTAGCATTTGTTGTAAAGCTGGTTTGGTTGTTCTGAATTCTCTTAACTTTTGCTTGTCTGTATAGGTTTTAATTTCTCCATTGAATCTGAATGAGATCCTTGCTGGGTAGAGTAATCTTGGCTGTAGGTTTTCCCTTTCATACTTTAAATATGTCCTGCCACTCCCTTCTGGCTTGCAGAGTTTCTGCTGAAAGATCAGCTGTTAACTTTATGGGGATTCCCTTCTATGTTATTTGTTGCTTTTCCCTTGCTGCTTTTAATATTTTTTCTTTGTATTTAATTTTTCATAGTTTGATTAATATATGTCATGGCATGTTTCTCTTTGGATTTATCTTGTATGGGACTCTCTGCACTTCCTGGACTTGACTATTTCCTTTCCCATGTGAGGGAAGTTTTCAACTATAATCTCTTCAGATATTTTCTCAGACCCTTTCTTTTTCTCTTCTTCTTCTGGGACCCTTATAATTCGAATGTTGGTGCATTTAATGTTGTCGCAGAGGTCTCTTAGACTGTCCTCAATTCTTTTCATTCTTTTTTCTTTATTCTGCTCTGTGGTAGTTATTTCCACTATTTTATCTTCCAGGTCACTTATCTGTTCTTCTGCCTCAGTTATTCTGCTCTTGATTCCTTCTAGAGAATTTTTAATTTCATTTATTGTGTTGTTCATCATTGTTTGTTTGCTCTTTAGTTCTTCTAGGTCCTTGTTAAACATTTCTTGTATTTTCTCCATTCTATTTCCAAGATTTTGGATCATCTTTACTATCATTACTCTGAATTCTTTTTCAGACAGACTGCCTATTTCCTCTTCATTAGTTTGGTCTGGTGAGTTTTTACCTTGCTCTTTCATCTGCTGCATGTTTCTTTGTCTTCTCATTTTAACTTACTGTTTTTGGGGTCTCCTTTTCAAAGGCTGCAGGTTTGCAGTTCCCGTTGTTTTTGGTGTCTGCCCCCAGTGGGTGAGATTGGTTCAGTGGCTTGTGTAGGCTTCCTTGTGGAGGGGACTGGTGCCTGTGTTCTGGTGTGTGGGGCTCGATCTTGTCTTTCTGGTGGGCAGGGCCATGGCCTGGGGTGTGTTTTGGGGTGTCTGTGAACTTAGTATGATTTTAGGCAGCCTCTCTGCTAGCGGGTGGGGTTTTGTTCCTTTCTTGCTAGTTGATTGGCATGGGGCGTCCAGCACTGGAGCTTGCTGGCCGTTGGGTGGAGCTGGGTCTTAACGTTGAGACGGAAATCTCTGGGAGAGCTCTCACCGATTGATACTGTGTGGGGCCAGGAGATCTCTGCTGGTCCAATGTCCTGAACTTGGCTCTCCCACCTCAGAGGCTCAGGCCTGACACCAGGCCGGAGCACCAAGTCCCTGTTAGCCACGTGTCTTAGGCTTCTAAATATGTATCCAGCATCCACTACATAGAAGTCTGATTTTCTCCTGTTGTAATTCACTTTCCAGTCCTTGCAGATTGGCTCTATTAGATCACTCTTCTGATGCTCAATAAGGCTGCTCACCGCTCCAGTCAGCAGCTCATTTCCTTCCTTAAGCGGGAAGATCTCTGAACAATTTTAGGTTAGTAATTCTCTTTTCATCTTTGTCTAAACTGTTATTAACTCTATTCACTGAGATTTTAATTTTAGTTTTTCTTTTTTTCACTTTTGAAAGTCTTATTTAGTTCTCTTTCAAATGTTATGTCACTTTTTTTAAGGACCATGTTCCCTGGAATTCTTTTAGGGTTTGTTTTTATTTCAGCATAATTGCTTTTCAATCTGTATTTTATTATACTAATAATATTATCCCAATAATTAATGGGTTTTTTTCCCCTCTTTTCTTATCTATTATTTCTTAGTCATGGTGTCTTATATCTTTGTTTGCTTGTTGATCTGTTTACATTTGACTATATGTTTGTCATTAAACTTGAAAAATAAATTTTTAGGTGTCAAATTCTGGAATTAAGTGAATTTCCTCTTGATTTACATTTGACTCTGCCAGGTACTTTGGGACACAAGATATAACCACATTAATGGCAGTTCAAGGTTTGAGAGACCATAAAAAGTCCAGGTAATTACAATCTTTCACGAAATTATTTGCAAGAGCTAGCCCAATACCTCTTTTTTGTTACTTTAAGCGTGTAGACTTTTAAGTTCCCAGCTTATTGTGGGGAGGGTTTGACCAGACCTGCTTGTGTGGGTCTTGGTCTTTCATTTCTACACCCCTCACCTTATATGGTCATCAAAACAAAAGTGAAAATTTTGTGGGTTCAGCAAATTACCCCAGAATAATAGTAGCTACCGCTGGATTCCCATTATTCCTTCTGTTTTAACCGAATAATCTCTCTTGCTTTGGGAGTTCTTCAAGACTTCTAAGGTTTTTATACATTTTAAACAGGTTTGTTTTGGGTTGTTTTTGGTGGGAAAATTGGCATGGAATCCTAGTCACTGTTAATGAAATCCCTTATCCACATCTCTATGCAGATCATTGGAAGCATATATTTTACTCCTCTTTTTTCACATGGGCAGTCTGGTTTATACTTTCCCCTTTGTTTAAGTTAGAGTAATAATTTTAAAACAAAATTAAGAGTTAAAAATTAAAGTAACAATAAATTAAACTTACCCAAATACTAAGGCACTAATAAAGCTCTTATACTATTTTTGGTTTTTTTCCATTTTCTGCATATTAGTTTTCAGATTCATGAAAAATTTCATGAGGTTGCAATCATTGAGAGTGTAATAGAGAAGGAATTAAGATCTTTACAGCTTTAAAATTGGTGATAATCTGTGTATATTTATATATAGGGAGGAGATCCTTAACTTTCATAAGATTTTCAAGTGGGTTATCACGATCCATAAAAGACTGAGAATTGTATTAGTTTTCAATTCTGATACTTTTGCAAAAATTTTACCATACTATGTTTTTCTGTGCCAACACAGACTTCTAAGTATTTTTAAGAGTGTCTCACAGCCCCCTGTCTTACTCTGCAGGACTCTGCCATGCCTTTCTCTCAATGATGAATGCCTGGTCTACTTCTTCATGTGTTACAGGGAGCACAGCAGTGACATAACTCCTTCTTAGGCGCTATCACCCCTGGGGCAGAGATGGGATTAGGTTGATGGGTCTCTTATACCATGGATGAATAGGATCTGAGATGTTTTTCCACCAGGGTCTGATGGTTTGCAACAAAATCAAGTCACTAGGCCTTTACTGCGTGCAGAGAAACTTCTGGAACATAAAGGCCTTCGCCTTGAGTAGAAAGCAGGAAAACAGAAGTCGTCCACAGTGTCAGGATTTCACTGAGAGTTTCTTGGGGCTCAAGTGACCTGAGAGCGTAATGGTCAGTGGCAGAGACTCATTCTTCCCTTTTCTTTCCCTGACAGTGTCCTCTCCTCCACACACTCAGGAGAGAGAGCTACTCAATCTGCATGACGACTTCTAGAAAGAAGGGGGAGCAGCAAGGGTCTCAACAGGGGGCTAAGACCAAAGGGTGAAGACATGCAGGCTCCAGTCCCTGAGGGAGAGGAAGGAGGAAATAGACAGCTCCCAGCTTTGATGCTTGTAGGGATTATTGAATTAGGTGGGTTTGAGGTTCTGGGACACAGTGACCCAGTCCCCATCCCTGTTGCCCTGGGTTCCCATTTCCGCAGCCAGCACTGACTCAGCAGCTGTGCGGGATATTGTGCTGAAGGCTTTCGTTACTATCTTCCCCCAGATCACTGGCAGTTGGTGGGCAAGCCTCTTGGGCAGCCTTGGGTGATGAAACCTATCACAGCAGCAGGAGAATGGGAATGCGAATTCTCAAGCCCCCACCCGCACCCTTCCTTCCTCTTTCAGGGGCTCAAAGTCTGGCAGGAGGAAGCACCAGCAGCAACTGACTGGGCAGACTTCCCAGGAAGATGCAGCCACTCCTGCTCCTGGTGGTCCTTCTCCTGCCGCCCAGGGCTAGGGCAGGTGAGTGACCGTCCCCATCCTCAGAGGCCGACCCCAGCCCATAGACTCTGGAGCCAGACCACTCAGGCACTTCCTAACCCTGTATCATTGGGCAGCTTGTATGAGTTCAAAGTTCCTCAGCTTCATCATCTATAAAACAGGCATTATGTCAGGCCTACCTCAGAGAGTTGATATGAGAGTTAAATGACTTAGTGTACAGAAAACTCTTGGAGTCGTCCTGGCACGTACTACTTGCTATATAAACATGCTCTCTGAACTCAGTCTGCAGCTCCTGTGGCAGAGCCTCGGACATAAAGATACAGCAATAGCAGGCCCGCCAGCTCATCTTTAGAGCCCTAAATTCATGAGCTGACCGTGAGCTGGACTCACAGGGATCTGGGAGGCTCCCTGAGGAAGAAAGTACCACGGAACTGCAGGGAGAGGCTGCGCAGAGGGCTCCGGATTTGCCGTCCCCACAGCAGAGGAACCTTCCTCATTATGGGAGGCTGCAGCTGGCCTTGCCTTGTGGGGAGGTGGGAGGGAGCTGAGGCCGGGATGGGGAGCCAGCAGCGTTTCCTGCAGAATCCTGGAGCCTCCCCCCAAGGCTGGTGCCCTGCAGACCCAATTCTCATGAACCACCAGCTTCTCCGGCCCCTGCAGCACCTCTCCTGCCTCGCCATCTTCTAACCTTTCTGGAGCCACCAAGCCGAAGCCCACACACCTGTCAGTGCAGAGATAAGTGCCTAATGCTTCCTTCCAGGGCAGATCATCGGAGGCCAAGAGGCCAGGCCCCATTCCCACCCTTACATGGCATATGTTCAGATCCGAACTCCACGTCTGAAAACTTGTGGGGGGTTCCTGGTGCGAGAAGACTTTGTGGTGACAGCAGCTCACTGCTTGGGAAGGTGAGGCACTAAGGGGCTTCTGGGCACCAGCAAAGCAGTTCCAGAAGATTTCATGAGAGGAGCCATTGAAAGCAGGGTTCTAGCAATAAAGGGGTGAAAAAAGAGCAGGTAGGGCTTGGGGGGCAGGGAGCAGGCCAGTGTAAATGGGGAGAAAGCAGGACCTGATCAAAAAGAGCAAGATGGGGAGATGGAAGGCACGCATTGGGGCTCAAAATATGAATTCAAGCTCCTTTTTTATTGTAGGGGAGGCCAAATATAAGGTCCCTGGGTTTCCCACCACCCCCAGCTCAAGGCTGTGGAGGCCAAGGGCATAGAGCCCAGTCCCAGAGCCCTCCTGTCCCCACGTTCCCTTGGCTGAGGTCTCACCACCCTGGGCTGTCACGTGACCTGCATCGGGGACTGCAGTTCCTGCAGCTCAGACCTACCTCTGGGCTCCCTTTCCTTTGCAGCCAAATAAGTGTCATCCTGGGGGCCCACAACGTCAGTAGGTTGGAAAGGACTCAGCAGCGCATACCGGTGCTCAGAGCCATCCCCCACCCCAGGTACAATCTGCAGAACAACCAGAATGACATCATGTTACTGCAGGTACCGACCCTCTGGTCCTTCACCCGGGCTGCTCCCTCCCAGCTTGGGGGACCAGGGAGGAGGAAGCCGAGCAGACTCCCAGGGTGGTGGTGGGCGTGGGGTGAGCACGGCATAGACAGTCCCTGAGTGCCTGCGTGCTTCCTGCCAGCTGAGGAGCAGAGTCAGACGTAATCGAGCTGTGAGGCCGGTGGCTCTGCCTCAGACCCAGAACAGGCTGAGTCCTGGGACCCTGTGCACCGTGGCCGGCTGGGGCCTTGTCGGCCTGGACAGGAGAACAGACACTCTCCAGGATGTATGGATCAGAGTGCAGAGGGGTGAGGAGTGCAGTAGACTCTTCATGTTCTACACTGACCGAACACAGATTTGTGTGGGCGACCCAAGAGAGCGGAAATCCGCCTTCCTGGTAAGACCACGGGCATCTGCCGACACTGTCCGAGACAAAGGGACGTGGGCAGACTGGGCAGTGGGGACAGACTACATCCCCATGGCCTCAGTCTGGGACCCAGACCAGAGTGAGGTGGGGGACTTTTCCCCATCAATCCGGTCTCTGGGGGAATAGCAGGTGCACCAGACACAGGACATACACGTGCAGCGTTTTCCTGGGGCCGGTGAAGGTACCTTGACCTGGGTTGTTCTGGAGAATAACCATAGCCAGGGCTGAAGCCCAGTGATGGAAAAATCCAGAAGCTCGACTTCTGCTCCCCCTCCCCCTCCCATCTCACACACAGCCAGCAGTGGAAGGAGCCCACCCACCCCTGTCTTCTCTGAGGGCGGGCCTTAGGGCCGCAGGAGCGGGGAGGCCTGGAGAATGGAGGCCCGGCTTAGTGTCCCTTCCTCTGGTTGCCCACAGGGGGACTCCGGGGGCCCCCTTGTGTGTAACAACGTGGCCCAGGGCATCGTCTCCTACGGAAAGAGGATTGGGACTCCTCCAGCAGTCTTCACCAGGATTTCCAGCTTCCTGCCCTGGATACGGAGAACGATGAGACGCTTCAAAGAGTGGGGGCTGGAGTGACACGCCCTGTCACTGACTCCCCTTCTCTGGGGCAGAGCCCAGATCCAGGGCGGTTCCCAGAGCCTTAATAAACATCCACATCTAGAGTGGAAATAACCGATTTCTCATTTGTTCATTAAACATGATTCAGTACACAGCAAATGTGTGCCAGGACTGAGTGTGAGCTCCTCCAGGAAAGTGGGGTCTCTTCCCCAGGACAAGTGAATCCCCATCCCCACCATCCTGGGAGTCAGGGTGAGCTTCTTCTCTCCTCCAAGCCATCCATTCCTCCGTCTCCCCTCCACCCGCTCTGGGGAGTGATGGAAGGACCTCTCTCTCCCCAGAGTAAGGCTCCTCATTCTCCACCCTACCAGAGACTCTCCTTTAGGTATTAAAGTGTGCCCCAAAACTGTGTGCCATTGGCGTGGGTAGGACAGGCAGATTAAAGAGAGAATTGAAAT
Source organism: Eschrichtius robustus (assembly GCF_028021215.1). Classification (NCBI taxonomy): domain Eukaryota; kingdom Metazoa; phylum Chordata; class Mammalia; order Artiodactyla; family Eschrichtiidae; genus Eschrichtius; species Eschrichtius robustus. The sequence continues at coordinate 73,467,562 of NC_090824.1, forward strand.
TCCATACAAGGCCCAATTTAATATATGGTAAACGATTCTCAAATCACTGGGAAACAATGAACTTTTAATAGACGACATTGAAACAAAATAGAGAATCATTGGGGAAGAAAGATAAAGTTGGGTCCACACTTCTCATCATAATCCAAAATAACACTCAGATGGAATCAAAGACCTAAATGTAAAAAAATCAAAAAATATAAGTACTAGAAGAAAGAAAAGAAAAGGTTTACTTTCTTAAAAATATCTAACAAAACACCCATATCAAAGCTGCGCTATTCACAATGGCCAAGAGATGGGAGCCACCCAAGTGTCTATGGACAGCCAGAGTTTCTGAAACCTTTACCCATACCAGCCCTGACTGTACTATAGACCAATGTTCTCATTTTCAATGTGATGAGGGTCTCCTTCCGGTTTCGTTACTCTAAAATTATACAATGCGATATGTTGGCTAAAATAACTTGAATTTATACTAAAGATTAGCTTATGACTGATACATCAATATTATATTCAAATAATAGATTTCTGAAGTCACATAGTTTAAAACCGTGCTTTTAGCACCTCAAGGTAACTGTAAAGAATCAGCTGGGAAGTTCTTCTATGTTCATCAAAATGGTAATTACTCCTCGCAGTGTGACATTTCCCACCTGAATTTTTGCAGTTTCCATAATCTTGAATAATCACTGAACACATAGCAAAGCAACTGATATGCAGAAATGCTTTGGTAAATTTGATCATTCTTTTATAGCTATTTCTTGCCAGAAAGTCATTTGCCTAACATTCAGTGTAAGTCACTTATCAACAAAATTTTAATCAATAATACATCTTTGAAATTACTCAGTCATTTTTCCTATATTTGCTACCACCTACCCATAGGAATTCTCTCTTGCTTGTATGTTCTGGGGGAAAACAGTCCCATTGTTAAATGTTTGCATTGGCAGGTGGAAAGAATACTTGACGATGGAGGGGGGAGGAGAGAGCTGTGGAAGAGCCCTCATCCAGCCCTTTCTCTCTGTGACATTTACTTAGAGCCCCAGAGCACCGCCCAGGTCAGGACTCAGTCCCCAGGAAACTCCCAGGGCAGACCCATCTCTCCTCTAAGCCTCTCCCTGCCAGTCAGCACTTCCAAGGCAGCTCTCTGCCTCCAGCGGCCCTGCCGGAAACGTTTCTACAGACCTCACCGTGCTCATCTCCAGAGGACAATTCCCTTCATGATCATCCCAGAAGCCAGTTCCACCACCTCTCACAGCTCAGCACCCTCCCCCGATAAGTAAACCTCAGCAGCAGAGCTTTGGCAAGAAAGCATTTTGCACACCAAAAACTAGAGTAAAAGAACACAACTCCTCCCACTTTCTTTCTCCACTTTCCACCTCTGTGTCTTGGAAGCCCTACTGACTTGTCTGGAAAGTCACAAAACCATGGCAAGCTCATGGACAGAAACGCCACCGGGATCTTCTCTCCTGACCCCATAGCTCAGGCAGACTTCCGGTCCCCCAGAGGCCTGGTGCCTGTGTCCTGGGGCAGAGCATCAGAGTCAGGAGAAGCTAGCCACTGGTGATTTGTCATAACTATAGCAACATCACAGAAGTGAGGTCTGGTAACCTTGATAATGGTGGTCTGAGTTTGTCTGGGAAATGGTGGGTGCCCCAGGGGAAAGCCACCTGAACCTCGGGTTGGAGAAGAGAGGGCAGCCCAGGAGCAGTTCCAGTAGCTCAAAGGAAATGTCTTTCTTATAGAAATGTGAAAAAACTCTCAGAAGTGGATGAAATCTTCCAAATACATTATGAACCATTTCAAGATTTTAGGTGGCATGACCCCCAGAACAACTAAAAACCCCATTAGACTGATACCCATCAAGATTGCTTTTTCGCCAGCAGTCCCACTCTTGGGCATATATCCAGACAAAACTCTAATCCTAAAAGATACCTGCACCCCTATGTTCATAGTAGCACTATTCACAATAGGCAAGACATGGTAGCAACCTAAATGTCCATCAACAGATGAATGGATAAAGATGTGGTACACGTATACAATAGAATACCACTTGTTCTTTTTTATGACTGAAATAGCGCCATTTGCAGTAACATGGATGCAACTAGAGCTTATCATATTAAGTGAAGTAAGTCAGAAAATGAAAGACAAAAACCATATGATATCACTTATATGTGAAATCTAAAATATGACACAGATGAACCTATCTACGAAAGAGAAACAGACTCAAACATAGAGAACAGACTTGTGATTGCCAAGGGGGAGGGGGTTGGGGGAGGCCTGGAGTGGGAGGTTGGGCTTAGCAGATGTAAGCTATTATATATGGAATGGATGAACAGCAAGGTCCTACTGTATAGCACAGAAAACTACATGCAGTATCTTATGATTAACCATTATGAAAAAGAATATTTTTTTAAAATAATGTATGTATAACGGAATCACTTTGCTGTACAAAAGAAATTAACACAACATTGTAAATCAGCTATACTTCAATTAAAAAAAATAAGATTGCTTTTTCAAGTTTCCACCGAATTTTCAGAAGTATAATTTTTCCAGGCTACATTATAATCCACTGTTTTGTTGTACAAAAAATTACTAAACCATTTTGACGTCCTTAAATTTAACAGGCCTCTCTCCAAACATTCCTCCCCAGTATCCCACACTCACTTTGCCCTGGCCGGAGCAGATCAGATGGCTCCACTGATTAGCCATTGGCTCTGCATGCTCAGGGACCTTCCTGAGTTACAAGCCCTGGGACGGTACTACGGGTTCCCAGAAAGACAAGACTCTTTTGTGCTCCTCACCTTCTGTCCCAGTGAGCCGCAGTCAACACGAAGTTGTCTTATGCCAGGAAACCCCTACATCTGCTCCAGTCTTGTTTGTTGTCATAGAAGCATACAGAGACCATGTAGGGTGGGGCTTGTGGTCTGGTCTTTCTGCCCCATTTGATCTCCCCTGAAAGAGAAAATTTCCGTGGATCTCTCTGTTCATAGGAGACAGGACGGGCACTGCCTGGTGACCTAAAACAATGGGATGTCCAGAGGAGGATAGTCTGCAGTGGTCTTCAGGGACCCAGCACAATGAGATGGGGGCTCCAGCCTTCCCTGGGCAGCATGGCGGGCTGGCAGCATGACCTGTTTCCTTGCTTAGCTCTTATCTCCCTGTAGAGATGAGGAGCTCAGCCCTTGTTCTGGAGCACTTCAAATACATGTGAAGGGGAAGTGATCTGTCTTCCGGATAAACCATCTAGAAGACCTGGAAATAAATCTCTCTGACCTACCCTGGTTATTTCTTTGTCCCTGAGATTTTCAGACCCCCTGTGTCCTGCTTACTTCCAGGGGAGACTGGTTTCTAAAACCTGAAAATTTGAGCTCATGGAGCGGAATTCTCTGACTTCTTTCTCCCCCATCATGAACCAGGCACATAGTAAATGTCCCATAAATACTTGTTGGATATGCGAATGAACAGTCCCCCAAATTGCTTTTGGTCCTAATGCAGCCTGAACCTCAGCAGCGATTTATCTTTTTAAGGAATTTAACCATCAAGATGAAGAGGAACACATGTACAGGATTAGAAATCAGAGTGAGGTTGGGAAATGGGAGGAGGGGGTCTGGGTGGAAGCCAGCTTCCATTAGGGCCATGATCAGTGGTGAGGCAACACTGAGAGGCCCACTTAGGTTCTAGATATCTGCCCTGGTGGAGCAGGGTGGCTCAAGAAAGTGGGGAGAGTGAGAAGGTGCCATCTAGGAAACAGTGCAAGATAGCTCTTTCATTCTTGGTCTAGACGATAGCTCTTGGGATAGAGCAACCCACTCTTAGCTTTGGAGAATGGGAAGTTATAAGCCTCATTTTCAGCTTTCCCTCCACACCAGGATCCTGTGCCATCCTAATTATAAGTAACTTTCCATGTGCCAAGCTGTGACCTATGGAGAGGAGAAGACCCACCAGGTCTCCGTGGGAGTCTTTCCTGTAATCTGTGCACTATATACCCAGCGGCAGGTCTGGGGTTTAGCAAATTTCTGGGAATGGACTGAGGCAAGGAACGATCATAGCAATAGTCTTGCTGGGGCACTGGGGAAGTGTTGCTGCTGGAATAAGCCAGGGCTCTGGGGATAGGGAGAGTCACTTACCTCTTTCAGCCCTGGAGGTAGGAGATTGGCCACTAAGAACAGGAGAAGCAGCATATTCTCTGAAAAGCTGAGCAGGCCTGAAGTGGCATGTGATTTCTCCGTCCAGGCTTTTTCTTTTTTTTTTTTTTTTAAAGTATAATTTCCACTTTATTGTCTTTCCAGGGAACAGTATTTCTTCAGTCTTTAAGGACTTAGCTCCTTACATGGGCTTTGGTGGAGGTCGTGGGGCAGCACCAGCAGGTCTAAATCGGGGTGGAGGTGTTCGGTCCTTCCGGGCTTCCCGAGAACGATTCCTGACTACCTTGCTGTGAATGGCACAACTCACGCAGTAATGCAGTTTCACATACAGCTTGGGAAGCACATAGGACAGTTCACGCGCCAGAAGCTCACCGTCGAAAACACTCGCTTCGGAAATGTCCCTGACGGCTGCGGCCTCTACGATGTTCCGAATGACGAACTTCTTAATAGCCTTATCCTTGGGCACGCAACGGGCACAACTGGTACAGCGAATAGGCTGCACGTGGCCGCGGCCCTTTTTGGCACGACCATTGTTCCTTCTTTTCTTGATCATCTTGGAAGCGAAGAGGCGAAAAAGGGCTTCCAGGCTTTTTCAATCCTGAGTTTCAAAGGGCAAGCTCAGGGCCCACCAATTTACTCCTGGTTCTATTGATTCTCAAGACATGAGCTTTCATCAGAAAAATCTGTATGGTGAGGGTGTTGCAGGAACCACATTCTTAGGCCCTTGGTAGTCAGCATGATCACGTTCACCTAGAGAAAATCCTGAACTCTGAATGGAGGAAGGGCTTTAGGGGGTTTGGGCGTTAATCAGAAATGGTGTCCCCTTCCTCTAAACTCAATCCTCCAAGACCATAAATCTGACCCCACCATGCCTTTTGTTTGTCATTAGGTAACTGTCTACTTCCAAAAAAAAAAAAAAAAAAAGCATACAACTATCCAATTATACTCTTTGCAGAGCTTCGGAGTTTTTTTTGATAGCTGAAGAGTTTTTTTGCTGTTGTTCTAAATGCAAAAGTACCAAGAAAAAGTCTTTCCTAAAACACATTAGCCAAGAGCCTAGCCATTAATCAACTTCTTGGTAGTTTCAGGCAACTGCAAGCTGTTGGGGATGGGGGTGAGGACCAGAGATTGAGGATGAAGTGGAGGTGGGGTATTGATGAGAGTACCAGGAAGATAAGGTGATGACAGAATAGGAGAGTTTAAGTAGAGGGGTTTGACAGACAAATGCACCTGAATTTATTGTGTGGTCCAGTCCCAGGTGGCCCTTATAAAGCCAGTATTATTCTCAACTTGTTGATATTTCAAAGGTTTAAAAGACCCCAATATTAAAGTAGTTGGGAAGCATCAGGTAGAGATGGAAAGAGGATAAACACACTTTGTCATTCATTCTAAGTTTTCCAGGTCACTCCTGTCCCACCTGGCCCAGGTAATCTGGGCTCCAGGGAAGACCATGATGTGGGCAAGTGTTCTGCCCCACAAGGCGCCTTGCTCCTGATGAGGAACCAGGCATGTTTGCTCATGCAGTTCTCTGCACACAGGTGCTTAGGGTTGTCAGACTTTAGAAGGGCAAGTTCCAAGCTATGATTCTACTTAGAATACAGGCAATCAGCCGGACAGTTTAGATTACTTCTATTTGTTCTTTTATAATTTAGTACAGACATGAGAAGACTTCTGGAATCTTATCTCAAACTGAACATAAAGTTTAAGCTGTTTTTGCATCTATTGGCTCAGTCATTACCCACAAGGTAGAACATGTATCTTCTCACTTTCATTCTCTGCCTCAAGAATGACAGTGCCTTAAAGGGGATATATTGCCTCTTATCTTTGATGATTTACCTCTCCTCCCCACCGCCAATTTGCAAACCACAAGTATGCTCAGCAATGTTGCAGTAATTTATTAAATAACTGTGTCGACACACTGGTCTTTAACGCACCTATAAAATATTATTTATGATATTTGGGAAGTATAGAAAATCAAAGATGATAGACTATAATTTTAGCCCAAAGCAGGTGTTTATCATTTTAACGAATCTTGTCACATAGAACCATGAGAGTTTTCACAGTTTCTGCAGCTGGTTTCCTGTGCATTTGGCAGTGCTATCACATTTTTCTGATGATAGGCAGTTTTCCTCTGAGCTATTTGGACTCCACCTTGGACTCCACTTCCACCCCGCACATGGCTCAGGCCTCCCTTCTCCCAGGGTTCCCCATGGACCCACATAATAGTGATCAGCTGTTGTCTCTGCTCTCCTTCCACTCCCCTCCTCCTGCTATCTCACCTGACCCACATCTAGCTCTGCTGCACAGACCAAGGGCAAAAGGCACCGGTGTCTGAGCTTAGCGATTGTTCCAGAAGAGCAGCTGGCTGCTCTTGTGAAGTTACCACTAACAAATTTGTAATTGCTTCAGAACTTTTCAGTGAACAGAAGTAAAAAAGGAAGAGGGAAAATGAACAGGGTGTCAGATGTGTGGGACACTACATGCAACATATGTTTAGGGAGTCCCAGAAGGAGGGGAGACGGTTGAAGATTTCACAATATTGATGGGGAAAAAAACAACCCTGAAGCATTAATGTTCAAAACCAGGAAGCTCAGTGAACTCCAAGTAGGATAAAGTATCACAGAAGAATGGGCAAGATTTCCCCCATGCCTCCTTCCCTTCTATCCTAGATCTCATCATTTTATTTCCAGTCCAGCCCTCTCTTCAGATAGCACCTCTGGCTCATTCTCTCCCACAGCTGCTTCTTCTGTGTTACGTCCACATGTGAGAAGTGCTGGGATGGAGCTACTTCTGGGGTCTATGACATCATTCAGACATGGGGCCTCTTCTCCTTGATCTAGAAACCTAAGTGCTCTTAAGGGAAAAGTAGCTCCAACAGTGCTGTCCATGTGCAGAAGAGGTAGCTGACCACTTTCTCCAAATGACATCTTCTACCATTAGGGCATTTTTTAATTGAATGGCAAAAGATTCTTTTTTTTCATTACTATTTAAATTACTAATTAAATTTTGTGGTAAAATATACCTAATGGAAAATTTACCTATTAACCAATTTTAAGTGTGCAGTTCAATGGCATTAAGTACATGCACATCGTTGTGCAACCTTCACCATTAACCATCTTAAGAAATTTTTCACCTTCCCAAATTGAAACTCTGAACCCACTAAACAGTAACTCCCCATTACCCTTTCCCCCTAGCCCCTGGGAATCACCATTCTACTTTGTGTCGCTATGAATTTGCAAGAGATTCTTAAATGCAAGAGTCTTGAGCATGGTCACATCATCAGTCTTATACCTCATTTATCACTTACACCTTAATAGGTAGTAGACAAAACCTATACAAATGGAGACTGTAAGAAAAGAGGAAGGGATGAAGGGAGAGCTGGGGAGGGGGCAAGTCATCACAAACAAGCCTGCCTGAATTCATCCTTCTGCCCCTGACCACCAAGTTGAAGCCAAGGTTCCTCCTACCTTTTCCTGAATGTACAGGTACGCTAGAGAGGCCTAACGCTCCATGCTTTTGGTCATTTTGTAAGCTAAAGAAAGAGATGAGAAGCAAATTTCCTCATCCGGGTGGAGTATCGACGTCATCTGGGACAACTGAAAGATGCCTGAAGCCTGGGAACGGCCTCTGTTCTTGTTTTCAAGGAAAGAAGAGCCCCAGTTAAAAGTGACTGCCCCCACCTGGGCATCCTCCTCTGGCCTTTCTATAAAACTCACTGTATTGAGAAGAATGGTGGATGCAGAGGAAATGTTTGTGGAATTGCCTCCAGAAACCACATCCCTCGTCCTAACCCTCAGTGGAGCCACTCCCTTGAGTGGAGGATGGGATCTTCTCCCACTGGTCCGGTATTCTTCATTGCCTGACAGGTGAGTTCGGCATGAGGCTTGAGAACACTCAACTTGTGGCTTGGTCTAGGAGGTCCCAGCCTTAGGCTCTGAGAGGAATTTCCACAAGAGAGGATAGAGAGATTCCAGAAGAAACTCAGGTTAGTCAAACACTATCAATTTACTGAGACGTACGGATGACTGGAAAGCCCCAAGGAGAGAGATTTCATTTCAAAGAAACAGATGGGATGATCACTTGGTCCCGTGATACAAATAGGTCTAAGAACAGCAGGCTGAATGGCTCTGTGGCCAGAGGGACTGGGAGAGGATAGAGTTGAAGAACAGTACATTCTGATTGAGAGAGTGCTGGCTGGGAGTTGGGAGACCGGGTCCAGTTCCTGTGGAGAACACACCACATGTCTGTGTTGGTCACTACCTGGCCTTGTAGTTTTAATGGTTAGTGTCTATCAGTGTATTTCAAAATTTTGCTTTCTACAGTCATGAATATTTTCCTTAAGTAAAATTTGGACACATGCCAAATATTTAAAACAGATGCACAGCTCTGATTAAATGGTGTGGGGTGGAGGTTTGATCTCTTTCTTTTCTTTCCCTTCTAGGCAGTTCCACAATTTGAAAACCATGAGACATGATGAAACTCGATTGACAAACAGCTGGTCTACCAGAGCCATCCTGCAGACCATGGGGCACTTGCCATTTTATCTGGTCTGGGTCTTTTGTCTCCATCAGGATGTGGGTTGTTTTTCCCCACAGGGATTTGTTGTGGATCGTTTTCTCCTCTGTGACATTTTGGGCACCATGCTTCACATCTATTTGTAGTAGAAAAGGTGAGGTGGGTGCACTCCTACTGGCTTTCATTAGTCATCTGGTCTCTCCTTGCTTGGGAATTTGAAGTCTCAGTGATGACTGTCATGCCAGCAAAGGCTTTCACTCTCCAGTGTGAATACCTGGAGGTGAGGTCATTCAGGCCATATCAGGGGCTGGCTACGACAGAAACACATACTAATAGTCAACGTTGTAATTGTACAGTCAAGCACTAACAAGGCAAATTTTCTGGATTGTCGAAATGATATAGAACTTTTCTATACACAAAACAGTGAATCATACTATAGCCAGAGAAAATTATACTTCTGGAAATTCAGTGGAAACTTGAAAACGTAATCCTAATAGGGTATCAGTCTAATGGGGTTTTTAGTTGTTCTGGGGGTCATGCCACCTAAAATCTTGAAATGGTTCATAATGTATTTGGAAGATTTCATCCACTTCTGAGAGTTTTTTCACATTTCTATAAGAAAGACATTTCCTTTGAGCTACTGGAACTGCTCCTGGGCTGCCCTCTCTTCTCCAACCCGAGGTTCAGGTGGCTTTCCCCTGGGGCACCCACCATTTCCCAGACAAACTCAGACCACCATTATCAAGGTTACCAGACCTCACTTCTGTGATGTTGCTATAGTTATGACAAATCACCAGTGGCTAGCTTCTCCTGACTCTGATGCTCTGCCCCAGGACACAGGCACCAGGCCTCTGGGGGACCGGAACTCTGCCTGAGCTATGGGGTCAGGAGAGAAGATCCCGGTGGCGTTTCTGTCCATGAGCTTGCCATGGTTTTGTGACTTTCCAGACAAGTCAGTAGGGCTTCCAAGACACAGAGGTGGAAAGTGGAGAAAGAAAGTGGGAGGAGTTGTGTTCTTTTACTCTAGTTTTTGGTGTGCAAAATGCTTTCTTGCCAAAGCTCTGCTGCTGAGGTTTACTTATCGGGGGAGGGTGCTGAGCTGTGAGAGGTGGTGGAACTGGCTTCTGGGATGATCATGAAGGGAATTGTCCTCTGGAGATGAGCACGGTGAGGTCTGTAGAAACGTTTCCGGCAGGGCCGCTGGAGGCAGAGAGCTGCCTTGGAAGTGCTGACTGGCAGGGAGAGGCTTAGAGGAGAGATGGGTCTGCCCTGGGAGTTTCCTGGGGACTGAGTCCTGACCTGGGCGGTGCTCTGGGGCTCTAAGTAAATGTCACAGAGAGAAAGGGCTGGATGAGGGCTCTTCCACAGCTCTCTCCTCCCCCCTCCATCGTCAAGTATTCTTTCCACCTGCCAATGCAAACATTTAACAGTGAGACTGTTTTCCCCCAGAACATACAAGCAAGAGAGAATTCCTATGGGTAGGTGGTAGCAAATATAGGAAAAATGACTGAGTAATTTCAAAGATGTATTATTGATTAAAATTTTGTTGATAAGTGACTTACACTGAATGTTAGGCAAATGACTTTCTGGCAAGAAATAGCTATAAAAGAATGATCAAATTTACCAAAGCATTTCTGCATATCAGTTGCTTTGCTATGTGTTCAGTGATTATTCAAGATTATGGAAACTGCAAAAATTCAGGTGGGAAATGTCACACTGCGAGGAGTAATTACCATTTTGATGAACATAGAAGAACTTCCCAGCTGATTCTTTACAGTTACCTTGAGGTGCTAAAAGCACGGTTTTAAACTATGTGACTTCAGAAATCTATTATTTGAATATAATATTGATGTATCAGTCATAAGCTAATCTTTAGTATAAATTCAAGTTATTTTAGCCAACATATCGCATTGTATAATTTTAGAGTAACGAAACCGGAAGGAGACCCTCATCACATTGAAAATGAGAACATTGGTCTATAGTACAGTCAGGGCTGGTATGGGTAAAGGTTTCAGAAACTCTGGCTGTCCATAGACACTTGGGTGGCTCCCATCTCTTGGCCATTGTGAATAGCGCAGCTTTGATATGGGTGTTTTGTTAGATATTTTTAAGAAAGTAAACCTTTTCTTTTCTTTCTTCTAGTACTTATATTTTTTGATTTTTTTACATTTAGGTCTTTGATTCCATCTGAGTGTTATTTTGGATTATGATGAGAAGTGTGGACCCAACTTTATCTTTCTTCCCCAATGATTCTCTATTTTGTTTCAATGTCGTCTATTAAAAGTTCATTGTTTCCCAGTGATTTGAGAATCGTTTACCATATATTAAATTGGGCCTTGTATGGAATTTCAATTCTCTCTTTAATCTGCCTGTCCTACCCACGCCAATGGCACACAGTTTTGGGGCACACTTTAATACCTAAAGGAGAGTCTCTGGTAGGGTGGAGAATGAGGAGCCTTACTCTGGGGAGAGAGAGGTCCTTCCATCACTCCCCAGAGCGGGTGGAGGGGAGACGGAGGAATGGATGGCTTGGAGGAGAGAAGAAGCTCACCCTGACTCCCAGGATGGTGGGGATGGGGATTCACTTGTCCTGGGGAAGAGACCCCACTTTCCTGGAGGAGCTCACACTCAGTCCTGGCACACATTTGCTGTGTACTGAATCATGTTTAATGAACAAATGAGAAATCGGTTATTTCCACTCTAGATGTGGATGTTTATTAAGGCTCTGGGAACCGCCCTGGATCTGGGCTCTGCCCCAGAGAAGGGGAGTCAGTGACAGGGCGTGTCACTCCAGCCCCCACTCTTTGAAGCGTCTCATCGTTCTCCGTATCCAGGGCAGGAAGCTGGAAATCCTGGTGAAGACTGCTGGAGGAGTCCCAATCCTCTTTCCGTAGGAGACGATGCCCTGGGCCACGTTGTTGCACACAAGGGGGCCCCCGGAGTCCCCCTGTGGGCAACCAGAGGAAGGGACACTAAGCCGGGCCTCCATTCTCCAGGCCTCCCCGCTCCTGCGGCCCTAAGGCCCGCCCTCAGAGAAGACAGGGGTGGGTGGGCTCCTTCCACTGCTGGCTGTGTGTGAGATGGGAGGGGGAGGGGGAGCAGAAGTCGAGCTTCTGGATTTTTCCATCACTGGGCTTCAGCCCTGGCTATGGTTATTCTCCAGAACAACCCAGGTCAAGGTACCTTCACCGGCCCCAGGAAAACGCTGCACGTGTATGTCCTGTGTCTGGTGCACCTGCTATTCCCCCAGAGACCGGATTGATGGGGAAAAGTCCCCCACCTCACTCTGGTCTGGGTCCCAGACTGAGGCCATGGGGATGTAGTCTGTCCCCACTGCCCAGTCTGCCCACGTCCCTTTGTCTCGGACAGTGTCGGCAGATGCCCGTGGTCTTACCAGGAAGGCGGATTTCCGCTCTCTTGGGTCGCCCACACAAATCTGTGTTCGGTCAGTGTAGAACATGAAGAGTCTACTGCACTCCTCACCCCTCTGCACTCTGATCCATACATCCTGGAGAGTGTCTGTTCTCCTGTCCAGGCCGACAAGGCCCCAGCCGGCCACGGTGCACAGGGTCCCAGGACTCAGCCTGTTCTGGGTCTGAGGCAGAGCCACCGGCCTCACAGCTCGATTACGTCTGACTCTGCTCCTCAGCTGGCAGGAAGCACGCAGGCACTCAGGGACTGTCTATGCCGTGCTCACCCCACGCCCACCACCACCCTGGGAGTCTGCTCGGCTTCCTCCTCCCTGGTCCCCCAAGCTGGGAGGGAGCAGCCCGGGTGAAGGACCAGAGGGTCGGTACCTGCAGTAACATGATGTCATTCTGGTTGTTCTGCGGATTGTACCTGGGGTGGGGGATGGCTCTGAGCACCGGTATGCGCTGCTGAGTTCTTTCCAACCTACTGACGTTGTGGGCCCCCAGGATGACACTTATTTGGCTGCAAAGGAAAGGGAGCCCAGAGGTAGGTCTGAGCTGCAGGAACTGCAGTCCCCGATGCAGGTCACGTGACAGCCCAGGGTGGTGAGACCTCAGCCAAGGGAACGTGGGGACAGGAGGGCTCTGGGACTGGGCTCTATGCCCTTGGCCTCCACAGCCTTGAGCTGGGGGTGGTGGGAAACCCAGGGACCTTATATTTGGCCTCCCCTACAATAAAAAAGGAGCTTGAATTCATATTTTGAGCCCCAATGCGTGCCTTCCATCTCCCCATCTTGCTCTTTTTGATCAGGTCCTGCTTTCTCCCCATTTACACTGGCCTGCTCCCTGCCCCCCAAGCCCTACCTGCTCTTTTTTCACCCCTTTATTGCTAGAACCCTGCTTTCAATGGCTCCTCTCATGAAATCTTCTGGAACTGCTTTGCTGGTGCCCAGAAGCCCCTTAGTGCCTCACCTTCCCAAGCAGTGAGCTGCTGTCACCACAAAGTCTTCTCGCACCAGGAACCCCCCACAAGTTTTCAGACGTGGAGTTCGGATCTGAACATATGCCATGTAAGGGTGGGAATGGGGCCTGGCCTCTTGGCCTCCGATGATCTGCCCTGGAAGGAAGCATTAGGCACTTATCTCTGCACTGACAGGTGTGTGGGCTTCGGCTTGGTGGCTCCAGAAAGGTTAGAAGATGGCGAGGCAGGAGAGGTGCTGCAGGGGCCGGAGAAGCTGGTGGTTCATGAGAATTGGGTCTGCAGGGCACCAGCCTTGGGGGGAGGCTCCAGGATTCTGCAGGAAACGCTGCTGGCTCCCCATCCCGGCCTCAGCTCCCTCCCACCTCCCCACAAGGCAAGGCCAGCTGCAGCCTCCCATAATGAGGAAGGTTCCTCTGCTGTGGGGACGGCAAATCCGGAGCCCTCTGCGCAGCCTCTCCCTGCAGTTCCGTGGTACTTTCTTCCTCAGGGAGCCTCCCAGATCCCTGTGAGTCCAGCTCACGGTCAGCTCATGAATTTAGGGCTCTAAAGATGAGCTGGCGGGCCTGCTATTGCTGTATCTTTATGTCCGAGGCTCTGCCACAGGAGCTGCAGACTGAGTTCAGAGAGCATGTTTATATAGCAAGTAGTACGTGCCAGGACGACTCCAAGAGTTTTCTGTACACTAAGTCATTTAACTCTCATATCAACTCTCTGAGGTAGGCCTGACATAATGCCTGTTTTATAGATGATGAAGCTGAGGAACTTTGAACTCATACAAGCTGCCCAATGATACAGGGTTAGGAAGTGCCTGAGTGGTCTGGCTCCAGAGTCTATGGGCTGGGGTCGGCCTCTGAGGATGGGGACGGTCACTCACCTGCCCTAGCCCTGGGCGGCAGGAGAAGGACCACCAGGAGCAGGAGTGGCTGCATCTTCCTGGGAAGTCTGCCCAGTCAGTTGCTGCTGGTGCTTCCTCCTGCCAGACTTTGAGCCCCTGAAAGAGGAAGGAAGGGTGCGGGTGGGGGCTTGAGAATTTGCATTCCCATTCTCCTGCTGCTGTGATAGGTTTCATCACCCAAGGCTGCCCAAGAGGCTTGCCCACCAACTGCCAGTGATCTGGGGGAAGATAGTAACGAAAGCCTTCAGCACAATATCCCGCACAGCTGCTGAGTCAGTGCTGGCTGCGGAAATGGGAACCCAGGGCAACAGGGATGGGGACTGGGTCACTGTGTCCCAGAACCTCAAACCCACCTAATTCAATAATCCCTACAAGCATCAAAGCTGGGAGCTGTCTATTTCCTCCTTCCTCTCCCTCAGGGACTGGAGCCTGCATGTCTTCACCCTTTGGTCTTAGCCCCCTGTTGAGACCCTTGCTGCTCCCCCTTCTTTCTAGAAGTCGTCATGCAGATTGAGTAGCTCTCTCTCCTGAGTGTGTGGAGGAGAGGACACTGTCAGGGAAAGAAAAGGGAAGAATGAGTCTCTGCCACTGACCATTACACTCTCAGGTCACTTGAGCCCCAGCAAACTCTCAGTGAATTCTTGACACTGTGGACGACTTCTGTTTTCCTGCTTCCTACTCAAGGCGAAGGCCTTTATGTTCCAGAAGGTTCTCTGCACGCAGAAAAGGCCTAGTGACTTGATTTTGTTGCCAGCCATCAGACCCTGGTGGAAAAACATCTCAGATCCTATTCATCCATGGTATAAGAGACCCATCAACCTAATCCCATCTCTGCCCCAGGGGTGATAGCTCCTAAGAAGGAGGTCCCTCACTGCTGTGCTCCCTGTAACACATGAAGAAGTGGACCCAGGCATTCATCGTTGAGAGAAAGGCACGGCAGAGTCCTGCAGAGCAACACAGGGGGCTGTGAGACGCTCTCAACAATACTTAGAAGATTCTCTGTTGGCACAGAAAGCACTACAATATAGTAAAATTTTTGCAAAAGTATCAGAATTGAAAGCTAATACAATTCTCAGTCTTCTATGGATTATTATAAGCCCACATGAAAATCTTATAAAAGTTAAGGATCCTCTCCCTATATATAAATATACACAGGTTATAGCTTATTTTCAGAGCTGCCAAGAACTTAATCCTTCCTCTAATGCACGGTTTATGATTGCAACCTCATGAAATTTCTTCATGCATCTGAAAGGTAATATGCAGAAAACGGGAAAAGAAACAAAAATAGTATAACAGCTTTATTAGTGCCTTAGCATCTGGGTAATTTTAATTTATTGTTAATTAAAGATTTTCAACACTTTATTTTTTTTTTAAATTATTTATTTATTTATTTTATTTATGGCTGTGTTGGGTCTTCGTTTCTGTGCGAGGGCTTTCTCTAGTTGTGGCAAGTGGGGACCACTCTTCATCGCGGTGCGCGGTGCGCGGGCCTCTCACTATCACGGTCTCTCTTATTGTGGAGCGCAGGCTCCAGACGCGCAGGCTCAGTAATTGTGGCTCACGGGCCCAGTTGCTCCGCGGCATGTGGGATCTTCCCAGACCAGGGCTCGAACCCGTGTCCCCTGCATTGGCAGGCAGATTCTCAACCACTGCGCCACCAGGGAAGCCCAACACTTTATTTTATTTTAAAAACTTTAATGTAACTTTTTTAAAAAGTAAAGGATAAAGAGTAGCATGCGAAGAAATGGAAGTCAAATATATATGCTCCCAATGATCTGAATAGAGATGTGGATAGGGGATTTCATTAACAGTGACTAGGATTTCATGCCGATCTTCCCACCAAAAACAACCGAAAGAAACCTGTTTAAAATGGCTAAAAACCTTAAAAGCCTTGAAGAAATGCCAATGTAGGAGTGAATACCAGGCCAAAACTGAAGGAATAATGGGTGTCCAGTTAGACAGTTACTATTGTTCTGTGGAAATTTGCTGAACCCACAAAATTCGAACTTCTGTTTTAATGAGCATATAAAGTGAGAGGTATAGAAATCAAAGAGGGAGGAGATATGGGGATATATGTATATGTATAGCTGATTCACTTTGTTATAAAGCAGAAACTAACACACCATTGTAAAGCAATTATACTCCAATAAAGATGTTAAAAAAATAAAAAATAAATAAATTTTTAAAAATAAAAGAAATTAAAAAGAAATTAAAAAAAAAAAAATCAAAGACCAAGACCCACACAAGCAGGTCTAGTCAAACCCTCCTCACAATAAGCTGGGAACTGAAAAGTTTACACACTCAAAGTAACAAAGAAGAGTTAATGGGCAAGTGCTTGCATGTAATTTCATGAAAGATGGGAATAGTACTGGACTTTCATGGACTCTCATACCTTGAACTTCGATTAATGTTGTTATGGACTGTTTGCCAAAGTAGCTGGCAAAATCAAATGCAAATGTAGAGGAAATTCGCTTAATTCCAGTGTTTGAATTACACCTGAATATTGTTTTTCAAGTACAATGACAAGCATATAGTCAAATATAAACAGATCAACAAGCAAGCAAAGATATAAGACACCATGACTAATATACAACAGATGATAAGAGAAAAAATACTTTAATTATTGGGATAATACTATTAGTAAAATAAAATATAGATTGCAAAAAAAATTATGCTGAAATAAAAACAAGCTTTAAAAGCACTCCCGTGTTATGTCATAATTCTAGTTATTACTTTAAAACGTATATCTCAGAAATAACTAAATTTCCTTGTCAATTGCATTATTATGAACTTTCATCAAATCTCTAACCGTGGTCATTTTTAAGTGTTTTGTCATTTACAGACAGTTCTGTGTGTACTCTGATGCTTTTGCAAATATGTTCCTATAAAAGGGCTTCATCTTCAAGGAATTCATGGAAAAGACTCTGACAAGTACAGGTTTCTGGTAACTGACTATACTGCTGAACTGAATGAATAAGCATTTTCAGAACTCTAATGGAAAACTGATGAATTCATAAAAGTGCTAACAAAAGATCAAGATGAAAAAAAAAACTAAGTACATGGGACTGAGTGAACTGATGAGGATGATTATAATTTTTGTGACTTTCTGTCTGAATAAAAAAAAAAATCCCACAAGGACTCAGAGGCAAAAAGTATACAAATCAATTTTTACTGCAAAGTAAAGGAGCTGTTACAGTGGAGGATTACTGGACTGAATGTCAATATTATGACATAGTGTGTTTCGTGTTTGGTAATTGCAATCATTGTTGCTTTTGTTGTGGTCATCCATTTACAATGCTTGGTGTCAGTTTATTTATCTCTTGTAAAAATAAAATATAGTGTGTGTGTGTGGAAAAAAAAAAAAAAAAAGCACTCCCGGGAACATTAACCTTAAAAAAATGAAAAAGACATCTGAAAAAGAGCTAAAGACAACTTCTAAAAGTGAGAAATATGAAAACACCAAAATTAAAGTCACAGTGAATAAAGTTAATAACAGATTAGACAAAGGTGAAAATAGAATTACTAACCTGAAATGGCTCAGAAAAATTGTCAAGAATAGAGCACAGACAGGCATAAAGATAAAAATATAGAAAATAGTAGAATTAGAAGGTTGAAACATATGTTGAATTAAAGTTCTAGAAGAAGAGAGAGAGAATGGGGGGGAAAAGTAATATATAATGAGATAGTGCTTCAGATTTTGTTAAAACTGATGACAAAAATGCAGTTAGAGGTTAAAAAAATACAAATAAATCTCAAGCAGAATACAGAAAAGAAATCTATACCTAGAAATCAATATTATATAGAAATAGCAGAAATCTTAAGGACAAGTAGAGTAAGATAGATTACACGCTTTCAAATGAACGGCCGAGCAAAGGCAGAATTTTCAACAGCAGCAGTGAGTGGATGCTACTCAGGAAGAAATGTCTTCATAGTCATTTGAGAAGATTTTAAAGCACATCTTATAAATTGATTAGTAATGTTACAGAATTTATGAATAGCTGATGAAAAAAACGAACACATATAGAACATCTTACCCAACAAAGGCAGATTACACACTTTACAAGCACATATAGATGTTGACCATAGATTAGGCCATAGATTAGGTCTCAAAAATGTTTAAAGGATTAAAATGATACATCATTTTTCATAGACCACAATGAGTTTTAAGTTAGAATTTCATAACAAGAATATGAGCAGAAAATCCTTATATTTTTAAAACTAATGAAATAGACTGCTAAATACAGAGGATCCTTGAACAACAGGTATTTGAAATGGACATGTCCACTTACACATGGCTTTTTCTCAGTAGTAAACACTAGAGTACTACACTACCCATGGTTGGTAGCAAAACCACAGAACAGAGGACCAACTATAAGTTATACTTGGATTTTCCACTAGGTGAAGGGCCGATGCCCCTAAACTCCCACGCTGTTCAAGGGCCAAATGAATCATGAGTAAAAACATAATGGAAACAAAAAATGAGTTCAAAATGATTAATAATGATGAAAATAATTTATAGTAAAATTTGTTGGGTATATGTGAGTAAAGATGAAACTTGACTAACACTGTACCTCAAATTAATTAATTTAAAGGTAAAAACTTAAAACTTTGGATATAGGAGAATTTCTTTATACACTTAACATTGGGAAAACAATTTTATACAAAATATACAAAGCACTAACCATCAATAATAATGCAAAAATTGATCTACATTAAATGTTTGTTGTGTATATATGAATAAAGATGAAATTCTGGTTACACAGGACATTTTTTGAATTTTTGAATTTTATTTTATTTATTTTTTTATACAGCAGGTTCTTATTAGTTATCCATTTTATACATATTAGGGTATATATGTCAGTCCCAATCTCCCCATTCATCACACCACCACCCCCCGCCGCTTTCCCCCCTTGGTGTCCATACGTTTGTTCTCTACATCTGTGTCTCAATTTCTGTCCTGCAAACCGGTCATCTGTACCATTTTTCTAGGTTCCACATATATGTGTTAATATATCATATTTGTTTTTCTCTTCTGACTTACTTCACTCTGTATGACAGTATCTAGATTCATCCATGTCTCTGCAAATGACCCAATTTCGTTCCTTTTTATGGCTGAGTCATATTCCATTGTATATATGTACCACAACTTCTTTATTCATTCGTCTGTCGATGGGCATTTAGGTTGCTTCCGTGACCTGGCTATTGTAAATAGTGCTGCAATGAACATTGGGGTGCATGTGTCTTTTTGAATTATGGTTTTCTCTGGGTATATGCCCAGTAGTGGGATTGCTGGGTCATATGGTAATTCTATTTTTAGTTTTTTAAGGAACCTCCATACAGTTCTCCATAGTGGCTGTATCAATTTACATTCCCAACAACAGTGCAAGAGGGTTCCCTTTTCTCCACACCCTCTCCAGCATTTGTTGTTTGTAGATTTTCTGATGATAGCTGTTCTGACTGGTATGAGGTGATACCTTATTGTAATTTTGATATGCATTTCCCTAATAATTAGTGATGTTGAGCAGCTTTTCATGTGCTTCTTGGCCATCTGTATGTCTTCTTTGGAGAAATGTCTATTTAGGTCTTCTGTCCATTTTTGGATTAGGTTGTTTGTTTTTTTAATATTGAGCTGCATGATCTGTTTATATATTTTGGAGATTGATCCTTTGTCCGTTGATTCGTTTGCAAATATTTTCTCCCATTCTGAGGGTTGTCTTTTCATCTTGTTGGTAGTTTCCTTTGCTTTGCAAAAGCTTTTAAGTTTCATTAGGTCCCGTTTGTTTATTTTTGTTTTTATTTCCATTACTCTAGGAGGTGGATCAAAAAAGATCTTGCTGTGATTTATGTCAGTGTTCTTAACAAAAAAAACAAAAGAACCAGTGTTCTTCCTATGTTTTTCTCTAAGAGTTTTATAGTGACCAGTCTTATGTTTAGGTCTCTAATCCATTTTGAGTTTATTTTTGTATATGGTGTTAGGGAGTGTTCAAATTTCATTCTTTTACATGTAGCTGTCCAGTCTTCCCAGCACCACTTATTGAAGAGACTGGCTTTTCTCCATTGTATATCCTTGCCTCCTTTGTAATAGATTAGTTGACCATAGGTGCATGGGTTTATCTCTGGGCTTTCTATCCTGTTCCATTGATCTATGTTTCTGTTTTTGTGCCAGTACCATATTGTCTTGATTACTGTAGATTTGTAGTATAGTCTGAAGTCAGGGAGTCTGATTCCTCCAGCTCCGTTTTTTTCCCTCAAGACTGCTTTGGCTATTGGGTGTCTTTTATGTCTCCATATAAATTTTAAGATTTTTGTTCTAGTTCTGTAAAAAATGCCATTGATAATTTGATAGGAATTGCATTAAATCTGTAGATTGCTTTGGGTAGTATAGTCATTTTCACAATATTGATTCTTTCAAACCAAGAACATGGTATATCTCTCCATCTGTTGGTATCATCTTTAATTTCTTTCATCAGTGTCCTATAATTTTCTGCATACAGGTCTTTTGTCTCCTTAGGTAGGTTTATTCCTAGGTATTTTATTCTTTTTGTTGCAGTGGTAAATGAGAGTGTTTCCATAATATCTCTTTCAGATTTTTCATCATTAGTGTATAGAAATGCAAGAGATTTCTGTGCATTAATTTTGTATCTTGCAACTTACCAAATTCATTGATTAGCTCTAGTAGTTTTCTGGAGGCAACTTTAGGATTCTCTATGTATAGTATCATGTGATCTACAAACAATGACAGTTTTACTTCTTGTTTTCCAATTTGTATTCCTTTTATTTCTTTTTCTTCTCTGATTGCCATGGCTAGGACTTCCAAAACTATGTTGAATAATAGTGGTGAGAGTGGACATCCTTGTCTCATTCCTGATCTTAGAGGAAATGCTTTCAGTTTTTCACCATTGAGGATGATGTTTGCTGTGGGTTTGTTGTATATGGCCTTTATTATGTTGAGGTAGGTTCCCTCTATGCCCACTTTCTGGAGAGTTTTTATCATAAAAGGGTGTTGAATTGTGTCAAAAGCTTTTTCTGCATCTATTGAGATGATCATATGGTTTTTATCCTTCAATTTGTTAACGTGGTGTATCACATTGACTGATTTGTGTATATTGAAGAATCCTTGCATCCCTGGGATAAATCCCACTTGATCATGGTGTATGATCCTTTTAATGTGTTGTTGGATTCAGTTTGCTAGTACTTTGTTGAGGATTTTTACATCTATATTCATCAGTGATATTGGTCTGTAATTTTCTTTTTTTGTAGTATCTCTGTCTGGTTTTGGTATCAGGGTGATGGTGGCCTCATAGAATGAGTTTGGGAGTGTTTCTTCCTCTGCAATTTTTTGGAAGAGTTTGGGAAGGATGGGTATTAGCTCTTCTGTAAATATTTGATAGAGTTCACCTGTGAAGCCATCTGGTCCTGGGCTTTTGTTTGTTGGAAGATTTTTAATCACAGTGTCAATTTCATTACTTGTGATTGGTCTGTTCATATTTTCTATGTTTTCCTGGTTCAGTCTTGGAAGGTTATACCTGTCTAAGGATTTTTCCACTTCTTCCAGGTTGTCACTTTTATTGGCATAACATTACTTGTAATAGTCTCTTAGGATGCTTTGTATTTCTGCGGTGTCTGTTGTAACTTCTCCTTTTTCGTTTCTAATTTTGTTGATCTGAGTCCTCTCCCTCTTTTTCTTGATGAGTCTGGCTAATGCTTTATCAATTTTGTTTATCTTCTCAAAGAACCAGCTTTTAGTTTTATTGATCTTTGCTAGTGTTTTCTTTGTTTCTATTTCATTTATTTCTGCTCTGATTTTTATGATTTCTTTCCTTCTGCTAACTTTGGGTTTTGTTTGTTCTTCTTTCTCTAGTTCCTTTAGGTGTAAGGTTACATTGTTCATTTGAGATTTTTCTTGTTTCTTGAGGTAGGCTTGTATCACTGTAAACTTCCCTCTTAGAACTGCTTTTGCTGCATGCCATAGGTTTTGGATTGTCGTGTTTTCATTGTCATTTGTCTCTAGGTATTTGTTGATTTCCTCTTTGATTTCTTCAGTGATCTCTTGGTTACTTAGTAACGTATTGTTTAGCCTCCATGTGTTTCTGCTTGTTACTTTTTTTTCCCCTGTAATTGATTTCTAATCTTAAAGCGTTGTGGTCAGAAAAGATGCTTGATATGATTTCAATTTTTTTAAATTTACTGAAACTTGATTTGTGACCCAAGATATGATCTATCCCGGAGAATGTTCTGTGCGCACTTGAGAAGAAAGTGTAATCTGCTGTTTTTGGATGGAATGTCCTATAAATATCAATTAAATTTATCTGGTCTATTGTGTCATTTAAAGCTTGTGTTTCCTTATGAATTTTCTGTTTGGATGATCTGTCCATTGGTGTCAGTGAGGTGTTAAAGTCCCCCACTATTATTGCATTACTGTCGATTTCCTCTTTTATAGCTGTTCGCAGTTGCCTTATGTATTGAGGTGCTCCTATGTTGCATGCATATATATTTATAATTGTTATATCTTCTTCTTCTTGGATTGATCCCTTGAACATTATGTAGTGTCTTTCGTTGTCTCTTGTAACATTCTTTATTTTAAAATCTATTTTATCTGATATGAGTATTGCTACTCTAGCTTTTTTTTTTTTTAATTAATTTATTTATTTATATATTTTTGGCTGTGTTGGGTTTTTGTTTCTGTGCGAGGGCTTTCTCTAATTGCGGCAAGCGGGGGCCACTCTTCATCGCGGTGCAAGGGCCTCTCACTGTCGCGGCCTCTCTTGTTGCAGAGCACAGGCTCCAGACACGCAGGCTCAGTAGTTGTGGCTCACGGGCCTAGTTGCTCCGCCGCATGTGGGATCTTTCCAGACCAGGGCTCGAACCCGTGTCCCCTGCATTGGCAGGCAGATTCTCAACCACTGCGCCACCAGGGAAGCCCCCCAGCTTTCTTTTGATTTCCACTTGGAGTATCTTTTTCCATCCCCTCCCTTTCAGTCTGTATGCGTCCCTAAGTCTGAAGTGGGTCTCTTGTACACAGCATATATATGGGTCTTGTTTTTGCATCCATTCAGTGAGCCTGTGTCTTTTGGTTGGAGCATTTAATCCATTCACGTTTAAGGTAATTATCGATATGTATGTTCCTATTACCATTTTCTTAATTGTTTTGGGTTTGTTTTTGTAGGTCCTTTTCTTCTCCGTGTTTCCCACTTAGAGGAGTTCCTTTAGCATTTGTTGTAGAGCTGGTTTGGTGGTGCGAATTCTCTTAGCTTTTGCTTGTCTGTAAAGCTTTTGGTTTCTCCATCAAATCTGAATGAGATCCTTGCTGGGTAGAGTAATCTTGGTTGTAGGTTCTTCCCTTTCATCACTTTAAGTATATCATGCCACTCCCTTCTGGCTTGTAGAGTTTCTGCTGAGAAATCCACTGTTAACCTTATGGGAGTTCCCTTGTATGTTATTTGTCGTTTTTCCCTTGCTGCTTTCAATAATTTTTCTTTGTCTTTAACTTTTGCCAGTTTGATTACTATGTGTCTCGGCATGTTTCTCCTTGGGTTTATGCTGTATGGGACTCGCTGCTCTTCCTGGACTTGGGTGGCTATTTCATTTCCCATGTAAGGGAAATTTTCGACTATAATCTCTTCAAATATTTTCTCGGGTCCTTTCTCTCTCTCTTCTCCTTCTGGGACCCCTATAATGTGAATGTTTTTGCGTTTAATGTTGTCCTAGAGATCTCTTAGGCTGTCTTCATTTCTTTTCATTCTTTTTTCTTTATTCTGTTCCACAGCAGTGAATACCACCATTCTGTCTTCCAGGTCACTTATCCGTTCTTCTGCCTCAGTTATTCTGCTATTGATTCCTTCTAGTGTATTTTTCATTTCAGTTATTGTATTGTTCATCTCTGTTTATTTGTTCTTTAATTCTTCTAGGTCTTTGTTAAACATTTCTTTCATCTTCTCGATCTTTGCCTCCATTCTTTCTCCAAGGTCCTGGATCATCTTCACTATCATTATTCTGAATTCTTTTTCTGGAAGGTTGCCTATCTCCACTTCATTTAGCTGTTTTTCTGAGGTTTTATCTTGTTTCTTCATCTGGTACATAGCCCTCTGCCTTTTCATCTTGTCTATCTTTCTGTAGATGTGGGTTTTTTTCCACAGACTGCAGGATTGTAGTTCTTCTTGCTTCTGCTGTCTGCCCTCTGGTGGATGAGGCTATCCAAGACACTACTGACATAGTGAAAAGTAAAGCCACAGGGTGGGAGAATTAAGAAAGGGTTTATATCTGGGAGATATATGTTTATATATAAATCATATCTATGTTACCTTACAGGTCACTGGGAAGCCAATAATTTTGAAGTTATACATGGAATTGACAAATCTCTAGGTAATATAACTCAAAGAAACATACTCAGGAAGTTTAAATTGCCCTATAAACATTAAATAAATTGATTCCATTTTCAAAAATATTCCAGCAAGTACAGCCCCAGGCTCACATGGCTTCACTGGAAATATGTAAAAAAAAAAAAAAAAAAAAAAAAATTCAAAGAATGGTATACAATTTCTTTTGGAGAGTAGATGCTACCCATCTCCCTTATGAGACTAGCAAAACTTCAATGCCAAACCCAGTGAAGACAATATCCACAAATCAATCAGTGTGATACACCACATAAACAAATTGAAGAATAAAAACCATATGATTGTCTCAATAGATGCACAATAAGCTTTTGACAAAATTCAACACCCATTTATGATAAAAACTCTCCAGAAAGTGTGCATAGAAGGAACGTACCTCATCATAATAAGGGCCGTATGTGACAAACCTACAACTAACATCATACTCAAAGGTGAAAAGCTGAAAGCATTTCCTCTAAGATCAGGAACAAGACAAGTATGTCCACCCTCACTATTTTTGTTCAACATAGTTTTGGAAGTCCTAGTTATGACAATCAGAGAAGAAAAAGAAATAAAAGGAATCCAAATTGGAAAAGAAGAAGTTAAACTGTCACTGTTTGCAGATGACATGATACTATACTTAGAGAATCCTAAGGATGTTACCAGAAAACTACTAGAGCTCACCAATGAATTCTGGAAAGTTGCAGGATACAAAATTAATACACAGAAATCTCTTGCATTCATATACACTAACAACAAAAGATCAAAAAGAGAAATTAAGGAAACAATCCCATTTACCATCGCATCAAAAAAAAAAATAAAACACCTAAGAATAAACCTACCTAGGGAGACAAAAGACCTGTACTCAGAAAACTGTAAGATATTGATGAAAGAAATCAAAGATGACACAAACAGATAGAGAGATATACCATGTTCTTGATTTGGAAGAATCAGTATTGTGGAAATGACTATGTAGACCCAAAGCAATCTACAGATTCAACGCAATCCCTATCAAACTACCAATGGCATTTTTCACAGAATTAGAACAAAAAATTTTACAATTTGTATAGAAACACAAAAGACCCCGAATAGCTTTTTCCTGAAACTCTTGATTCATTCACATGTGTGTAAGTTTATGTTCATGTACACACACATAAATATAGTATATGCATTGGGTCGTTTTGCAAAATGTATTTCCTACTGTGGGTCATGGCCGTAAAAGTGCATGTGCTTTCTGAATGTGCAGTGTAAAGACTTTCCCCCACCCATGTCTCTGATGGGGCTTTAATGAGCTTCCCTACCTGGGAAAGACATGATCCCTCCATCTCCCACCACAGATGAGGCACCAGGCTTGAGAGCTCATCCCTGAAGCCAAGACTCAGGAGTTCAGGACTCAACCTTGTCTCCAGCAAAACAGAGGGCATCTCTGGGGGAACCTCTGATTAGAAAGATAACCAGCTCAGAATGAGAGAAGAAAAGGTGACCATGCAGTTCCTGTGGTTACCAGCCCTGCCCTGCCTTCACTTGCTGGGAGTTATAAACCCAAGACTGGAAAATAGAAGAGGCACCTGTCCTGGACGGCCTCTCTGAGAAGATGCATCATCTTCCTCTCCCCCTGCTGCTCTTCCTCCTCTGCTCCAGAGGTGAAGCTGGTGAGTGTTGGGGTCATTCCATCTGGAAGCTGCAGCATCAAGACTAAATAAGATTTTAGTCTGAAAGTAGCTGACTCTTAAACAGAACCCCAGATCTCTCCCCAAGAGCCCAGAGTGAAGTTTCCACTGGGGTTGTGGCCACCCATTCTCTGCAGCCTGTGGTAGTTCCCAGGAACAAGGAACCCCACTTTGATGGGGGGAAAGCCCAGAGCAGGCAGGATGAAGGGGGTGTCATCTCTTTATATAACGTGTGACACTGTGCTTAAAGTCCTGTGTTGCCTTCACCTTCTGGCCTTGTAATTTGGCCGATCTGTGAGCACTCACGGGCTATGAAGACGGTTGAGACAGGAACCTGGAGAGCTTGTCCTGCACGGTGACAGAGGAGAGTCGAGCAGGTGCAGAATGGGAGTGGGGGAAATCCGAGGTGAAACACGACGGCATGGCATCTGAGGCCGAGCTGGCTGCCGTGCCTGGAGGAAGAAGAGCAGGTACCAGAGCCACCAGAGAGGGAGGATGGGCAGATCACAGGAGGAGGATGCATTCGAAAAAAGCCTCTCCCAACTTTAACCCAGCTTGTGCATTCTCTGTGTTCAAGCCCTGGGGTTCTCTGTTCCAGGCGACATCATCGGGGGCACAGAGAGCAAGCCACAATCCCGCCCCTACAGGGCCCACCTGGAAATTGTCACTCCCCAGGATACGCTGGTGGCTTGTGGTGGTTTCCTGATAAGAAGGGACTTTGTCCTGACGGCTGCTCACTGTGCAGGAAAGTGAGACAACAGGGTCCTGTTTATCTCCAAATGGGAGGTAAACAGCCAGAGGGGCAACCAGGGACACCCCCTGGGGGGCCTGAGGGGGAGCTCCTGGGTCTGGGTCTCTTCAAGGAGAGGAAAGACTTGGGCTTAAGGAAATCGGTCTCATAATTGAATAGCTCCCCTGACACTAAGTCACTGTGAGCTCAGCTCCCCTCAAAGGAAAGGCGACCCCATCCCAGCACCCCTCTTCTAAAAGTAGCTCCCTCTCCCCGACCCCAGCACATGAGATATGGACTCACTCTTCAGGGTCCCACCCAGTTCTCTGGGCCACTTCCTCTATGTGCTTTCCAGGAACACTGGCCTTCAGTTCCCAGGGACCTGAACCCATCCTTTCCATGGGAGACAGAGAACAGCACCCACATGAGACACCAGCACTTCCCCCTTCCCTCTGACACCTCTGGCTCCAAAGGGCTGGCCCTGATTAGGAAATGCCAATCCTGTCCCCTGGGTCCTCCATGGCCTGCTCAGTCCCCAGCAAGTCCCAAGGGTCTTGGAAATTGTCTCTGTTCCCTGGGAAAGCTCTTCCCTGAGTAAAACCTGAGCCCTCCAATACCACAAGTGGCCCAGATAAGGGGGGCTGGGAAGAAACCATTGACCCTGGGAGAGACTCTGTCCCCTTTTCTCAGAATGGGCATATCTCAGGAGAAAATCACACTGTCACTGTTTTACCTTGTCCTTCTTCTCCCTCACAAAGGTCTATAATGGTCACCCTTGGAGCCCATAACATAAAAAAGAAAGAAGACACATGGCAGAAGCTTGAAGTCGTAAAACAGTTCCCTCACCCAAAATACAATGACTCTATTGTTCACCATGACATCATGTTACTGAAGGTGGAAATTCTTCTTCCCCTTCTCCACTTCCTGTTCTCCAGGGCTTCTCCTTCAGGTCCCATTGCCCTGACATTTCCCCAACCTGCCCCTGGACAGCGCCCCTCAACTCCCCCCCTTGGAAGTGGCTGTAATGTGAAGCAACCTGCCCTGTCCCTCCCTGATTGCCTCCAGTTGCCCCCAAGCCCATTTCTAGCTCTGACAGCCCTCGTTTCCTTCACAGCTGAAGGGGAAAGCCAACCTGACCCTGGCCGTGGGGACACTCCCCCTTCCACCCCAATTCAACTTCATCCCACCCGGGAGAATGTGCCGGGTGGCTGGCTGGGGAAGAACAAATGTTCAGGAGCCGGGCTCCAACACTCTGCAAGAGGTGAAGCTGAGACTCATGGAGCCCCAGGCCTGCAGACACTTCACTACTTTTGACCACAATCTCCCACTGTGCGTGGGCAATCCCCAGAAGACAAAATCTGCATTTAAGGTGATCCTCAGACTAGGGTCTTCTCCACAATCACTGTTCAGGGTCCGGACATCTCCTGGAAGGAGATGGAGTCAGAAGAGTGTCAGCCGGTGACAAAGTTTGAGATCACAGGACTGAGGAGCTGGAAACGTCCCTGTGCTGATCATCCTGCCGCGGCCCCATGCAGTCTCTGACTATCCCTCCCAGGCTGCTACACAGGGTCATGGGGCGCCAGGAAGGAAAGCAAGAAGCAGCATCAGACAGAGACATAGAACCTCATGAGGAACCAGGGTTCCCGCCACTGATGCTATTGGGTTGGCCAAAAAGTTCGTTCGGGTTTTTCCATAAGATGCTATGGAAAAATCTGAACGAACTTTTTGGCTAACCCAATAGGTCTGACCAACTCAGAGTTGGGACCATGGGGAGGAGTGGGTGGTTCCCTGGCTCACCTTTCCCCTCTCTCTCCCTTTCCCTCTCTGTCCCACAGGGAGACTCAGGGGGCCCTCTTCTTTGCGCTGGGGTAGCCCAGGGCATTGTCTCCTATGGACAGTCGGATGCAAAGCCCCCTCTCATCTTCACCCGGATCTCCCATTACCGGCCCTGGATCAATAAGGTCCTGAAAGAGAATTAACCTGGAACCTGGGTCAGCCTGAAGGGAAATCTGGAACCGGATCCAAGCAGGTTCTCTGTGCCACTCACTCTGGATCTGCCTCTGGTTCCTGCTCAAGTCCCACCACATCCCTAAGCCTCAGGAAGGCTCCTCCAGATCACAGAATTCCCAGTAATTCCCAATAAATGCCCGCTTCCAGACCTGAGCGTGTGTCTCCTCTCTCTGCTGCTCTCTCCTCCCAGCGTCAGGCATTCCATAAGCCTTGAAAGGGGTGGGTGTGTGATGTGTCTGTGAGAGAGACAGAGACGGAGAGGAAACGGTGAAGAAAAATAGGAAAGAAAGAAGAGAAAGGGATTCCCTGGAGAGGCAGGACCCGTATTTCCAACATAAAGAAGAAATTACACCAGATCCTTCCTTGCCTTCATCGTCAACTCAACACCAACTCTGATTTATCTTTAAGGATATTCAGAATCACTAAGAACATTTCGAATTGTAGGATGTTTAGAGCATCCCTGACCTCTCCACTAGATGTCAGTAGCAACAGTCTCGTCTCAACCAACTTATGAATCAAAACCATCTCCAGGCTTTGCTGTATGTCCCCTGGGGCTGTGGTTGGGGAGGGGTGAGGGAGCTGGGCAGGAATCACCCTCAGCTGAGAACCCCCAGTTTAGATGCATTTGGCACCGCGTTGGGCCCTCCTCACAGTCCCCCTCGATAGGAAAAGATCTACCATCTGTGGAGCTTTGATCTGAGAGGCAGAGAAGATCATCTGTCACTCATTTCTGCAAAACAAAAACATGGAACAGATAAGAGGAGGGACAGCATCACGAGTTCTGCACGAGAACGACAGCCACAAACGGCTGCTCCGTAACCAGCAGGAAGATGAAGGCCTAGAGCCTGCTTGGCCTCCAACTCTTGTCAGTTGAGGGACTGGCTGGAGGAGAGAAAAAGGGCGGGACAGGGACAGACACAGCAGGAGCCTGTGGCTGATACCACTCCTCGCTTCTGAGGGCATGGTGATTCCCTTCAATTAAGTGAACTCTTCCCAGAAATTCATCTTTAATAAAGAATCAGAGATATACACAAAAGTTTATGAATAAAAATTTTAATCTCAGCATTTTCAGTAGTAGAAAAACTAGATTCCCAGCCATGGAACAAAGTTTAAATAATAAATTCATATGATTGAATATTTTGAAGTTATTAAAAATTTATTTCAAAACATTGAATCACGTAGGAAAATGCAATGTAATAGAATGCTTTTTAAAAGCAACATAAATATCTCCCTGTAGTAGAATCTCAATTTTTGTAATTATATATTGTATGTATGCATAGAAAGACAACTAGAAGAAATTAACATCAAAATAATTATGGTGGTTATTCTAGAGGCTAGGATTAATAACTATCTTTATTTCCTTTATATGCTGGCTCCAAACCCCTGGTATTCTAACTATAGCTGACTCAGTACCATACATGGACCTACCTGTGCATAAGCACATACACCCATTCATTCTCCCGTTGGTCAAGGTTTGCTCTGTGGGGGGTAAATACCCTTGCACTTCCAGATCGCATCACTCAGCCCATATCCAGGATGTGGCTAAAGAAGCTAAGCCTTCATGGGAGCCCTTGGGTCAGTGCACAGGCATGGTGGTCTCTCCTTGTCAATTAGTGCCTTGCACGGACGTTCTTTTGTCTTTAGCAAAGGTAGTGGTGGCCAGGGATTTATACCCATGGGAATGGTGTGAGCTGGGAAGTATAGCTGATTGAGCTGATCAGAGGTAGTGGATAAAATGGTCCTGACGAAGCCTTCCCTATGCCACCCAAATCCACTTGCACCTTCTTACAGTATCTGGATCTTGCCTGAGAACAAGATGCCCATCCTTCTTTCCTGAGAGGGAAGGTACCAGTTCAAACCTTCAGTTTAATAGCCAATCACAGTCTCCTAAAAAGACCTAAAGATGGTTGGCAAATTAAGCTACAGGGTCCTGTGCTACAGCTGTTCCCGGGTCTTAATTGATATTTCTCATCTCACCCCTCTACCACCCATTCTAGATTTCCCTCCCCTTTGGCCAACACTTGAGTTGGCCTGGGTTATATGTCTGCTGGGGTTACCCAGACCTCTAACCCTGAGGGGGCTGAGTCTTTAGTTGCCTTATATTTGACAGGTTTGACTAGTTGCTGTTGCCCATTTGTAATGATCACTGAGCACTAAAGTACAAGGGATGTCCCCAGCGAATCCCCTGGGTTCAAGTCATGCTCTTCTCTTCGCCCTTTGTACAGCAACAACCCTAGCTTCTCATAGGCATCACGGTCAATTACTCCAGCCAGTATAGTACCTCCTTTCTTTGCCTGCTGGTCCACTGATATGAGGAGCCCAAAATGGCCAGGTGATAGTCACAACTGCCAGTTCATGGAGCCTTTACCACCTCCCTTGGTGAAAGCATTTTCTTCCTAAAAATTCGGACTCACAGCAACATGGCGTTTAACTTTACTCACTCCATGTAACTCCAGTGAAAGCTGCAGTAACTAAAAGAGCCATGCTTTATGGAAATGAGTGCCCTCTCTCTTTCTCCTTCTCCTTTTCTAACTTTTCGTCCACCTTCTCCTTTCCTTCCATCTCTTCCACCATCCCCACACCTACCCAAACCAGGCCAGGTCACAGATAAGCCAATATCGATTCATCAGAAGTGTCCCTAAAGGTGATCCTCAGTCCCATGGCTTCTGGCAGTCTCTATCCCTTGTACCCTCTTATCTACACCAAAATCATGTTTGTGACAAAAACCCAGAGAGCTCTCCCGAGCCCAAGGCCTTAGGACAAAGTGGGAAGCATCATGGGCCTGCAGGTCTCCAGAATCGCAGGTCTAATTAAGTCATCCACAGTAAATGAAAGGTATCAGGCCAATGAATGAGAGGCCAGTACAGGGTAGGATATCTCCAGCCCAGGAAAGGGATGCTTAGGCTTCAGCCAAACCTGGCCCTAGAGCCAACTCTGAGTGCACCTGAAATCCAGCCTGTCACTAACACCAGAGTGACCCCAAATTTCTAGAGAATTCTAGACAGAATTTTTGAAATTAAGCCAAGCCTCCCAACAAAAGCTTTTCTTAACATTCTTTGCCACATACTTGATGCTTATCACCACCTACCGCTGGAACCAGGACTGGGAAACCAGCCCAGAAGCCCTCCAGTCCCAGGATACCTGACTAGAGCCTACGGTGAATGCCGGGCCACAGTTCTGGGATCATCAAACAGACTTCACTCTGATTTATAGGAGACAGGAGGACAGGCCTTCCTGCCTGGCTCCTCCTTCTGAAGTAACTCTCCTGCCTCCATAGCCTCCCACACCTAGGCTCCCCACACTGAGGGACTGCCAAACATCTCCCGCTTGCTCCTGCCTCAGAGCTTGGGAGTCCTAACTCCAAATCTAGTTAGAAATGCAATACAATGCGAATTGAAGAAAGCAGAATATTCAAAAATGTACATTCACTTTGACTGCAACAGTGTGGAATACTGTACGTTTTGGGAGAAAACTGGACAGAATTCTTCAGAAATGGAGATAATTGTGTCAGAATTATAATTAAATAAATGGCTTATCCATTCTCTTTAAAATTATTTCCATATTTTTTACAAATGACCAAAAAAATGAAAAATGCAGAGAAACAAAAGTGCTTTCTGAAACTGCTTAGATGCTCAGCGAATGATCTTATCCCTGTTACTCCCATACACAGCACAGTCCCCAGGGAGCAGGGAAACCACAGGACACAGTGCCATGCTGTCCAGGAAAGAAGATGGGGGAGGGTAGACTTCCTCAGGATTGTCCAGAGGCTGTGCTGGGAGGGACCAGCTATGGGAGAACTTTAAGGATGCCCTGAAGGCAGTGTCTGGGTCTGCCCCGGGCCATGAGCCCAGAAAATAAGAAGCTCTTCTTGGACACAGAGTGTGGAAAAAGCTGTTGATGCCACACTGATCTCTTCAACCAGCTCACCCAGAAAAGACAAGATCAACCATCAGTGCCGATTTGATTCGGAGATGCAGAGAAAGTCACGGCTCCAGCTGTCAGATGCTGGGGTCTGATAAGAGGAAGGAAAACTTTACAACATCTGCAGGAGAATTAGCCCAAATATAAGAGGATTTCCCCATGCCATGGAAAAGAACAGCCTAGGACCTGCCCAGCACAAACACTACACAATTACAGTCCAAAGCAGACAGCTTCCCTGGGTTCTACCAAAAAGGCAGGGACAGAAGTGAGGAGGCTAGGGATTTCCCTGGTGGTCCAGTGGTTAAGACTCCACGCTTCCACTGCAGGGGGCACAGGTTCAATGCCTGGTCAGGGAACTAAGATCCACATGCCGCGAGGCGCAGCCAAAAAATTAATTAATTAATTAAATTTTTAAAAAAGAAGTGAGGAGGCTAAACAGTGTACCTCCACCCAGAGCTGAGCCTTCACCTAAGGCAATGGGAGCTGTCTCCCTCCCTCTCTGCCTCCCATCATTCCCCTGGTTACCTTGGCGCCCTCGCCATCCAGCCTGATATAGAGAATTGGTGGATAAACCTAAGGAAATCTCCCAGATATTAGAGCAAAAAAAAGACTGAAAAAAAACTAGAGAAATAAAAAGAAAATTGGAGCACCAGTCTAGGAAATTCAACACCTGAATGACAGAAGTTTGCATCAGCATAAAATTAAAACATTTTCAAATAGTTTACTTCCCAGCCCCCTTTCTCAGCACTGGAGGATGTGCTCCACCAACACAAGAGCATAAACCAAGAAGTGAAGAGAGATCCCAGGATGACAGCCTTTGGTGTGGGGAAAAATCAAAAGTGGGGAATTGGGCTAGTATTTTCATAACGTTCTTGCAGAATCACTTAATGATTTAACTATCTGCGTGCATATTTGATAATAATAAAGCACAGCAAAAGACAGGTGTCGAGTAGCTGATTTACTGGGGAATAGAGCATTCCAAACGCAGAGGGCTGGGAAGGGGTACATGTCCGCCAGATGGCACCACTGAGCAGCAGGCAAGACAGCGTGGGAGACAACCAAAGAGCTTGTATGTTGGGTGGATGGTGATAGAAGACAGGCATTCCAGGCACTGCAAGGTTAACTGGTTCTCATTTTAGATCTGGTGGGAAGACATTTCTGTGCATCACCAGCAGAGATGCAGGTAATGATTGCTGTAGGCGGTGCTGTCAGCAGCCAATGGTCTTTGCACAGAGCTGCAAACCAAGAGCGGCTGGAAGGCTACTTTATGCCTTCCAACCTGGGAG
This sequence comes from Eschrichtius robustus, assembly GCF_028021215.1. NCBI lineage: Eukaryota > Metazoa > Chordata > Mammalia > Artiodactyla > Eschrichtiidae > Eschrichtius > Eschrichtius robustus. The sequence goes on from NC_090824.1 coordinate 73,501,487, forward strand.
GCATAAAGTCAACCTGGGAGGGGCGGGGGGTTGTCCCACCTTCTTCCAGGGAGGCCAGCACCACCTGGCTTGGAGAGCCAGATGTCCAAGCTCAGGGCAGAGGACGGGGAGGTGCAAGCAGGCAGGCTTTGTTTGACCTGGTCTCCTCTCCCTGCCAGGCTTCACCTCCTATGTCGTCCCAGGAGTCCCCGCCTTGCTCAACACTCAACTTAACAGTGCTTTTCCTTTCCTCCTGCTTTTTTCCTTCTGCTGCTTGGCCTTTGTCTTCACAGAACCCAATTCAAGGTGAAAAACTATGATTCGGACGCCAAACCAACCCATGAGGCTCAATAAGGGCACTTGGTCATTCACTCACAGAGGAATGTGCGATTGGCCTATCTGCCTATAAGTATTGATATTATAATATCAAATTATAATATATTATTATGATTATCATCATCATATCGAGCATCATCAATATTGTTAGTCGTCATTATTGTGGTTGTTACTGTTATTATTACTGATTGCTGTTATTGTGGTTGTTATAAAATATTGAATAAAGTTTCTCTATCCGTGACAAAAAAAAAAAATGTCAGCCCTAAGCCAAGGAAGAGCAAGCTCAGTGCCAGGCAGGGCTGGGCAGGCAGTCCTCAAGGTCCCCAGGTTCATCAGAATCCAGCCCAGGTCCCAAGGGAAGCACTGCACTCTCTCTACAAGCCCAAGTCTGTGTGACCTCAACAACGCCCAGCACTTGTGGGGAGGCACAGAGGAGAGAGGCAGTAGGGCACTAGTAGGGCAATGTCGCCTACCCTGGCTGAGAGGGGATCAGACCCCTGATTTAGACAGGGCCTCTTCTCAAAAGCAGCCCAACCCTTCACATCCAGCCCAGCCTCCCGCTGGACTCAGAGCCCACTGGAAGTCCCATCACTAGGCAGCCTCGGCTTCCTTCAGCCTGCCCTGGACTTGGGGCTAGGACTCGCCCAGCTGGCCACCTTTTGAGCAAAAATGTGCCTCTCTGCCATGGCCCTGCCCTTAATCCATAAACAAATCGTGCTGTGCACCTACAGTGTCCCAGGCACAGGGAGACAAGAGTAAATAAGACAGGTTCAGTGCCTGCCCTATCAGAGCTCACAGTCTATGAGGCTTTGCCTGATTCAGGTAATAATCTCATTTTGAAAAAAATACAAGATGTGAAGTTGTGTCATTTGTATAGAATAATGCAAAGTTCACAAATATTTTTTCATTTAACCCCAAAAGCACAGTATGATTAGAGCTGGAACACTAAGACTTATCGCTGAAAAGTTGTATGGTTTAGTGGTTAAGCATGCCAGCTCTGGAACTGACTGCCTAGGTTCAAATCCCAGCTCTGCCACTTAGTAGCTATGTGCCGACCATAGGCAAAATACTTAATGTCTTTACGCCTCGGTTTCTTCATGTCTGAAATACAGGTATTTATAGTTCCCATCTCATACAGCTGTTGTTAGCATTAAATGAACCAATATTCTGCTTAAAACACAGAAGAGCTCAATGTAAGTTAGCTATCATTGCTATCACCTAATCCAAACCCCTAATTGTGTAATTAGAACCCAGAAAGGTAAAAGGACTTCTACAGTCATACAAAGTTTCTGACCCTTAACCAAGGTTCTATTCTCTCTGTCACTGATCTTCTCAGGAACTAGAAAATTCACTCAAAGGAACTTAACTTACCCACCTGCCACTCTAACCAAATGCTTAAACCCTCCTACCTCATCCTCAGCTGATGATCACCAAGCAAGGTGGCTACTCCACTTTCTGACCATTCAGATTAGAAAGTTCTCAAACTAAAATCTGCTTTTTGCAAACATAGTTCAAAAGGATACATGCACCCCAATGTTCATTGCAGTGGTGTTTACAATAGCCAAGACATCGAAGCAATGTCCATCGACAGAGGAATGGATAAAGAAGATGTGGTGCTTATATACAATGGAATATTACTCAGCCATTAAAAAGAATGAAATAATGCCATTTGCAGCAACATGGATGGATCTAGAGATTATCATACTAAGTTAAGTAAGTCAGACAGAGAAAGACAAATATCATATGATACAGCTTATATGTGGAATCTAAAAAAAAAAATGATACAAATGAAGCAAAAGGTGGGTAACAGAGCAGGGAGGAGGGTGGATCTGAAGAGGTGAGTGGAGAATAGGGCCTTTTTCCTGTCTGCACCCAATCCCTGAGAGAACCTTCCATTGAGTCCTTTGGCCTGTTCTGTCTCTCACGTCTTTGGTTGACAGTCCTAAAGCCACACCCCTTCCAGGAATCACATCACAAATAAATTACTTGCACTCAAGTCTTTGTTATCAGGGTCTGTTTCTGGGAAAACCCAAACTAACATACCCCCCGAAATCAAGATTTATTAAATCTACTATAATTAGTACAATGTGATGTTGATGCAAAGACAATCAATTAGAGCAATGAAACAGAACGGAGTCCAGAAAAAGACACATTCATCCATGGACACTTGGTTTATGGCAAAGGAGGAAGTACAGGGCAGTGGGAAAGGACACTCATTTCAGTGCATATTGCTGGGTCAAGTGAATATCCATGGGGAAAAATGAAATTTGACCCCTATCTCACACACACACAAACATCAGTTCCAGGTGTCCCACACATTAAAAATAAAATAATAAAACTTCTAGACAATATGACAGGAGTATCTTTATCACCTTGGGGTTTAGAAAGATTTCTTCAAGGCACACAAAAATTACTAACCTTAAAACAAGTTTCTCAACCTTGCACTACTGATATTTTGAACAGGATAAATTTTTGTTGTGGGGGAATGTCCCATGCATTGTAGGATGTTTAAAAGCATCCCTGGCCTCTACCCACTGATGCCAGTAGCACCACCACCACTGCCCCGGTTATGACAATGAAAAATGTCTCCAGAACATTGCCAAATGTCCCCTGGGGGAAATGTTGCCATGTTTGGTGAGGGGGGACAGAACACACAGTTAAAATTGAATCTCAGATTCAACAACAACAACAACAAAAATAGTGTGTGTCCCAAAAATTTCCTGGGAAAAAATTAAATGTTTTCATTGTTTATCTGATATTCAGATTTAACTAGGGGTCCTGTATTTTATCTGAAATTCACCCTCAGTTGAGAATTACTGTCTTAAAGGAAAAATGATTTGATAAATTGGATTACAAGAAGGACTTCTCATCAAAAGACATCTTTAAGAGAGTGAAAAGGCAAGCCACCCAGTGGAGGAAGATCCTTACAGCACATATGCCAACAAAGGGCTCACATGCAGAATTTATAGATAATGCCTGTCAATCAATAAGAAAAAAAAAAGACAACCCGAAAGAAACACTGACAGACTTGAACAGGAAATTCACAAAATAAGATATCCAGATGGCCAATAAACATATGAAAGGCACCCAACCTTATTAGTAATCAGGAAAATACAAATTAAAACTACAATGCAACTGGGACTTACCTGGTGGCACAGTGGTTAAGAATCCGCCTGCCAATGCAGGGGACACGGGTTCGAGCCCTGGTCCGGGAAGATCCCACAAGCTGTGGAGCAACTAAGCCCGTGCACCACAACTACTGAAGCCCGCGCGCCTAGAGCCCGTGCTCCACAACAAGAGAAGCCACCGCAATGAGAAGCCTGTGCACCGCAATGAAAAGTAGCCCCTGCTCACCGCAACTAGAGAAAGCCCGCGCACAGCAATGAAGACCCAATGCAGCCAAAAATAAAATAAATAAAAATTAATTAAAAAAAAAAAAAAAAGTCCATGGGTTCAAGTCCCAATCTAGGTTTTGGCCAGGTTCGAGTCCCAGCACGTGGGTTCAAGTCCCAATCTGAGTTGCTTGGTTTCACTTCTATCTCCACAAACTCTGGGGTCTAAAGAGACTATGTTAAAAAAAGGGACCAGGGCTTCCCTGGTGGCGCAGTGGTTAAGAATCCGCCTGCCAAGGCAGGGGACACAGGTCTGAGCCCTGGTCCGGGAAGATCCCACATGCCGCGGAGCAACTAAGCCCGTGCGCCACAACTACTGAGCCTGCGCTCTAGAGCCCGCGAGCCACAACTACTGAGCCCGCGCGCCTAGAGCCCGTGCTCCGCAACAAGAGAAGCCACCGCAATGAGAAACCCGTGCACCGCAACGAAGAGTAACCCCTGCTCACCGCAACCAGAGAAAGGCCGCGCACAGCAACAAAGACCAAATGCAGCCAAAAATAAATAAATAAATTTATAAAACGGGTGACCAGAGGGGCTCTAGGCTCCTTTATCTGTTGGGTCTCCATGTTAGGATCTTGGTTGATTGGTTGGTTGGTCCTGTCATACTTTAATTAGAAACTATGTGAAATGATGATGTGAATAGCATTTAGCAAATTACATCCCAGAGCCTGAGAGAAGTTGCAAAAATCTGCCCAAGCAAGATGAAGCAGGGGGCATTCACAAAGAGCTGGCATGGGGGAAGGTGCAGAGTTGCCAGCAAACCCCTTATCCTGCCCTGCCCTAGTCCACGCTGACAGGAAGATCTCTCCCTGAGTCCTGGCTTCCTGACCCGCCCCACAGTGATGGCCTGACCACCCAGAGAGACTGTGCTCAACTCCTTTTGCTGTTTCAGGAAGCAGCTGTGGGGGAAACTGTCCCATTTCAATGAAAGAAGTCCTTGTGATTGCTACAGACTCAGGAAGGACCCTTGTCTTCCTGAAGGGCACCAGGTGCACTTGCCCCTACACCCAGATGTGCAGACAGAAATTTCTCAGGTCTTGTTGTCTGGCTCGGATTTGAACGTTTTAACTGCCAAAGTGTCAGATGGACTTTGAGATCTGCGAACGGTTTAACTTAACTAGATCAGTTGTCAAAGGAGAGGCTGAGGAGGAGGGAGAAGCTGACCCACCCATCTCCAGAACCCCAGAGTAAAAAGACTCTAAGGCATTACAAACCTGCTCTCCATAAGCCTCCCAGGGGAGGAGGAGTGGTTGCTGGGATCAGAGCGCTGTCCCTATGTATGTCCCCTCTTACAAGGGGCACAAAGCTCTGGAAGGGATTCCCACCTCACTTCCATGAGGATACTGATGGACCTCCACCCTCCTGAATCTGTGGTCTAAAGGCATCTGATTTAGCAGACTCTCCTCCCCCTCTCCCCACAGCTCCCCACCCCCTCACTGTCCCAGGTATTGTCTCCTGTCAACCAGGTCTCTAGGTTACAAAGACTGACTGACAACACACAAGATAGCCTCAGTCCCAAAGCACACTTTGTTTTTGGTCTCTGGAGAGTTCTTTTATTTTCTAGCTAACTCGACCATGCATTTAAGTGAAGATGTGTTCAATTCTATCCAGCATATCCATTTGTAACGGGAGTGTTTCAGGATTCATATGCCACAAAGTGTTCCGCCCACATTTTTTTTTTATATATATATTTTTAAATATTTATTTATTTGGCCGCGCTGGGTCTTAGTTGCGGCATGTGGGATCTTCGTTGCTGTGTGCAGTATCTTCGTTGCGGCATGTGGGATCTTTAGTAGCAGCATGCAGATTCTTTATTTGCGGCATGCTAACTCTTAGTTGCAGCATGCATGTGGGATCTAGTTCCCTAACCAGGGACCAAACCCAGGCCCCCTGCATTGGAAGCACAGAGTCTTAACCACTGGACCACCAGGGAATTCCCCCACATACTTTTAAAAGATCATTCCACTTGCAGTGTGTGGAACAGTTTGGAGAGAAAAAAACATGCAGAAGCAGAAATCTATTAAAGAGACTATTGCATAAAATAGACCAAAGAGGATAATAACTTGAAGAAGAGTCATGGTGGCAGAGATAGAAATAGATGGATCTGGGAGATATTTAGTAAGTAAAATCAAAAGGGTTTTAGATATCCAAGAAGATATATCCAGTGGGAAGTTTTTATAGGATTCAGGAGCTCTGAGGCTCTCCTATAGTTCATAGGCGATTCGGGAAGTCTTCTTTGAAAAAACTGGTAACCGAATTCACCGAGGTAGATTCTTGGGAGAAAGTGCACAATGGGAAGAAAGGAAGATCCGTAGGATCCAGCTTTGAGGAATATCAACATTGTAAGACCTTAGAGGAGGTGGAGCAAGCAACACAGACTGAATAAAGCTGGGCGAAAGACCCAGAAGAGAGTGTGGCTTTCCTTGAGGCCGAGAAAAGAGCATTTCCAAAGGGAGGGAGGAGTCAGCAAGTGTCCAGTGATACAGAGGTCAAGAAAAACGACTGAAAACTAGGCATTAGTCTTGGTGACACGTGGGAAATTAGTGATATTGGCGAGAGGGGCAATGAATGATAAAGGCAAAGCCAGACGGATGTGAAGTAGAAGTAGAAAATGGACACCACTCTTTTAAGAAGTTTGGCTATGAAGTTAAAGAGAAAGATAGGACATTAGCGGAGGAAGAAGAGCGCTGGAGAAGGGTTATTTTAAGTCGAGGGGAACTTGAGAACGTTTAAATGCCGACAGGAAGGAGCCGGAACAGGGAGAAGAAAAGGTGAAATAATAGGCCGGGTAGAAAGAAATCCATTGTACCTCTGGGCGGATTCTCTTGTACTACGTATCCACCACACTGAAGAGACAGCCAGAAGCCGGAGGATTGAGCAGCTTCGAACTTTAGGTCAAAGGTTTTTTCTACACTAAAATCTTCCCTCCTCCGCCTCCTCCCCTTCTTTCCCCGCCCCCTCAGTCTATTTCTCCACCCCCCGGCCTCCTTGCCAAGATCCCCGCCTCTCCTTGCAGTGAAATATACAGCCTTCACTACGAATTCTTCCGGGTCGCCAGGCAGGGCCACGCCCAGTCCTGCCCGCCCCACAAGTGGAGGGCGCTTCCCGAAAGACGCATGCGCAGAAAGGCTGCGGTCGTCCTAGAGGAGGTGGACTGTAAATCTTGCGCAGGCGCGTGAGGTCCTGGTCGCTATGAGGGTTCTTGTGGGTGAGGGAGGGCAGGAAGGGGGAGTGGGAGGAGGCCGGTTTATACAAAGAAAACATAGCCAGAAGTTGAGGGCTAGGAGGCCGTTTCTGAGAGAGGGCACCGTCTCGTGCACAGGCAACCTGGCCTTGGCCTCAGAGCCCGAGAAGCCGAATCTCCCTAAGCTCTGTGACCTGTGTCACCTCTGCATCGCGGGGAGGGGGCGAGGAGGGGAGAAGTCTGGCGTCAGATGGGAGGGCACCGGAAGAGGGGGCCACGTGGGGATGCAAGGCGCCCCCGGGAGGGTAAACACCTCTCATTTTCTGATCAGGTGGCGGGACGGGCTTCATTGGGACAGCCCTAACCCAGCTGCTGAAGGCCAGGGGCCACGAAGTGACTTTGGTCTCCCGAAAGCCAGGGCCCGGTCGGATCACGTGGGTATGTCCAAATTCTGGAAGCATGGGGGGTGGGGGGGCCTAGTTTGGTGGCGCAGGGCGAGGGCTCGCGGGCACTGTGTGCTTTCTGCAACAGGATGAGCTCGCTACGTCGGGGCTGCCCCACTGCGATGCCGCCGTCAACCTGGCGGGAGAGAACATCCTCAACCCTCTCCGAAGGTCAGGCGGGCCCTGAAGCTGACATCCTTCAGAGCAGAGGGAGGAGAGGGCCGACTCTGAGGAGAACCTGTGAGCTGTGGAGAATGGGACTTCCAGATTGAGAACTCAACCCATATCCCGGACTGCTCATTCCCCCACCCCCACTCCTCCACACCCACTTGCCCGTCTTCCCGCCCAGCTGGTGGACCTTACTCCCCACTCAGGATGCCCAAAGTCGGCATACCTTTTCCTTCTACAGAAGAGATGGACCATTTCTCTAAGCTGCAATGCAGGGTTTTATTAGAAACGGATATGGATGGGCCCCAGGAAAGGAGAGGGAAGGAAGGGTATGTGCATGTATTTAGTGGCATTTTATTTCCCCCGTTTCTCCTGCAGGTGGAATGAAGCCTTCCAAAAAGAGGTTCTCAGCAGCCGCCTGGAGACCACCCAAATGCTGGCTAGAGCCATTGCCAAGGCCCCACAATCCCCCCAGGCCTGGGTCTTAGTCACAGGTGTAGGTATGTCCCACACCACCAACCCTTAGACTAGCCAGGGAAAGGAGGGAGCACAGTGAGGGGCAACTCAGGCCCCAGAGTGCTGGTCTTTTCCAAGCACGGGAACTACCTAGGCCCTCATTCCATGCATATTTCTCCTGACTTTTGTGTACTTTCACTGAGAAATGGGGACCTCAGAGAAAGTGAGGGGAGTGGCACTGCTCCCAGTGCCAGGGAAAGTCCCACCTACTTGCAGGTCCCTTATTTCTTTTTTTTTTTTTTTTTTAATTTATTTATTTATTTATTTATTTTTGGCTGTGTTGGGTCTTTGTTGCTGCGCGTGGGCTTTCTCTAGTTGCGGCGAGCGGGGGCTACTCTTTGTTGCAGTGCGCGGGCTTCTCATTGCGGTGGCTTCTCTTGTTGCAGAGCACGGGCTCTAGGCGCACGGGCTTCGGTAGTTGTGGCACGCGGGCTCAGTAGTTGTGGCACGCGGGCTCAGTAGTTGTGGCTCGCAGGCTCTAGAGCGCAGGCTCAGTAGTTGTGGCGCACAGGCTTAGTTGCTCCACGGCATGTGGGATCTTCCCGGACCAGGACTTGAACCCATGTCCCCTGCACTGGCAGGGGGATTCTTAACCGCTGCGCCACCAGGGAAGCCCCAGGTCCCTTATTTCTTATAGCACAGTTCTTTAGGAACAGAATTCTTGATTCTTGTATTTTACCTTTGGGACCAAATAACAAATATATACACACACACATTAGCCACTATTCTAAGTGATTTGCACATATTACATTTAATCCTCACGAGAAACCTATGCGGTAGGTACTATTATTCCCATTTTAAAGATGCAAAAATTCTGCACAGAGAGGTTATGTAATTTGCCTGAAGTCACAGAGTTAATAAATGGTGGAGCTGAGATTAAAACTCAAGGCAGTCTGGCACCCGTCTTTGTTCTTAGCTTCTCACTCTAGCACCTCAGCTTAGCCCCATAACTAGAAATAAGAATGACTCCAGGGCCAGAACAGGTCAGCTCATGGAGAAGATCAAGGGGAAAATATCCATGGCTCTGAGTTCCCATGGGGAGATCCCAAGGGCCAAGGAGGGTGAGGCCAAGGGGAGCCTTGACTGCAAAGGGCCAGACAGGACCAAGGACACCCAGAGCAAACAAGTGCTGTTCCACCGGCAGCTTACTACCAGCCCAGCCTGACAGCCGAGTATGATGAAGACAGCCCAGGAGGAGATTTTGACTTCTTCTCCAACCTTGTAACCAAATGGGAAGCTGCAGCGAGGCTTCCTGGAGATTCTACACGCCAAGTGGTGGTGCGCTCCGGTGAGAACCAGGGGCCTGGGTATCAGACAGGGTTGGAATGTCTTCTCTGGGCTGGGAGGGGGGGGCGGATAAGGGGAGCTGGGCTTACAGAGGATGCCTCCACTTCTAGCTAACATACAGGTGGGAGGGCGGGACATCCCAAAGAGAGCCACACCCCTTGCCTGCCACAAAGCAAAGTCAGCATGGGGAAAAGGTGAGGAAGGGGAAGCAGGGAGGAACAGTGGGACTGCCTGGAGGCTGAGGGGCCTTCCTGTACTGTCCTTCTTGCCTGCTCTAGGGGTTGTGCTGGGCCGTGGAGGCGGTGCCATTGGTCACATGCTGCTGCCCTTCCGCCTGGGCCTGGGGGGCCCCATCGGCTCAGGCCACCAGTTCTTCCCCTGGATTCACATCAGAGACTTGGCGGGAATCCTGGCCCATGCCCTTGAAGCAAGCCACGTGCAAGGGGTCCTGAACGGAGTGGCTCCAGCCTCCTCCACTACCAACGCTGAGTTTGCCCGGGCCTTGGGCACAGCCCTGGGCCGCCCAGCCTTCATCCCTCTCCCCAGCACTGTGGTACAAGCTGTCTTTGGGCGAGAACGTGCCATCATGCTGCTGGAGGGCCAGAAGGTGGTCCCAAGGCGGACACTGGCTGCTGGCTACCAGTATTCTTTCCCAGAGCTGGGGGCCGCCTTGAAGGAAGTCATAGGCTAGGTGGGGGAGGCTCAAGGAAGGGCCTGTTGCCTGTCCCTCAGCGAGGGCTTCCTAATGAGAAACTATGAGCTCAGGTTCTCCTCTACTTGAAACCTGAAACCATCTGGTTCTTAGGGAGTCCTCTTTCTTTCTCATTGTCCTGTTGCCTCATCTTATTTAACTGAGAGACTGTCCGCTGTTTCAAGGTTGCAGTCTCATCAAGTTGGGACCTTAACCTCTTCAACTGCTCCTAAATAAATTCCCAAGTTTGGTTTCCCTGCATGTCCTGTTCCTGGCCCATTTCTCCTTTTTGCTGTGTAGAGAATGTTCCGCGGTTTAGGCAATAAAGATAAATCATCTCACTAGCTTCAGCTCATCTCTTTGGCCTAGGTTCTGAAATTTATTTCAAGAAGTGCCATCCTAGAAGACCCTTTACTTTACACGGGGTTTTGAAAGTTACAACGTGCAACATCTCCCTTCTTGGTCCCTCCATTGCCAAAAGAGCTGGCAACAAATTTGAGGCACGAGGTTATGACAAAGGTAGAGGCAAAAAGAATGGTGATCCATTTCCAGTGGGCTCTGTGGTCACCCTGCATACTTGTTTCACGCAGTGCCATTAGGATGCCAGCAGAGGAAGGGACAAGGCCCAAGTCCAGGACAGCCTTCAGTCTGTCACTGAACAGCAGTGAATTGATAAAGCAATCACACACTGGCCCCAGTTCATCAGGCTGCAGCAGGACAAAGCTGTGCAAAGCTTTAGGACTGTCAAAAGATAAGGACTTGCCTCTCATCTGACTGGGGCCACTTCAGTCAACCAGGATCCCTAGCACAAAGGGACAGAAGATACCTCGAGCCCACTGCATACCCACGAGCATTGAAAGTGAAAGGTACAAGGAACCTATCAAAAGCTACAAACTCAATCCTTTCAGGGAAAAAGAGTCCCAAGTATTCATCAAGGAGCCTCTCCCTTTTTATCGACCCTGGTTTCTGCCACAGTTTGACCAGAAGCAGTTCCCCTAGCCCCCAATTCAGGCCATATTAACCAATCTCCTTTCTTCTGAGGGGACTATGGGTTGTCTTTGAATCACTGTTACCACCCCGACTAGCCTCTCCAACTCGCCTGCCCCCAGCCCAGCTCAGTGCAGTGTAGTGGTGGATCTCGCCAATGGGGAGGGGCAAAGAAACTGGGACCCTAGGACCCTCTCCATCATCATTCAGCTCCACATGCTAGTTGCTGATACAAGGATCTGGGGTGATTTCAACTCCCTGTGCCACTCAGGGAACAGAAATCAGCCTAAAAAGAGGGCCATGTCCAGGGACTTGCTGCAGGGCCCAGACAGCACAGAATCCAGGGACACCTGTCTTACTTCTTTATCTGGTTTTGGACTCTTTAGGAAGTTGACTGGCTCTGTACTGTTCCTGACGGAATGACTGGCCTCAAAGGTAGAAGTAACAGAAAAGCATATTTGGGGATGCACTAAAGGAAGGACTGACTAGTACTGTCCACGGATGGGTGTGCTGCCTCGGAGGCAGTCAATTCCCTGGTACAGGAGGACTTCAAGCAGATACAGGACAATGACCTGTAGGAATCAAGGAGGAAAGAGAATGTCCTGAGGTGACAGCAGCTGGTCTGGTGGCCAGTCAAGTACCTTCTGACTCTGATTCTTCAATTTTCGTTTTCCAGATTGGTTCCTCTAGATACAAACTCTATAAACCCTCCCATCCGCATACACGCACACACAGAGCAGAAGTGGGTCTCGCTTTATGCAGCATATATGTTCTGTAAAGAAGATGCTAGGGTCAGGTCACATGAACATTTTCCTCGCAGAACATGGCTTCATTGGTTTGGTGACTGCTCAACTCTCGAGCAAGTGCATTAACCGGGGACTGCGGACTTTCTGACACGTTCGTTCAACTGTAAACAAACACCTGAATGCAACAGGAGAGCTGCCATTGATAGGAAGGAACCCTGAGAGTTTTCTGGTAATGCAAACAGTCACCCCTAATTAACCATTTTGTAAATGTGGATTTGGGGGGGGGGGTTGCCCAAAAGGGACGCAGCCATTATAGGGCACATTATACTGATGCAGTGTAAAAAATCTAGGGCACAGGTCCTGGGGACAGAGGACCCTCAGCTCTCTGAAAGTGAGGTTTTGGTTAGGAAGCCTGTGCAACCACAGACAGACACACCTGAGGCTTGGTCCAAGTACCTTTCCTCCAAGGAGCTTTCCTCCACGTTCTCATCTCTCCTCCCAACAGGCATTTTTACCCCTGACTTGTAGGCGGAAGTAAAGACCAAGATCAATCAAGGTCACAGGCAGGCATAGCTGAGACCAGAAGCCAACTCTCCCTCTGCCTTCTCCACCAGATCCCTGCTGCCCCACTGTGACCCAGAGCCCGTAACACTAGCCTTTCCAGGGCCCAGCATTCCCTTTGATGCGCCCAGGAGCCCAGCCAGGCCTGGGACTCGTCCTGTCCTCTGGCCATCAGAGCAGCAGCCAGGAGGAGGAAAGGCTTAGCTTCCTGGCCACCTGTTCTACATTCCCCTCTCACCCACCCTTGCCTCCATCCCCAGCTCAGCGTGGAGGAGGGGCCGACAGTCCCCATCTCCATGACCCACCCTTCCCAGCAGCCCCCATTCCCTACAGAAACCCTGCATAAGGCAAGGTTAAGAAGTTAAGGCTGAGCAGAACCTCCTGAGAGCTGGTTGAGGCCCTGACTCAAGATGAGATCAGGTCACCTTACAGACCTGTCCCCAAAGTGCCCCAGGCAAGAGCATTCCCCACACACGAATGCGCTTCCTTGGTGCTTCCCTGACACAAAGCACCAACTCAGGGTGAGACTGGGTCAGGGTCTGAGCAGCAGAGGGACCCTCACAGAATGAGCTGAGCTGGATGAGGCTGGAGCTGACGGGGTGGCAGTCACCAAGACAGGTGAGGCTCAAAAGTTGAGACTGAGCAGGGCCTCGGAGAGCTGGTTGATGTCCCGGCAGTACGGCTCCCGCTGCAGGATGAAGTCCACCTTGTGATCCTGGCCCCAAAACACCTCCAGCAGTTGGCGCCGGAGCCGCTCTGTCTCCCGCGTCTTCCGAATGCCACCACTGCCTTTTTCCTCTTCTTTTCTCCCCTGCTGCTGATTACTGTGTTCTGTGAAGCCCTTGGCAGAATGCTGAGCCTTAGAAGACCCCTGTGCCCTGGGAAGCAGCAGAGGGAACAGGAAGAGCTGATAAGCATCCTCGAGGGAGGTTAGAGCCCAGTGGGCCTCCCTGCTCTCCACTCCCAGTTAACTGCCCTGCCCAGTCTGGGCTCTGGGGAGCGACCCTGAAGTTCCAGAAACTGACCACTGAGGGGCAGTATCAACCCACTTCTGAAGGGAAGATGGCCTGTTCCTTTGGAACCTGGAAGGTGAACCTGCCACTATCTAGTTCTAATCAATTAATCACTTTATGTCCAACAGAGGGCATGCTCAATGCAGCTGGCTATAAGTAAAAGCAACCACCTTCCAAATAACTCCATCCAACACACTGATTAGGGAAAACAGGAAACAGGAGTTTCCCTCCCAGCCAGGAGGGTCTGAGTCAGGATTCCTTGGGCCAAGCCCAAGGCAACTTGAACTACTACAGAATAAAGCTGTCCCAGATTGAGGTCATTCTTCCCCCAATTCTCCAGGCCTGCAAGGCCCCTGCAGAGCAAAAGCCAGGGCTGCCTAGGAGAGTCTGAGGCATTACCTGACCGGCTTCTTCAGGAACTCATCCAGTGTAGGGCCATTTCGCCCCAATGGGTCATCAGGCACCATGAAGAGGTTTCCCACGAAGGTGAAGGGCAGCAGGCTGGATGGGCACAGGGAATGTGTGGTCACAGAGGGGCCTCTGCCCACCTCCCGGACAGTTAAGACCAACACCATCAGAAGCTGCCAGCTACCATCCTTCGCAAAGCAATGTCAGCCCCTTCCCAGAGTCCTCACCCGGTGGCACAGCAGAGCTGGTTTTAGAGAAAGGTCTGAGTCCGTGCCCTGTGCTCAGGGGAGGGCTCCCTCACCGCTCTCTAATGATTGCCATCCACTTCTCAGACTCCTCTGCCAGGTCCCGGAACTGGTCATTGGAGACAATGATCCCATCCGTCTCTTCAGCCAGCTTCACCATGAACCTGTCACGAAAGCCACAGCAGCCATATTGGGATTCTCCAAGGTCCCAACCCCAAAGAGCGTTATCGACTCCCGGGACCCACTTCTGGTGATGGAGATCTGGCCCCCTCACCTTGATCCAGCCACCAGGTGACTGACTGCATACGGGCGCCATGGGGTAGAAAGGAAACCCATGAAAGATGAATCCATCGTGGTTCCCCAACAGCATCCCCTCAAGTCACCACCATCCTCAACACTCTGTGCCTCATTAGTGTGAGACAGAAAGATCTGGCTCTGGCTCTGTCTTCTTCCACCGTGCCCCCATGAATCAGTCACAGATCCATCATGCTCCTCCTCTGAAAGCCTTTCCACTCTGCTTCCTTCCTTTCCAGTCCCACCATTACCATCTGAGCTACTTGGACATTGCAAGCGTGGTACTACTGCATAGCCTCCTGATGAGGGGCTCCCCTGCCCCCAGCCACTTACCACCCTCCAGTCTCTCCTGAACCCCCCCCCAAGAACATGGTCTTCCCTCCACAAAAGTCTTCCAGACATGCCCTTTATCTACCGAATATTTCCACATGCCCAGGCCTGGCAGCCAAGGCCGTCTAGAACCCAGCTCCAAGCCACTCTTACGGCCTTATCTCGCCCCATACTCCCTAATGTACTCAGCTCCTGCCAAAGTCAATGATCAGATTACACCCTGTCCTTCCAACATGCCCCATGCTGTCCGGCTTCCATGTTTCTCAAACTATTCCCTCCATCTGGAAGGTGCTTCCCCAACCTCCCTGATGAACGGAATCACCAGGGGAACTTTAAAAAAATAGATGCCTGGGCCCCACTCTAGTAATTCTGATTCCACAGGACTGGGGTAGGACTCATGAGGTGAGTCCTTTTTAACAGGTTTAAAACCCAGAGCTCCAACGCATCCCATGTCCTTGTCAACCAATCAACAAAAACTCTCAAAGCCTTCTCTTCCCACAAAACCCCAGCCAGAAGGGGGATCCCTTTCCTCTCCATTCTGTACTGTTTGGTTTACAGTTTCTTTGGGCTCTTTGAAGTCGAGAATCAGGTCTTCCCTGATTCCCTGCATTCCTGCTTCCTTCGGCAGGCCTCCGCACCTAGTACTAAGCAGGCAGTCAGTATTTGAAAGACAGTGTGGTATAGAGAGAACTAGTAATCAGGATTCGGTGTGACAGGTGTCTGGTTCTAAGTTTCTGTCTGGGAAACAAATTAAGAAGATGACATAAAAACGTATATGGTATCATATAATGTACAAAAGGTATTTTCAAGTTAAGCATATTTCAATACTATTATCACGTTACATCATACGTTGTTCCGCAGTATTCAGTAGGCCTGTGCTACGTGCCACTGTGTTTTTCACTGTAACTAGGCAAAATTCCAAATTCATATCGTGCTGTCTGCCTATCAGGACGTACACAACTGTACAGACATGTGCCTTCAAAATTTATTACAACTGACTCAACCTTCAGTTTTAACTGTGTCAGTGCTGACGTGTAAAGAAGATTCCATAGTGCAGATAACCTGTGAAATCTAGACATAAAACAGAATAGCATCGGGAGAACGTGAACTTTTTGTAGAATACCATTTTCCTATTAGGGAGTAAGAGCTAAGTGTTTGAAAAAACAAAATATATAATCACTTCAGTTTGGAAACTCGTTTTTAATTTAAAACCGAAAATCCTAGAGAATAAAGAACTTGTCACTAGTTTTTTTAAATTGGTTAGTTAGCTTTTAAAATCCGCCCATCTCCCACGCTGTGTGCACACTGGGGAGGGAATGTGCCCCGTGTTTTTCAGTTAAACCAGCTAGCAGCTCTAAGTTCTCATTTTCCCTTTGCTACTTCATAGCCTTTCAAGAAAGTTAACTACTCTGACCCTCCGTCTCCATTTCTGGACAACAGAGGTAAGACCCTCTGCCACACTTGATTGGATCCATGAAAAACTAAGGAATATCACTGCCCTCCTGCCCAGCACCTTGAGTGAGACAAACACATACCTTAGCTTCTTTTGACATTCACAAGGAGGATGAATGAATGGAAGAGGCCTTGAGACAAAGAGATTAATCCACTAAGAGACTCCACAGTCAATGACTGTGCAACCTGGGACTCAAATCCAGACCTGCAAATTCTAAGACCAGTGATCTTTCACTATCTCTTATAATACCATGTTTTGTACAGTCTTATTATGCATGGAATGCATTTCTTCATTTATCGTTATTTTGAACATTTACTCCGGTTTTTCCAGAAGGTTGAGGAATTTCTCTATGTGTTTGGACACCTAGGTTGTAAGAGGCATTTGTCAGCTATTCATGTCATTGGCTTTCCCATCTTTCCATTAAATCAGTATTTTCTAGACAGTAAGGCACTATATAAACATGAGGCATCCTTTAGTTTGATGAGTGAAAAGTGAAGGATGAGTGGACAAACAGAGCTGTCCACCATCCATCTCATCCTGCCTGCAGGGCAGGTTTACCTCCCCAATCATAGGGGCTCACGGAGGAGAACTGACCCTTGTCCCACGACTCAGGCTTACAGACAGTGTGAAGGGTCAGGAGCTTCTGTCTCTCCCTCAGTCTCCCACTTGGCTCCTTGAATGTCGAGCCTGTGACCAAGAGAGAAGCAAGTACCTGTCGTCATAGGAAGAGATCCTCTTGCCATCCAAGACCCGGGAGGGAGTGAGGGAGAGCAGGCTGAGGGAATACAGCTTGTGCAGGAAGTGACCCTCTAGAGAAACAGAGGAGCACAATGGGGTTATCCTCAAGGTGGAAGCAGGGCCCACCCCCGGACACAAAAGACCAGGCCCAACTCACCTCTGACCTTGGAGTCCCTACTGAAACGCCACTGAGGCACAAAGACAGTTATGTCGCGGTGGCCACGGTCCCAGAAGTACTGCACAGCAATGGCAATGCCCCGGCTGGAGAAGTAGTGCTGGAGGCCATGCCTGCAGTGGAAAGGGGTCAGCGTTCTGGGGCCCCCAGGGGGGCCTGGCAGCCTGGCTGTACTGCCCCCCACTTCGCACATATCCCCAAGGTGAACACAACTGCCCATCTCGTCATCTCATCCCCCTCCCCAGGACTCTCAGCCCCACCAGGTACTCACACCATGGCCACGTTGCTGCCATCGATGACAATATGGCGCAGGTCTGGCTTGCCTGGCACATTGGCAAGGCACAGGGTGAAAGGGTCCTGGAGGGCCTCCTGGAAACGCTGCGTGCCAGTCACCAAATTACCCCCCCGGGTGCCTCGTTTCCACGGAGACCCCCGACCTCGAGCCACGACCTGCTGCTTGTCTGCCCTGTCTCCTCTGTCCCCTCGATCTCCGCAGTGCCACGGGGGTTCAGGCGCTGGTGGGGGGCTGGGCACTCTTGGAGGTGAGGCTTCCCCATTATGGAGCCGCTGCAGGAGGGAGGCTCCCCGGGGCTGAGCTGCCTTCTGACAGGGGCCCTGGGTGCCAGGAGGCTCGCCCTGGACCCAGAACCTTCCTCTTTCCTGAGGCACCCCCTCCTTCCCCAGGGCCTTCCCTTTCAGAGGCACTGCCTGCCCTGCCTCTCCTCCTCCTGACTGTGGCCTGAAGGCCACTTGTCTCTCCCAGGCCTCTTCCCCGGGCCACTCCTTCCACCCCAAATCCATCTCCCTGGGACCACCGTGCTTTGTCCCCTCCTTCTCCATAGCATGTCTCTCTCCCCTTGACTCTTGCCACCCTGCAGGTCCTGTGTCCAGAGACTCCCTGCTGTCACTCAGGGGACTCCTGACTCCCTGGTGCTGAGCACCCAGCAGACCTGGGCTCCCCCACTCCCAGGACGGGAATGCTTGGGGCCCCTGCCCCCTGGATGCCTCTTGCACCAGGCTCAGCAGTTCTTCCTGGACAGCAAGGGGCAGCTGCAGCAGGGCCTCTGTGTGGGCATCCCCCCGGGACTGCAGCAGAGAAGAGAATTCTCTCAGCACTCCAGCACACTGAGAGGCTCCAGGGGATGGCCCCAGCCGAAAGTCCCAGCTCAGGCGCTCCACCAGCTCCTCCACTCGGCTCTGGACCATGACAAAGGCCTCGGTCAGGCCGCTGACCATCAGCGAGCCGGGCGCCCCCGGCACCAGGTGGGCTGATGTGCTCCAAGTCAGGCAATCAAGGAAGAAGCCCTGGGCTCCCAGAAAGATGCAGTGCAGTTTGGGTGGGTAGTGAATTTCATTCTGTAGCTCTGGGCTGCAGAGACCCTTCAGGTACTCCTGGGGGAAAAGGTGGGGAGGGGAGGTAGGAAAAAAAAAGAGACTGCTGGAATCCTAAGTGGCCCAATAGCTCCTTCGGGGCCGCTGCTCTCCTCTGAGCTCCAGGATGCCTGAGCAGAGCAATGGAGCCCTACAGATCCTGAAAAACGTGGTGGTTAAGAGGGGATCAAGAAACTCACTTCTTTGCCTTTTCAGTTGACAGCCTGTGGCTGAATTTCCATTTAGAACTTGCCTCAACTTAAGAAACTGTTATAATTAATTGGTTAAAAGGCTGTCTCTTCTAAACATTTATGTGTGTGTATGTGTGTTGTATATTTCCATCATAACGATCATCATTGATAACTTTTACTGAACTCACGCTTTACATGCTTTACCTAATTCACAATGAGTTCAGTGAGGTGGATACTGTTATTATTCACATTTTATAGATAAGGAAACAAACTAGGACCACAAGGATGGTATTTGGTCGTGCCGTTCTGTAAGTCCTGACTAACTCCAAAGGAATCAGTGTGGCCTCCCACCCCACAGTGAATTCCTTGGTGGGGCCTGCTTGCCCAACCAGATTATCTCTTCTCTCCCAAAGAGTACAAACTGATTTGAACTGAGTCACTTATCTCCAAGCCCTGGCAGAATCTGGGTCATCGCAGCAGAAATGAAACCAAAACTCTTGACAAATAGAGAGTTTGGAAGTTCCTCAAAGCTCAGGGCCAGTGAGACAAGCAAAGAGTGGAGATCCTCCCCAGCCCCTCCTCTCTTCTGCCTCCTCGGGGGAGGGAGTCATTGTTTCCCCGGAAGGGTCAGGGAGAGGCGTTCACCTTGGCTCTGCTGGCGTTCTCCTTGGGGCCCTCCAGCTGCAGCCAGATGTGAGGGTTCTCAGGACAGTCCTTCGGGAGGACGCTCATCCCCACCCTGAAGATGCGCTCCACGTGGGGTTGCTGTTCCCGCACCTTGTCCTCGGCCTCCGCAGACACCGCAAAACGGTCAGGGGACGGGGAGCCAGCCCCCCAAGTAGGCATGGCTCCTTGGCCGCCCAGCCCTGGAAGGAGGGAAAGCAGCTCAGAGCCTCAATGTCCCCTCACCCCAAATTTGGTCTCCTGGCCTACACCAGCTATCAACAGGTCGCACCTAGTTACCAAACTGGTAAACAACCCAAGAGATAACCAGCACTTCAGTCCATCTTGGGGATAGGGAGGGAATGTCAGATTATCTGGACACAAGGGCCTTCTCTCCGGAGACAAGTCATGGATAAACAAGGCTGTCTCTCTGGGATGGGTGTGTGGCCTTTGGAAAATGACCACAGCCCTGAGCAGGAAGCGGGGGCGGTGCGGTGCGGGGGGGGCAGATCCAGCTGGGTCCGGAGGCCAGAAGGAGGGGACAGGTGACGAAAGAGTCCCTCTCCTCCGGGTCTCTGCAATCTCCGGGTCCAAGACGGCCTCTTAAAGATGAATCCTCACCAGGGCTTAAACTGGGCTGTCCTCTGGGTCCCTTGTCAGCCATTTCCCAGGTTCTAGC
This sequence comes from Eschrichtius robustus, assembly GCF_028021215.1. Classification (NCBI taxonomy): domain Eukaryota; kingdom Metazoa; phylum Chordata; class Mammalia; order Artiodactyla; family Eschrichtiidae; genus Eschrichtius; species Eschrichtius robustus. Next base: position 73,521,337 of record NC_090824.1, read on the forward strand.
CACTCCCACCCCTCCCCCTTCCTCCGCCGTCTGCTGCACCCCTCGGTCGCGCCACGAGCCCCACGCGGGGCCCAGGGGTCGGACCGGGCCCCGCCCATAGCCGCTGGCGGCTGCCGCCCCCCGACTGCGCTCTGCAGTGCGGCCTCTGGCTCCCGCGGCCCGGGCGCGGGGGAGAGCGCGCCTACCCGCCTCGCCGCCCGCTGCGGCCTCAGTCCCGCCGGCGCCGCTCGGTGCCCGCCGGCCCCAGCCAGCTTCGCCCGCGCCCCCGGCCCAGGGAAGAAGGGCGGGGGGCCCGAATCTGGGCGGGCCTTCCCGATTCCTCACCCAACGGGGACCTCTCTTCCCCACATCACGAACAGTTTTTTGAGTCACTTCCTGGCCGGGGGCGGAGTCAGCTGGGCCCCTCCCGGGGCTGGGCCTGCACCGAGCCCCGGCGCGCGCCCGCCCCCGCCAGCTGCAGGCGGCTCCCCGCCCGCGGCCTGAGCCTCGGCCCGGGCCCAGGCCCCAGCCGGCTCCCCGCCCCCGGCCCCGCCCTCAGCCTGCTCGCCCCCCCGGCCCCGCCCACTCGCCCGCTCTTGCTCCAAGCCTGCGGGGTTACGTCTTCGCGCTCTTCTGAGTTTTCAATCGCTCCACGCAGTTGTTTCTCAGGAATGAGGAACCACTTCATGGAGAGATGGAGGTGAAGAGCGCTTTAAAGGGACTAATGCAGTCCCTTCGGATGAAGATACAGAAGACCAAGGAAAGGAAGAGACGGGCCCAGGGTCACAGGATAGTGATACTGTTGGGCCAAGCGCTTTCCACCAAAACAATTGCGGGGGAAACACAAGGACACTCCCTTTTTTCCAACGGTGGAAAAGATGCTGCTAAGAGGGCTGCTGACTTGCGAGGGATTTTGAAGAGGGGAGGAGTGAGGGGAGGAGCTGTAGGAGCTGTCTCACACATACGCACACACACACACACACACATACACATACAGGAACTCGCAGTCTCACACAGACACCCATGTTCTCTGTCGTCCCAGTTCCAGCCTTCAGTGCTCTCGGGAGGGGCTGCCCTGGGGTTCTGGCTGTAGCCCTCCTGTATGGCTGCCTCATTTCTCCTCTCCCTCCCAGAGCCCAGCTGCTGTCATTTTGTGCCCTGCCGAGGAGGCAGGAACTGCAGTGACAGCAGGAGTGAGAGGCAGGACAGAGTCGTGGGGCACAGAGAGGGATGGAGAGGGAGATGCCAAGACCAGGTGACCATGAGTCCCAGAGAGAGGGCTGAGAAGCAGGGTGAGGGGTGGTGAGAGCCTGGAGGAGAGGTGGGCAAAACCAAGGAGCAGACAGAGAAGGCTTGTGGGTCACAGAGCCACTCAGCCATGCTGGGAGCAAAGCGACACTGGCCACCAGGTCCCTCACTCAGCCCCGGGCTGACCTTGGCCCTGACACTTCTGGCCCTGAGGACCGGGTGGGCCCAGGAGGGGACAGAGCCAGTCCTCCTGGAAGGTGAGTGCCTGGTGGTCTGTGAGCCCAGCCGAGCTGCTTCAGGGGGGCCAGGGGGAGCAGCCCTGGGAGAGGCGCCCCCTGGAAGAGTGGCATTTGCTGCAGTCCGAAGCCACCACCACGAGCCAGCAGGGGAGATCGGCAATGGCACCAGTGGAGCCATATACTTCGACCAGGTAATCCCTCTACCCTGCAAAGACCTGGAATCACTGTCCAAACCCACTCTGCTGCTAAGGAAACAGACCTGCTGCGGCCAGTTGCCCCCAAGCCCGCTGCCCGTCTCCCTGCCCTTCATTCCCACCACACCCTCCTTGCCCTTTCTCACCATTGCTTTTGAATCTGTGCATTCCTCCTGTTTGGTCTACTTGCCACCCCTTCCTTTCCTTACTCACTGCCCCTTCCCCCCAATCCTGGTTTCCCCGAGCCCCAGGCATCCCCAAGCCCCACTCAGTAGGGTCGCTTCTCACAGGTCCTGGTGAACGAGGGCGGTGGCTTTGACCGGGCCTCAGGCTCCTTCGTGGCCCCTGTCCGGGGCGTCTACAGCTTCCGGTTCCATGTGGTGAAGGTGTACAACCGCCAGACTGTCCAGGTGACCTGAACCCTAGGCCCTGTCCCATCCCCGGCTCAGGAGGGGAAGGGAAGGGGGGAATAAGTGGAGCCCAGGGGATCCCCAGGCAGACCTCCATTGGCCTGCATCCTGGGGGGCCAGGAGCAAGGCGGGAAAGGGCCCGCCTAGCAGAGACTGTGAAGGAGGCACAGAGTCCAACACCGGCCACCTCTCAGCCCTCCCAGGAGGGTGCTCTGAGCCTCAGGTTCCCAGGTTCCAGAGTGTCCCTCTGGGGCTGCAGAGATGGAAGGAAGCCCTCAGGAAAGTGGGGGTCCTGGGACAAGGACTGGGGTGAGGTGCTGACTGGGCTCCCCTCCCCAGGTGAGCCTGATGCTGAACACATGGCCTGTCATCTCGGCCTTTGCCAACGACCCAGACGTGACCCGGGAGGCAGCCACCAGCTCTGTGCTACTGCCCCTGGACCCCGGGGACCGGGTATCTCTGCGCCTGCGTCGAGGGAACCTGCTGGGTGGCTGGAAATATTCAAGCTTCTCTGGCTTCCTTATTTTCCCACTCTGAGGACTCAAGCCTTTCAAGGATGGAAATCTAGCCCCTGACTCCTGCCCTCTGCCCTCTCCTGCCACAGAAGTAGCATCTTTAGGGCAGGAGAGGGACTCCCTCTGGCTGCCTTTATTCCACGTCCTTGCATGGGACCCTGTGCCAAACATCCAAGGTGAAGAGTAGAGCTCTGGTGTCTCGGGACCTGCCCCTCTTAACCTACCCCTCACGGTTGCCTCTCACTGCATCTCTTTCTGCCTGCAGCCCTAGGATCAGGGCAGGGTTTGGCAGGTAGGGAGGCCTGTGCTACTTTGCAGACTCTGCTCCTCCTGTCCCCCAACTCCAACCCAGCTTCCTGCTCAGTGCTATTTGGGAACAGGTGGTACAGGTGATCCTGACAGGCCCCTACAGGGGACCAGATGGACCAGCCTCAGCATACCCAGCAGGATCCTTCCTGTGAGGAGCGCCAGCATCACAGAGCTCGGCCAGCACAGTCAGAAGCTGAGCCAGCACCGTGCGGACTAGAGGAGGAGGGAGGCTCAGCCAGTAGCAGAACTGTGGGGGGTGAGGGCCACAGAGCAGCCCAGAGCCTGTGGCTGGTGCGGCAGGAAGGGGGCATGCACCCAGCCTGAGCACAGTATACATTTTCCATGTACATTGGGGCAGCCAGCAGACGGTGAACCGGGCGTCTATTTGTGGCAGATCCCAGATGGACTCTGGCCCTCATCTCCCCACCCAAGACATGGGTGTGTATGTTTGCTTTAGCCGAGAGTGGGTATACAGAGGTTCCTTTGGCAGCTGGAGGTGGAGGTAGGTCACATGTGGGCAATTGTAGATCTCCAGGCATGGAACACATCAATGACCGTGGCCCCCTCCTAGAACTGCTCCACCTTTGTAGTCTTAAGTTCAATCACTTCACGCTCTGACCACCACCTCCTTCCTCCCAGCTCTCTCAGGGACCTTCACTGTACCTGTCCCACACTATCCCACAACCTCTCTTCTTTCTCCTGATTTGTGCTGTCTTATCCTCCTCCTTAAAATTCCTTGGATTCCATAATTCATCCTTTCAGCCACTCTCCTGCCAGTATTATAAACTCTGTCTCATCTCTCTGTCCCATTGGCCCAGCATGGATGAATCTATCAATAAAGTAATTAGAGAATGATGCTCAGTGAGACCCTACAGGATCACTAAAGAGAGAACACGACATTACAACTGGGTTCAGGGGTTACAGGATACAAGCAGGTATGCTGTAGGGAAAATAAATGTAAAACTGTATGTCAGAGTCAAATAAAAGAGGATTTGGTAGTGCCTGAGTTAAATAGGAAATACCAATGTGAATTTGTGGTTTTCAAAAGAAATAACTTTTTCAAACTTTGTCACTAAAGCGGCATAGAAACAACATCAGGAAAAAATCTGATATGCATTCTTAGCACCTGAATCTTTGCCTCAAATATTATTCACCTTTAAAAGGACTCAAGGTCCCTTGGAGAATAGCTCCATGTCATAAATAACTCTAGGCCTGGAACCTATTGATGAAGACAAAAAGCAAAGATACTTTCTTAAATGTAGGGTAGAGCTGAGAAGGCAAAGGAACCAATTTTAATAGGCTTCCACAAATTGACATTCTGTGACAATTTGATAATCAAAAGGAAAATAATATTGTTAATTGGAACAAGGTGAATTTTTAAAATCCACAACTCTGTTGTGATTTTCAAAAAGGAAAAAGTAACTATACAATGTGCAAAAATGTAGTTAATATACTGAGCGAAGAAGTATGACTATAATAGGATATTTTTAGTTAATTTTGATAAGTAGAAGAGTATAAGTATAGCAGATATTATATCTATTCATAAGGTGCATTTATTTTTCTTTATCTGCATAAGTAGGGAGGGGTGGATCCAGAGAGCTCTCAGTAATTCCAGAAAAAGTTGGAACTGTATCAAAAATGAAAGAGACTGATTGGCACCATCTGGTCATATATTACAACTAGGAAGAAAGAAGCTCCAACAGTGTGTTACATGAACATGAATTAGGCAAACATCCAAAAGATAACTGCTCACTGCTCAAACATGATCCTTCATTTCTTGGGAAAGGGGGCCTCTATACTACACTACTAATTATAATGAGATTACAGTAACAGTAAAACCCAAAATAATAATGGGTTAAACAAGATGGCAGATTATTTCTGTCTCACATAGAAGAATCTGCAAATAAAGAGTGCAGGGTTGGATGGCAGTTTTATGATCACCACAGCCCAGTTTCCTTTCTTGCTGTTCTACGACCTTTAGCATATCACCTCCTGACCCAAGATAGCTCCTTGAGCTCCAGCCATTACTTCACCCTTACAGTCCCAGGAAGGAGGAAGGAAGGGCAAACCCATTTCCTTTTAAAGAAGCTTTCTGAGAGGTACCTCCAACAGTTCTGTTTGCATCTCATTGGCTAGAATTTAGTCATATCTAGCCACACCAGGCAAGGGAGAGAGGCTAGGAAATAGTCTTTATTCCAGGCAGCTATGCCCAGCTAAAAGTCAGGAGTTATATAATAAGGAAGAAGAGGAGATTGGATATTAGGGAAAACAACAATATCGGGGATATTGGGGAAGTTTGTAAAAATGCAAATGAGCTAGATAAATTTGTAAATAATGTCAGTAAAGTTATTGTATTAGTTTCCTATTGCTGTGTAATAATTACCACAAAGTAGTGTCTTAACACAACTTTGAACTATTTATTATCTCACAGTTTCTGTAGGTCAGAGGTCCAGCAGAGCATGACTGGATTCTCTGCTCAGGGTTTCATTAGGTCAAAAGAAAGGTGTAGGCAGGGCTGCCTTCCTTACTGAAGTAGAAGAATCCACTCCCAAGCTCATTCAGAATTCAGTTCCTTATGGTTGTAGGATTGAGGTTCCTTGCCATCAATCTCTGGGCCAAAAACGTCAGGCCAAGTCCTTCTCACAGTTTGAACCTCTCTGACCTACCCTTCTGTCATGTCTCTGACTTTAAAAATTCTCTGATTTTAAGGGTTCTTGTGATTAGATTGGGCCCACACAGATAATCCAGGATAAGCTCTCTATTTTATGGCACGTAACTTTAATCACATAGAAAATGTCCCTTTACTGTTAAACATAAGAGGTTTGGGCATGGACATCTCTGGGACATCTGCATATCATAGTCATTAAACTTAAAGATGACATCATTTAAAGAAAAGTCATCCAGTTACAATACACTAATTCATGCAAAAAGTGTGGACTTGAAAAGTTCTAGTGATATATAAGATAAGCACTGGCTCAGATTTTCATCATCTTAGAAGGTAAAGTATTTCCCAGGTCCCAACCAAGAATTCATTGATTAATAATTCAAAACTTCATCTGCACTGAGATAATATTCTTCTTTTGGATATCCAAATTCAAAAATTGGTCCGAACTGAGATAGTGTCCTTCTCTTGGGTCTACAAACCCATTTTTATAATGAGTATAAGAGTAGGTGTAAAAAATTTTATAATCCTTGTAAGATGTGTGTGCTTTACCAAAATGCTTGATGCTTTTAGAGAAGCTGACATATTACACTGATGATTTGATTGAAATGTATAGGAAGATTTAAGTTTGCAATCAATGTTTAAATAATTTGATTTGTAAAATGTGTAGATTTTGACTTGGTTATATAAATAGTGTTTAAATGTTGCGACAAGTTTTGCTTAAGTAGGTTTATGAAGTAAATGAACTAAACAATAAATAAAGTACAGATGGTGGCTAGTGTTCCTCTCCAGGCACAAAAATCTCCTAGGACTCTAAGGATCCTAAGAATAGAATCCAACTGTCTGCCTTCCCTACACCCACGCCCTGGCAGCTGATTGCTACAGAGAAAAGTCCTGCTGAAGGATATGCTGTGGATCTAAGTCCATGGTCTCCAGCCACCCCTGGAGCAATTCTCCAAGCAATTCTTCTGTGGTTTCCTTTGCCAGCTTCTTTCCTCATCTTCCCCGGAATCCAACTGAAGGCTTCTGTTCTCTCCTTAAAACTTTTACTCCTCCAACTGCCCCCATTGCCAGCAGCAGATTCTTCACCTACTACTTCACTGAGAAAGCAGAAACCCCAGGAGGAACACTTCCCACCAGCGCATCCGAAAACTCACCTTCCTCCTCATCTCTCCTTCCTGTCTGGCTCAGTAGAAGTCGTGTCCTTCTTTCTGTCAAGGCGGCTATCTTCATCCACCAGTCATGGATTCCATTTCCTGGAAACATACTCTTTTCTTTTCCTCTCCTCCCTCCTGTATGTTCAATGTCTCCCTCCCTACTCACTCCTTCTGTTGAGCAGTTAAATAGACGCAAGTCTCTTAAGTCTAAAACAAAAAATGATGGATATGGAAACAGTGGTAGATATATGGTTACCCTCAGCTTTATATGCTAGCTAGCGTCACCTCTCCTCCCCTTTAGAGCCAAATATCTATGCTTACCAGTTGCTCACCCCTTAAGTCAACTGTGGCCTCTGCTGCTCCACCTAAACTGCCCTCAGCTAGTCACTCACAACTTCTGCGTCACTAATGTCACTATCATCTAGTCCTCTGTCACTCAGGCTCTCCCTAACATTTGACCCTGTTGGCCACACCCTCCTTCTAGAAGCACTCCGGCCCGCATTTCCCTGACTGTGCGTGCTCTGGGCTCTGCTTCCACCTGTCTGCTGAGGCCACTTTCTTTTTCAGCCTCCTGTACCTCTGCCCATCTCCTAAATGTCAGTTTCCCTCAAGGTTCTGCCCTAGGATTCCCTTCATCCTGACACACTCTCAAAAGCCTGAATCTCCATCCATATGCTGACAACTTCCACATTTTTTATCTCTATCCAGGACCTCCCTCCCAAATGTCAGACTCCTACTTTGCCTAACCCACCTTAAAGTCAACCTGCTAAAATTAGAGTCTTTCCTCCCGAAATCTGTTTTCTCCCTTATTCTCTGTGTCTAAAAATGGCACGTCCCTGTTGCCCTAACCAAACACCAGGCATGATCCTCGATTCCTCCCTCTCCCATAACCCCCATAAATCAGTTCCATCCATTGTTTTCCATCCATCTGGCTACCAATATCTCAGAGTTCTATGAAAGCTTCCTAATTGGCCCCTTGGCCTCCAGTTTTGCTTCTCTGAGTCCATTCTCCACACGGGGGTTGCCAGAGTGGCAACTTCACTGCCTAAAGCCCTTTAGGGTATTGTGGGGAAGGGAGAGGGTCTAGGATTAAATCCATACTGCTTAACGTGGTTTTTTTTTTTAGATCCTTTGCAATCCAGCTGCTGCGACCTCCCCTGATTCATTTTTCACCATCTTACAAAATAGCACTATTTATTAGCTGAGGGAAAATGGCACCCCCTTGTGTGTTGCGGGACCCATAGCTGGTGTATTAAATTAAGGATATGCAGATTATGATCTGCTGAATGCGGAAGCACAGGCCACCACATGGGGTCAGGAGGTAGCTCCCTCGGTTCCCCATCCGGGGAAGTAAAAACTCTGTAGTCGTTTTGATTGAAGGTGTAGTACACTCACACAAAGGAAGTAAAGTTTAAAGATTTATTACTTACAGATCCCAGAAACCAGGAGGGGGAAAAGGGAAGCAGTGAGCAAGGAGAAGGGCAGTCCTCTGTCCCAGTTCACATGTGAGCAGGATAGCAAGAACCTATTATGTGTAAGGTAGTTGGGGTGCAGGTCACTAACTTTACCCGGGCTCAACCATAAGTGGTCATTTCAAAAGGCGCCCCAGGAAAAGCAAGCGGGAATTTGGGGCAGGAGTCCTAAACTCAGGTCCTTATCTAAATGTCCAGACTCTGGATGTGAGCAGGGTCATTACACTGTAAAATGCCTAAGTGGCAACTCAAAATAGAGATTTTCTCATTATAGCTCAGAAAACGAGGGCATGGCATTCACGTCAAAATTTATCAGGGCCAACAGAATTGTTCTTGGACCCAACTGAGGTAAACCAGGCTCTGTTTTAGTTTGTAAATCATCTTAATCTGGACCAAACTGAAATGGAGAAATCTTAATATACAGTATACTAACATATATTAATATCATACAATAAGAAAGGATAGAGAGGCCATAGATTAGTGGGGAGAAAGTAACTCTAGCAACAAAGTGAATATACTTGCATGAGAAGCAGTGAGCATAGTGGTGAAGGTGGTGGGCACTGGAGCCTCTCGCTTAGTAGCTGCATATGACCTTCGGCAAATAACTCAAACTCCCCTTGCCTCATTTTCTTCCTCTAGACAATGAAGAGAAACATGGTATATATCCCACAGTGTTGGAAAGCACAGAGCAAGTATCCACTATATGTAAGTTACTGTTACCATATGAATTAGGAAACAAGTTAAAACTGGTACATGTCCCAGGGATTCTTGGACAATCTTTAAAAAGTGGGTAGGTCTTTAATCCATTTTGGGTTTATTTTTCTGTATGGTGCTAGGAAGTGTTCTAATTTCATTCTTTTACATGCAGCTGTCCAGTTTTCCCAGCACCACTTATTGAAGAGGCTGTCTTTTCTCCACTGTACACTCTTGCCTCCTTTATCAAAGATAAAGTGACCATATGTGCATGGGTTTATCTCTGGGCTTTCTATCCTGTTCCATTGATCTATATTTCTGTTTCTGTGTCAGTACCATACTGTCTTGATTACTGTAGCTTGGTAGTATAGTCTGAAGTCCGGGAGCCTGATTCCACCAGCTCCGTTCTTCTTTCTCAAGATTGCTTTGGCTATTCGGGGTCTTTTGTGTTTCCATACAAATTCTACAATTTTTTGTTCTAGTTCTGTGAAAAATGCCATTGGTAGTTTGATAGGGATTGCATTGAATCTGTAGATTGCTTTGGGTAGTATAGTCATTTTCACAATGTTGATTCTTCCAACCCAAGAACATGGTATATCTCTCCATCTGTTTGTATCACCTCTAACTTGAGGACACGGGGAGGGGGAAGGGTAAGCTGGGACGAAGTGAGAGAGTAACATGAACATATATACACTACCAAATGTAAAATAGATACCTAGTGGGAAGCAGCTGCATAGCACAGGGAGATCAGCTCGGTGTTTTGCAATCACCTAGAGTGGTGGGATAGGGAGGGTGGGAGGGAGACACAAGAGGGAGGGGATATGGGGATATATATATGCATATAGCTGATTCACTTTGTTATACAGCAGTAACTAACATAACACTGCAAAGCAATTGTACTCCAATAAAGATGTTAAAAGGGGCTTCCCTGGTGGCGCACTGGTTGAGAATCTGCCTGCCAATGCAGGGAACACGGGTTCAAGCCCTGGTCTGGGAAGATCCCACATGCCACGGAGCGGCTAGGCCCGTGCTTCACAACTACTGAGCCTGCGCGTCTGGAGCCTGTGCTCCGCAACAAGAGAGGCCGTGACAGTGAGAGGCCCGCACACAGCGATGAAGAGTGGCCCCCACTCGCCACAACTAGAGAAAGCCCTCGCGCAGAAACGAAGACCCAACACAGCCAAAAATAAATAAATAAATAAATAAATTTATTAAAAAAAAAAAAAGTGAGTAGGATTTTTGTTTTATTGTAGCCATTTACCTGTTATAATGCTGCTTTCTTTCAGGTGTGTTCACTTCTACCCAGAAACACAAGGACATCATAAACTGTCCCTAGGAAAACATGGTATAGCAAAGCTTAGGGGGTCCCCATCTCACCAGATAGTTAATGTACATTTTTTAAAATTTGTTATTTGAGTATAGTTGATTTACAATATTGTGTTAGTAGTTTATGTACTTTTTAACATGAGAATGAGATACACTGCAGGACGTTCTTTATATAATATTTTTGCTTATGTCTGGGACTGTCTGCCTACTGGTGACTTTGTAATTTCTCTGTTAGAGACTTGGGAAGCTCACCTGCCAGTGCCCCAAATGAGAAGGGGAAATCATGATGGTATAAAGGAGAGAAGCAGTGACTAGTAGGCTGCACTGCCCATGGTGCTCAACTGTGGACACATCTTTATTCGCTCCGCTAAAAATATGTCAAATCAGACCTTGTAAATTGTTCAGCCGCGAAGAAGAGAAATCTCACCAACACAGGGCTCAGAAGCCAATGTGGATAAATTCTGAATATTGCTTAAAGTTCTCTTGAGTAGAAAGTAGAGGTTTTGCTAAGCCACCTTCCTGATCAATCTTTCACTTAGGAGTTCCGAACCTTTCACTTGCTGCCCTGTCCTAAGAGCATGTGCATTATTTTCAGTGAAAGGGTTCAGGAAGACAAGACCTCGCTGGATTGCACACGAGCCGAGGCTTCAGACCCCTGTGCTGTGGGCTCCTATGCCGTGTTCCTTCCCTTACCACCCTGCAGTGTATTTGCTTGTTGAATTGCCTCCCTCACCTAACGGTGGGCCCCAGAGGGGCACCATGCCATTCCCATTACCTGCCATCCACTCCACACCAGACAGGGCCTGGCACACAGTAGGTGCTCTATAAATACTAAGTGACCGTGTCCACGTGAGCCAGGGAGTTCTCAGGAAGGACATTTCCTTCCTGCCACTCCATCCCCCGCCAATGCTGAACAGACATTCCGGCAGGTGAGAAAACAGCAAGAAGCAGACACCCGAAGTCTGGAAGCTTGGCCAGGGTTAGGAAGGTTTCTGAGCCCAGGCGGCAATAACAGCAAGCACTCCAGGGGCAGGAAGAAAAGAAACGTTAGCTAGCATGTGATTGTCTTTATCGGTTCGGGTTGCTGTAACAAGAACCCCAAAGACTGGGTGGCTTAAACAACAGAAACTTAGTTCCGGAGGCTGGGCATTCAAGATCAAGGTGCCAGCAAATCAAGTGTCTGGTAAGAGCCCACTTCCTCACTTGCAGATGGCCATCTTCTCATTGTACCCTCAAGTGGTGGAGAGAGAGGCAGCCCTAGTTTCTTTCTCTTATAAGGACACTAATCTCATCTTGGGTGCTCCACCCTCATGACCTTATCTAAACCTAATTAACCCCCCAAAGCCCCACCTCCTAATACCATCCCACTAGGGGTTAGGGTTTCAACATATGAATTTGGAAGAACACAAACATGCAGTCCATCACAGTGATGAAGGCTTACTCCATACCCGGCACCACAGTAGCCTCTTTGCACGATTACTTCATAAGATCCTTGCACCATCCATAATTTAGGAATTGTTACCCTGCACCTGATAGGTGGGGAGACCAAGGCCCCAGGAAAAGGCTTCATAGGTAGCAGCCATGGAGTCAGTATTCAAACCTAGTTCTATTGTGTTTCCGATACAGCCAAGCTGGTTCAGCACTGATGCCATTCTTACACCAGCCTTCATTCATCTTCATTCCCACCCTGCCCACTTCTAAGACGTGAACGGGAAAGAGCACTAGCATGGAAGCCCTCAGCCTGGGCTCTCCTCACAGCCCTGCCATGAACCAGTGGGGGGAGAGGTTGAGCTCTATCACTACCTGGGCGCTGGTCTCCTCGGTAAAATAAGAGCTCAGGTCAGATGTACTTGGAAAGTTACTATCCAGACTGTCAAATCTGCAAGTCTGCCTGGAAAACATGCAGCACCCATGCCCACAACTGCCTCCCACCCTCCTCATAATTGAGGCTAAAGCTAAAAGAAAAAAATTTTTTCTTAAATACTGGACATTAGCTCCTTTTTGATCCGTTTATTGACAAATCAAATGGGGGAAAAAAGGTCACCAAAAGGGGTATAAGGTCATAAATGTGGTTAACGGGGAATGGATACAGCACTGAGGAGGGAGAATGAGGTTGAACAGACCATCAGAGGGAGGAGGAGGAGAAGGAGAGGGGCAGGTTCAGGGCGACGAGGAGGAGGGGAAAAGAGGTATCTGCTAAAAACCCCACGGCTCACCTTTCAATTTGTCAGCTGTCACCCAATCATTCTTTCCTGGACAGAATTAACAGCTAGAAATGGTTTGAGGGCAACACCTAAGTAGTTTGTCTTCAAGATCTGGGAGATGAGGAGCTGGAGGGAAGATGGGTATAAGATTTTGAGACCTTCTCTCACTTGAACCCCATCTGTGGCGAACAGAGAATCAGGAAGCTTAATCCTGGTCCCAGCTCAGCCACCAACTATCTCTGTGACTTCGGGCAAGTCACTTCCCCTCTCTGGGCCTCTTTCCTCGGCTGTAAAACAAGCTAATTGGACTCAGCGGCAGGCTCTACTCTGGCTCTAGCAATGTCAAGCGTTTTCGCAACTGGAGCTAGGCCAGGAGACTGGCTCAGTTTTGGAGAAATAAAACTACTTAGAGGCCCAGCCAGAGTGACCCAGTGCTGGCCTCCACCTGGACCCCCCTCTGTCAGCAGCAGCAGCCATTCGGAGGGAGGGTGAAGGCACACACACCTGTGAGAAACGCACTCTTGCAGTCAGTGATCTTTGCAGAGCGGCTCTGGGGGAGGCCGGGATTTTCTCTACCCAGAAGACAGGGTCCAGGGGACTAGGGTGGGAGTCTGGGGAATCCAAACAGAGCAGTCGTACACTATGCAGGGTCTGGGGATGCAGGGTACAGTGGCAGTGGGAGGAGCGGGCTGCGGGCTGCGGGGTGGGATTGGGAGGTAGAGCCACGCCAGCACCTCACCGTGTGCCAGACCACTCATTTCAGTCACCCTCCCCCTGAAGCCGAGGCCTGGGCCCCTTGGTCTAGTCGAAGCAGCTCTTCAGGTACAGATGCCACACTTGGCATCGAGATCCTTGACTCCTGTGGGCTCGATATCATCGAAGCCGGGGTCAGGGAGCATCTCCATTGGCTGCAGTCAAATGAGGTAGGCTGACTCCGTCTCCCCCTTGCCCTTCCCATGCTGACGGGCAGGATGCACCTACAGGATGGCTGGCCGGCCATCCTCCCACCCCAGTTCTGAGCCTCGAGGCCCAGGACTGCCAGCCTTTCCTTGACAGCTGGGCAGGCCTAGCCTGGCCTGAGAAAGCGAACCATGAGATAAGGGACGGGCTGCCTCTCCACAGCCCACATGGATTTGGGTCAGCTGTGACAGATTCAAGGGCAAAGGGTCCCCAGTCAGGGACAACAATCGGGGGAGGAGCCCACAATCGAGGTTTCTGTTTGAGAGGGGAATGTGGTTTTGATTCTGAGGTCCAGAGCCACACTGTTTCATGGTAAAGGCAGCCAGAAATAAGATTCTGGACTACGCGTGTATATGTACACTTTCACTTGGGGAGAGACACTGAACCTGGCCTGCCCCAGGAAGGGATACCTGCCAGGGTAAAATTATCAGAGGCCCACATCTGACAGCCTTCAACAGATTCTCCCAATACCCCATACAGGGCATGTTTCCATAGGGACGCTGGTCCCCAGTTCAAGGCAGTTCAGCAAAGATTTATGAAGTAACTTCTCTACAAAAGGCACAATGAAGGGCCCCCAGGGGGCTGTGAGAGCATTGCTGGGGTCAAGGGGAGGCCTAGCAGCAGAAGCCCAGGACCCTGGGGCGGGGGGCTCCCCCACTGCTCCAGCTCACTGCTCCAAGACCTTGAAGGACAGCGGGGTGCCACTCTTGGCAAAGGTCTTCATCAGACTGCTAGGATAGATGCACCCAAGCTTCTCTGGGGTGGGGAAGCCCCAGACCCTGTAGAGGGACAGGCTCAGCCGGTCCCCGATATAGAAGGGACCCACCCACTTGGCACTGCTGCCGTTCCTGGGGAGGGACAGCAAGAGGACCTGGTCACCCACATTCCACTCCTTCTCCTGGCTCTCCCGCTTGAAACGCCTATTCTCAGCCTTTTCACTCGTCTTCTCAGCCACCCTCCAGTGGAGCTCCAGCAGCTCCCCCATCAGCTGTAGCAGGAAGACATCCATCTTGAGCCCTTCGATGTTTGCACTGCTCACCTCCCACCACAGGGGCTCGGTCAGCCTCTCCTCGCCCCCCGTCAGGATCTGGAACGGCGTGGCCTGGCTGGAGGAGGCCCTGAAGGCCAGGTGCAGCAAGGGCAGGGACGCCGCCCACTTCTTGCCGTGCAGGAAGATGAACTCCTTGAGGGCCCTCTTGAATTCCCAGTAGGCCCCGGAGCTCGTCAGGCAGGGGAACTGGAGGTCCCTACTCAAGGAGGCCACCTGGGCTCCCAGGGCCAGCCCACAGCTTACCAGGACATGGCGGGCAAACTGGGGGCCCTGGGCGGCCTCCAGCCTCACCGGTACACCCCACCTCGCGAACACGTGCTGAAGGAGCACCTGGGCCACGGCCATGTGCGTGTAGGGCTTCAGCGGGAATGCCTCTACCCACCTGGTATTGGGATCAGCCACAATCAGCACGTGCTTGTGGCCCTCCTCGCTGACAGTGACTGGGCCCACCACCTCGATCTGCAGGTGGGACCAGGGGGCGGTGGACCTGAGGGGCCACAGGGACTCAATAACCTTCAACTCACTGCCTATGAGATTCCGGGGGATGCAGAACAAGCAGCTCCTACAGTAATCTCTCACGTGCTCCTGCATGCCCGGCCACCATCCCAGCAACCGCAGCTTCTTGTAGGTCTCCTCGGGCCTCTGGTGGGCCCCCATGGGGAGGTCGTGCACAGCGAAAATCAGATCCCTCCGGAGCTGCCTCGGGACTACCCAGACCCGGGGCCTCTTGTCTCCCTTGAACATAAGCAGGCCGCTCTCCTTGTCTAGGCTGAGGGAGTTAAAGGCAGAACTGAAGGGTGAGGAGCTGGATAATTTCTGCCCGGCCTGCAGCTTGGCAATGATATCAGCCAGGGTGCTGTCGCTCAGCTGTAATGCCAGCAAGTTGGGCCTCTTGCCCGTGGTACGGGGAGACACTACAGGGACGGGAACATCGTTCGGCAAATTCCACCACTGGCCGCCCCCCTGGGCACCCTGCTTGGCCAGGGTGTCCACCGTCACAGCAAACAGGGAGCCCCGGTAGGAGGTTCGGTAGATAAATGGAAGGGATGAGAGGCCGGAGGTGAGGGCTATGATGTAGGAGAGCAGGCTGGGGTGAGGTAGCGGAGCCCCGTCGGAGGAGAGGAAGCCCCGAGCCCTCCAGAGGGGCAGGAGCTCCCAGAGGAGGCTGAAGATCCAGTTGCAGTGCGTGAGGAAAACCACGGGCAGGTGGGACTGGCCAAAGCGCTCCAGGCCACAGGCCACGGCCGCCAGGTGGGCATAGGTCGGGGTGTAAGGGGAGCAAGAGAAGGAAAGGGAGACAGGGGGGCTGGTGGGAGACAGAACATAGAGACCGAAGCCAGCACACCACTCATCCTCCCGGTAAAAGCAATACCCCGACATGTGGATGCAGACAAAAGTGGACAGGTCGGAAAAAGGAGGCAGAACCTGGAAAAAACGAGGCATGGAAGCCGCAGGAGTCAGCAGCCGGTTTTCCCCTAGCAGGCCCTGGAGAAGGGTCAATTCCAGTGCCCTCTTGCCCTTGTCCTGTACCAAGAGGGACCATCTGATCAACCATGCTTTGGCAACCCTGCGGCCGTCCCATGCCCCAGGGTCCACAGTGGTCCGGGAGGCATAGGAAAGGCCCAGGACCACTGGGGTGTCTCCAATGCAGCGGGAAAAGTGCTTGAGGGCCCAGGCCATGGCATAGGGGCTGTCTCCCCCTGACTGCGGGCCCTCGCTCTCCTCGTCGGGGAGGAGGGGTTTCGAGGTATAGGCTACGGGGTGCTTTCTCCCTGAGCGCTCCTGGTACACAACAGCCGTCAGGGCCACTTGGCTCACCGTCACCTCCAGGCGGAAGGGCAGCTGGGGGTTGGGGGCCGTCAGGCAGAGGGCGGACACCAGAGCTCGCTTCAGGGCCAGGACGGCCTTCTCGTGCTCCCAGTCCCACTGCCAGCCCGGCTTCTGCTTGAGGAGGCTGTGCAGGGGCCCCACGAGGGCTTCATAGTCAGGGATGACGTCCCGGTGGGAGTCCATGAATCCCACGAAGAAGGAGAGCGCGGTGAAGTTGCTGGGGATGGTCAGCTGGGCCAGCTGGGCAAGAACCTGCTGGCAGGGAGCCTTCCCATCCCAGGGGATGCCCAGGGAGGGAGAAGGTACCGCTGGCAGGAGATCGATGTCGAGGGCTTCATCCTGGGGGTCGTGCAGGCTGAGGCACCGGAGTATCTCCTCTGAGAGGGAAGAGCACTCAGCCCTGAACACGGACATCAGTGAAGAGTCCAGGTCATCCTCCTTCTCGGCCGGCTTCTGCATCTCCTGCTCCTCATCCTGCCTCTCCTCCTTCTCCTCCCTGACTTCTTCCACGTTCTGCGGACTCTCCGGGGGCCCAGGGTCAGCATCCTCACTCAGCTCAGAGACACTGGCAGAGCTGGGAGGAAGGGTCTTCCACACCTTCAGGAAGTTGCCAATGTCAGTGTCCAACCTACACCAAAACAGCAGGACAGAGGAGTCTGATGGAGGAGGTGGGGGGGACAGCCCGCCCCGAGAGGCCATCCAAGGCGAAACCACATCTGTGGAAGCCCCACAGAGCCTCACCCCATTGCTGAGTTTCCCTGAGGCTGGGCCGAGGGCCAGCCTCCAACATGGCACAGCCTCAGACAGGACCTGCCCGCAGATATTTCCTCCACTCCCAGCATCTGCCGGACGGCAATGTTAGAGATTCATCTGGGCTTTGAAGACTTACCCAATCAAAACCTCATTGACCAAGTGACATGTCCAACCAGTTTTAAGCCAATGGTTTGATAAGAATTAGATGGCTGGTACTTCCAATCAGACTCCAGGATGAGCAAGCCGGGGGAGGTCAGGAGAGGGAAGGAGGCTTGACGTGGGGCTTGGGAGCGCACAGCACGCAAACCTCGGCCACGTCACTTTTCTTCAAATTGGAGAAATGGGACTGGGGGACCTGGCCCGGGAAGCAGTGCCCTGCCCAGAAGGTCCTGACCACAGTCCCCTGCCGGGCCCAGGGAACTGGGAGGTGAGCAGCAAGGCGGCTCAGAGTGGGTGGAAGCCAGAGGAACTGAGTTATTGCAAATCAGTTCTGCCGGCAGCAGCACAACGACCTCGGGAAAGTACTTGAGTCTCAGATTCCTCATCTGTAAAACGAGGACAGCGGTCACGTATGCCTAACTCGAGCTGTGAGGATCAAAGCGGGTAATAAATGTGGAAAAAGTTCTACTTGGTATATACTCCAGACACAGCTCCCCCTGCACACAATGAAACAAGAACAAGGCGGTTCACTGCAGCACTGGTACCAACAGCATAACACGGAAACTGTCGAATGGCCCTCCACAAAAGACCCCATAAACCTGTTGGGTACTCACATAATGGAATAGAGCATGGACATTAAAGCCAGCCACATGAACTAACATGGCATACATCTGGGAAAAACAATAAAACATGGTGACAAATGCCAGTTGTGGAATGTTACATATAGTATTGAAGCATGTGTGCAAGACTGTGAAACTGTAAAACCATATTGTAAGTGGTTTATGGATGTGCACATGTGGGTGGAAGTACAAAGACCTGAAAAACTCAAATCACTCTGCTCACTATTAAGCCCTAGACAAACGTTGGCTAGCACCAAGGGGAAGCTTCCAGCCAGCCCCAGGAGCGGCTGGGAGGAGGGGTGTGGAGGGGGGTGCCTGGCCCATTACCTGTTTGGCTTCTTCAGAAACTCATCCAGAGTGGGGCCATCACGGCCCAGAGGATCGTCGGGCACCATGAAGAGATTCCCCGCAAAAGTGAAGGGCAGCAGGCTGGACCCGGGATGGAGGAGGAAACGTCACAGAGGAGCCCTTGACCCACCCACACCCTGCTGCCACCTGGTATCTCCACAGGGGCTGAGACCCACATCTCCTCCCAGCAGGTGCTGATGGAGCACTGCTCCAAGGCCCTTCCCCCTGCCCAAACCCCTCCTGCCAGGGACTGCCCAGCACCCGAGGGGAAGGAACAGCCCAATCCCCTGGGAGCTGCCTCACCGATCTTTGACCATAAGTTTCTTGGAATTATTCATCAGGACGTGGAGCTGCTCGTTGGTGACGATGATGCCATCTGTCTCTTCCGCCAGCTTTACCATGAACCTGCAGGGAGAGGGGAAGTCGCTAACGACCCAGTACCCAGACCCTCACCTCCCCAGTCCTCTGAGAAAATGAACTTGCAGCCTCCTGTTGAGGTGTGTTGGACAAAAACGCTGCCCTTGATAGTCGGGGAGCCAAGACTCAAGAGCCCATCCTCGTCTATGCAGTCGACTGGGATGTCCACTCGCCCCTGGGAGGGAGAACTGGGATGCACATCCCCCAACTGTATGTGCAAACACAGACCCCTATTTTACACATAGGCATTCACATACACATGCTCAGACCCGCACACAGAAAGACATGCACTTGTCCACATCCATACGTGCATTTTTACTTCTTCGGTTTCCACATCTGTCAAACTAACATAAAATACCTACCCTCTACTGCTGTGAGGATTAAACTGAATGAGACAATACACTAGACACTGAAGTGTCTAGTTCAGTGCCTGCCACACAGCATGTACCAAGTATTCCATGATTACTCTTTGCCAATGCACAACATTCAGGTACATGCCAAGACACACATACATACATATGGATATGTGTATACACGTATAAAAACACATACCTGAATAAACAAATCCATTTTTCCAAGGATCACTTCTCCTCGAAAGAGGGCTGTGACCAGGAAAGAAAGCAAAGGCCACCTACTTCTCCGCATTCCCTGCAGAGTGCCATTCTGGCGGCCACGAGCATGCAATTCCACAAGTGACCAGCAGAGGGGCCTCCTGCAGGAAAGCTACCTTCCCTCAAACCCAGGCCTGAATTTAAAGGCACTTAAAGACCTTACCCAGGGGGGGCCAGCTCTTGAAGGAAGGATGCCTGAGCTGCCCTGCCCAGCCCTTCCCAGGCTTGAAGGCTGAGTGGGCGCCAGGTCTTGGGGAGGAACAGAACTTCTCCCTGCCTGGCACGGGAGGTGCCTAAGTGGAGCCAAGACCTGGCCTGCTGGGCATCGAGTCCAGCCCAGGGTCAGTGACCTGGACAGGGCCTTCTCGGTCCCATCAGAGGTAGCATCACAGGCACCCCTATGCACACGGGTCCTGCAGCCACGCTGGGGAGTGGGTGCTGAGGACTGGCAAGTAGGGAGGCATTCAGGCTTTAGCTAGGAGACAGGGCCAATCTGACTCCATTTTCAGAGCCCAGCCAGGGCTCCCGTCACGTACCTCCTCCCAGGGCGAGGGCTGGTGGGAGGAAAAGACTGCAGCAATTCCTTGAGAAAACCTGAGCTTCAACCCAAACTGGCACCCAAATCAGCTGCTGGGGGAAGCAGCTCTCTTGAAGAACCAGGAGTCACCTGGGCTAGTCCCATCCAAAGAAAGCAGAGGGTTTCACCCCATACTTCATGGGGGAGAAAGACTCTTAACTCAGGGAAATTGGGCTGCAGAGTCCCAAATTCAGGAACACCTCTTGGGTTTGAATAGAGCCGACCTTGGAGCCCTCTCCTCTCTGTGTCTCTCCCTCTGCCTACAGAGGGACGGTGCACCACACCACCCTCTCAGACATGACCCTCTGACATATTTGCTTCCATCTCCCCAGAGCAAATGAGGCAAGACTCCACCTGACACACCAGCCCAGCCCAAGCCCCGGGGCCCCACAAGAGAAGGCCTGCAGACCAGCACACCTATAATCGTAGGTAGTGATCTTCTTGCCGTTCTCGAGCTGAGAGGGGGTGATTGAAAGCATCTTGAGGGAGTGTAGCTTCGTCAGAAAGTGGCTCTCTGGAGGTGAAAGGCAAAAGACAGTGATGGTCAGAGGAAGGGCTAAGTGGAAAAGGCCGTGGTGGGGACAGAAAGGCAAGGAAAAGTACGGCATAGAGAGTAAGCCCACTGGAGGGGCTGGGCAGCTGGGGACAGCTCACCTCTCACCCTCCGGTTCTTCTTAAGCTGCCAGGTGGGTACAAACACAGTGACGTCTCGGTGTCCCCGGTTCCAGAAGTACTGCACTGCCATGGCAATGCCCCGGCAAGAGAAGAAGTGCTGGAGGCCGTGCCTGGGGTTGGGGGGTGGGGGGGGGGAGATGGGGGGAATTAGTGAGGTAGCAATTTTCTGCCCTAGGAATGGCCCTGCCTCTCCACCCCTCCCTCAGAGCCAGCTTAGGGCAGCACATCTGGCAATGCCAGGGCATCAGCACCACGGGCACCAACAATGCCCCCTCCCCTATCTCCATCATCAAACAGTGAGCACCTACTGGGTCCACTCACCTGCTGTGTGTGTGTGTGTGCGTGTGCGTGTGTGTGTGTGTCTAGGGGCCTCCAGGGCAAAAGGAAGGAGAAGGCAACCTCTACATCCAAAGAGCTCAGTTTAGGGCTGGAAGCAAACAAACATTTGCTGACCAACTGTGTGCTGGGAGTGTGCTCAGCACAGATAACTATTCTACTGTGTGGGCAAATGAAGACATCCTGCATGTATTTATGCTAGCACGTATACAGCAGTAAGTGCTGTGCAGAGAGGGTGATCTCTGAGAGTTGGCATGGTTGGGAAAAGCTTCACAGGCGAGATCAGTGCTGGACCTTAAGGGCTGGGCTAAACATTTGAAAACTGGCCTGGGGTTGACAGACCCCATGCTATGTGAGGCAGGCTGAAATGGGAAGAGCACGGGCCTGGGCAGTGGGCAGATCTGAACCCAAAGGCCAGCTGGGCCCCTTACTGGCTCTGGGACCTTGGTCAAGATTAATCGCTTCTCTGAGCCTGTTGCTGCTTCTATGAGGGAAGGAGAACAGAAACCTACTTTTGAAGGCTGCTGTGATGAGTCCATGAACACCACCCAGCATGCAGTAGCCCCTCAACATGTACCACTTCCCTCCCATCTTTTCCCCATTTGAACCCCATGTCACCCGTATACAGAGGTCAAGAAAGGATGCCCACAGTCTATCACCCCAGGGACGCCCCGCCCGAGCTCCCCAGCAACCCCAGCCCACCCCAGGTCCGTGGCTACTCACACCATGGCCACGCTGCTGCCGTCAATGACCACTCGCCTCAACCCCTGGTTCCCCGGTTCTTCCGACAGGTTCAGCTCAAAGGGTGTATTCAGGGCCTCGTGGTACCTCTGGAAGCTGGTTACTGTGCTGTTCGCCTGTGGGTGGCGAGGCGGCTGCCTCGGAACCCCCTCCCACGCCCCTAGGAGCCCCTCCACCTGAGGTTGGCGCTTACTACTGGGAGCCAAAGTGCCACTGGACTGGGGCCCCTGCCTTCCAGCTTCCCCCTGGCCATTCAGGAAGGAAGCACTGCCCCTTGACGAAGGCTGGCTCTCACTTGGGAATTTGGCTGCATCCAGGGTTGGCCCTGGATCTGTGGGTGCCTTCTGAGCTGCAGGCATTTTCAGAGCTCTGGAAGTTTTGGGAGCTGCAGGTGCTTTGGGGGCTGCAGGGGCTTTAGGAGCTGCAGGTGCTTTGGGAGCTGCAGACCCTGTTTTAGCTGTAGTCCCAGTCTGGGCTCTGGGTGTTTGGGGACCTGCAGGTGATGTTTTCACTGCATGCCTTTTCTGAGTTGTGGGAGTTTTGGGGGCTGCAGGCACCATTTGAGCTGCTGGTGCCAGTTCACCCACAGCTGCCTTTTGTGCCGTGGGCACCACTTGAGCTGCTGGCTTTGTCGGAACCAAAGGCACTTTGGGGGCTGCAGGTTCTTCATGGACTGCCGGCATAGTCTGGGTTTCAGGCACTTTGGGGGCTTCAGGCAGCACGGGATTTGTGGGTGGGGTTTGAGCTGTGGGCACTGCTGCAGCCATGGGCACTTTGAGAGTTTCAGGCACTGTTTGAGGTTCATGTCCTGAAGGAGCTGTCAGCCCCCCTTGAGTGGCAGGCCTCCCCTGAGCAGTAGGCACCCCTTGCCCTGTGGAAGGCCCTGGAAACGGCCTCTCTTCGGGCTCCTTACAATCCCACTGCATATTTCCTCGATCCCCCGGCTCACTTCCAGCTTGGAGTTGGGGTGTAGAGGTCAAAGGTGGCCCTATCTGTGGAAGTCCTGGGCTAGCCTTGTCCTTTACCCCTGAGCCTCCTGAGACCACCAATAAACTCATTACTTTTTTAGGGGTCTCTGGCCTCGGGCAATTCTGAAGGGCTGCCTCTCCTCCTGGCCCCCCATCTGGTCTACAATCTGGGCTTTCCACACTGGGCAAAGGAACCAGCTCCTTCTGTTTCCATCCCAGATTTAAGGGCAAAGGATTCTGCCCTGGCAGCTTGAACTGAATGGGGCCCAGTGGCCTCTGCCAGAAAGGGAAACTGAAGCAAGCCTGGGACAGGAGCCAGGCCAGGTGGAGAGAATGCAGTTCATTGATCCTCCAGAAGGTTGCAGCAATAGTCCCCGGCCACAAGGGCCCAAAGGCTGGCCCCGGGGTCCAGGACTTCCAGGGCGAGCACACACTCAGGGCTGATACTGGAGGCTGGAGAGGGAGCTTGTCTTCCCCCCTCCGGGCCTGCCGCTGCTGGGACGAGGCTTGTGTGCGGTCCGCGGGGTCCTGGCTGCTGCTGGCTTGTACTGACCCTTCCTCACAAGCACTGTCCGTACCACCTTGGTTGTTGGAACCAACCCTGGAGGAAACCCAAGTTTGTTGGAAAGGTGGTAAGGCCAGTTAGGTCCCAAACTATTTCCCTGGGGTTGGGGAGCAGGAGCAGGGGCAGAGAAGCCAAACTGATTCTCCAGAACTTACCGTACCAGCTGGTTTGCTGTCTCCAGCTGAGTGTTCTGGCCTGGGATTAGGGCCCCCATGGCTCCTAGGCTGGTTAACCTCTTTGAATTTTCTGGGTTCCCCATCTCCAGAAAAGGTCCAGGACCGTCTCCCATGGACACCACGGCTGGACCTTCCTTCTGCTGGTGGGTTGGGCAGATCAGGAGCTCGGGGTCCGAGCGGGAGTCGGAGGCGCCAATGCAGCCGAGCCACTGGATGATGTCCTCCTTGCCCGCAGCATCCCGCACCAGGCTCAGCAGCAGTTCCTGGACTGCTGCGGGCAGCTGCAGCAGGTCCCCTGCATACTGGTCACCACGGATCCAGACCAGAGCCCCAAAAGCCCGGGTCACCTCGGCTTCCCAGATGCCCCGGGGGGTGAGCAGAGGGGCAGGGCCCCAGCGCAGCCGCCCTACCAGCTCCTCCAGCCAGTTCTGGGTCATGATGAAAGACTCGGTCAGCCCGCCCACCATCAGGGAGCCCGGCGGGCCAGGCACCAGGTAGGCCAGCGTGCTCCAGCACAAGCAGTCCAAGAAGAGGCCCTGGGCCCCAAGGAAGGCGCAGTGCAGGGCCGCCGGGTAGCGGACCTCCTTCCACAGCTCCGGGCTGCACAGGCCCTTCAGATACTCCTGAAGCCAGTGGGGAGAGCACAAAGGAAGCCAGCCGTTATGGGCCTGCCACTGGCACTCACTCCCCTCACAAGCACGTGCCCTGCCCCTGCCCACCATAAGCCAAATGACACCCCCCCCGGCCCAACACTCTCTCCCTGGTCCTGACTCCTCACACACTCATCTCTTTCCAGGGAGCTCTGACAGATGGGGGAGGCCGGAGGGGCGGGGGAGCACCTGGGCTTGGAGTCAGGGGCCCTGGTTCTAGTTCCAACCTGACCTCAGTGGGTTAAGGTTACCGTGGGAAATTTGTCATCTTCTCAGGGCCTCAGTCTCCTCACCTATAAAATGATGGATTAAATTAGATACTCTTAAGGTCCAGTCCTACCCTGGCGTTCTAGAATTGTGAAATAGCTGGGGGGAGGGGGATGGTACATTACTGAGTACCCTCCATGTGCCAGGAGCTTATGTGACCTGGAGCAAGTTATCTACTATCCTTATGCCTACGTTTCCTCATCTGTAAAATGGGGATAATGGTTCCCACCTCATTAGGCTATTATGAAGCTTCAGTGAGATAATACAAAAGAAGTGCTTAGCTTATGCCTGGCACAGCCTATTCCCATTTTGCAGGCTCAGAAAGGCTCTATCGCTTACCCAAGGACACACAGCTAGTGGGTGACTGGGTAAGGACCACAGCCCACATCCATCTGACTCTGAAACCAGAGCTCTTTCCATGTCCTTAGGCTGACTACACAGTGACTACAGGGTAATCCACTGAGATTCTGGTTAATCCCCCTGCAGAAGGTCTCCGGCACAACCTGTACCTGTAACCATGGTAACTCTGTTATCCAGAGGGGACAGAGGAGAAGGTAAGTTGCTGGGCCAGTATCCAGGGGATCCCCACAGATACGCACAATGGCTGAACCAGAAGGGAAACCTCTGGCCATCTGGGCACCAGGTCCTTGTGTTTCCAGGGCTCACACACTCAGTCTTTAGCAGTCACTGGGACAGGAGAGGTTGGGTTCCTCCAATATATGGCTGAGTTCCACCAGCATGACCCCATGAGCTCC
The DNA here is from genome assembly GCF_028021215.1 of Eschrichtius robustus. Taxonomy (NCBI): domain Eukaryota; kingdom Metazoa; phylum Chordata; class Mammalia; order Artiodactyla; family Eschrichtiidae; genus Eschrichtius; species Eschrichtius robustus. The sequence continues at coordinate 73,546,204 of NC_090824.1, forward strand.
AAAGAACCATGAGCACTCCCTCTTAATCAGCCAACCCTTGATGACTGCATTAGCCCTCAAGTCCCTCCTCATGCCTGTGTCAGTGACAGTCATCCCTCTTCCCGCTTTCCCATGACAGTTCCATTATGGAACGAATGCTCCATTTTGGATCTCCAGCAGCCATCCCAAAGACCACTCTGGCCCCTCTGCTCAGTACCCAGACCATCCTTCCCTGCTCAGGCCTAAGCTTATCTCTGCCACATGGCCAGGCTATGGACCTCCAACACCTTCCCCAAAGGGCCTAAGGTACACCCAGGCACTTAGGCCCATGTCTAACGCCTTTTCAGTCAGTCTAAAATCAGCTCAAAATCTGATAGACATCCCAAGCCAACCCCTCCCACCCAGAACCTCAGCTGGTCCGCACTGCCTGGCAAGGGTGAATCTGACCAGGTGGAATAACTCTCAGACCTGAACAAACTCCCCCACCCCATGCACCCCACGTTCTAACTACATGAAAACAATATGTAAAAATGAAGAGATGTGCTTGGGAAGAAGATGGTGGGTGGTTTCTTTCTCCTTCTGCAAAGACCTTAAAATATTTATTGTTCCATTAACCATCAATATTTTTAAACAAAAAGATATATTGGAAATGAGATAATTTTCAAAATAATAAATCTGAACTGATATTTATTGAATACTTACTATGTGCCAGGCTCTTTACATACATCAGCTCATTGATTCCTCTCTCAGCCCTATAAAGAAATTACTATTATCCCCATTTTAGGTGGGCAAGGAAGGGCACATGTCCGAGGTCACACAGGTAAGTAGGCTGGGACACTTAGGCACTCTGACTCCAAAGTCTGGGGTCTTAACCATGATGCTGTCTATACCTTAGAGCAAAAACAGATATGGAAACAACAGGCATTTACATCCAGAAAATATCTGGAGCAATTTTCCTGCTTAAAGCCCACCCAGACCTTTTTCTCCAAGAGGAGAAAAAATAGAGAAGAGGCAGGAACAAAATAAGCACAGAAAAATGTGCATTTGTTAAAATATGTTGCCCAATGTCCCGCAAGTCATTTGTCAACTTGTAAGTTAAATAAAAACAATACCACCAGGTAGTTTACTACTGCTCTATACTTGTTCAGTCCTGTCTTAGGATTCTCCTTTCTCATAAGCCAGTTGCCATACATTGTCTGCTTTCCAGAACCACCCCAAATTACACCGCAGAATACTCAAAAAGCTCAAAAAAATGGCAGCACCAAGAAACTCTGGAATTGGGAATGAAAGAGAACATTTTTTAAAAGGTGGACTAAGGTAAAGTTGTTTGAGGAGCAGTTAGATCTGGGAGCCCACCCACCCCTCTACACAAGGCTGAGCAAGTATCTCCCTACCCACTGGAGTTTGTTCTGTGGAAAGTAAAACACAAGGTCTTAGGATCAGAGGTTGATCAGCATACTTGAGGGTGTGGGTACCATAAAAATCATGAAGGAAGAGAGGAAGGCCAGTAGTGAGGTCCACAGTGAGTGCTGAGTGCAGAGAAACTCATTCTTCCCATATAGAGACTCCGCAATAGTAACTGATGATGGATGAAGACAGATACTCACACAGAGGGGTCTCACTGGGGCACCTCAGAACAGTGGGGGAAACTACAAACTTCCAGAGAGAAAAAAACTTCACATACAAAGGACCAGGGACCAAGAATAGCTTCAGATATCCCTAAAGCAAGAAGTCAATGGATTAATGCCTTCTCATTTCTGAAGGAAAATAATTTTCCATGTATAATTTGATACCAGCCAAACTGTCAATCAAGTGACCATCAGATATGCAATGTAGATATGCATATATGCAACCCCAAGAGTTTACCTCCTATAAAACCTTTCTCAGGAAGCTACTAGAGAGCATTGTCCAGCAAATCAAGAAAAGAAACCAAGAAAGGAGACCCAACATAAAAAAAAAAAAAGCAAAGACAATCTCCAGGAAGATTGTGGAGAGAAATCTCAGAATGTACTCATCCATTCAATAAACGCTACTGAGCACCTACTACGTGTCAGGCACTGTTCTAGGAGGCATAGAGGACGACTAATTCAGATTGGAGAGTGGGACTGCAGAAACAACATTCTTGTTTCGGCACCATCTTTCTAACTTGGTGACGCTACTGAAGGACGTGCTCCACCAACTCAAGACAAAGACACAGCGTCCAGGAAACGAGGTATCTAACAAGGAAAGAAGGCAAGAGGATGCCAAGAATGACAGCAAACGGGAGTCGCAGGATGACAGCTGTGCAGTCCTGACCAGACAGAAAGAAGGATGCCCCCAGGAAAAAATCTGGAACTGACAGACCACCTTGAATCGATAGATTGTCCTTGTAGAAAATTGTAGTGAGAAGCTACTGAAAGTTATAAGAATTAGCAATGGGTACAAAGGAAAACAAGCAAACTAGAAAGGAGTTGAGTTCTTTACCTCAGGGAAATCGAAAAGTAAGAGAGAAAACCTAATCATAGTACACTTCAACACTTAGATGTAAATGATATTTGCAAGGGCATAATGTTGCAAACACTAAATACAGATTTAACAGAAAAATGAAATATAACTATATTGGGAAGAAAGAAGGGATGGCAATATAAGGAAGCTAAATCCTCATCTATAATAATAGGAAGTAAAAAGATATCTAAAATTGATTAATCAAAAGATATAGTAGCTACATATTTTTTTAGGAATGTGGAGATGTAGAAATGCCAGAGCAGATATTTTCTACAGGGAAGAGCACTGAAGAGGGAGTTGGCAGGGACAAAGCAAGGAATCACTGCGTTATACTGTGAGCTTTTTAAAAATCATTGGACTTTTAAATTATGTATTATTTTGATAAAAGAAAAATTAAGTTTAAAATAAAGGGAGAAGGATTAGGTGCCCACAACACAATTAGATGTGCTGGTAAGTGTTTAACAATCATGCAGTTATGGGGGAAATAGTCCCGATTTGTAGCATTTGCCAATTTCTGTGGTGTAAATACTCCCTCCATGGTTGACTTCAAACTACCAACAGGACTCCATTGGCTCAAAAACTTCCTGAATTTTCAACGATGGGTCAGCAGGAGTTGGTTCCAGCACACCCCTGGCCACTACCAGCTTCCGTGGTACTTTTCACAGTCAGTGTGGGCCAGGGACAGATCAACTTCCTCCTGACAGCAAAGCCCAAAGTCAGCAAACCACACCCTGTCCCACAGCTCCCCACCCCAACCTCTGGCTCCCCATCACCTCCCTCCCTCCATCGTGTCCAAAAAGGGGCGAATCAAGCTGTCATCTGTCCTCTCTGTGCCCGAACCTTCTTTACATCGTTGCCAAGGAGGACAGAAGAGCCGAGCAGGGCTTGTCTCTGGGCGACTTTGATCATTAGTAAAAACCCTCCTTTCCACTCTGAGGTGAGGCTGATTTCACCTCAGAAAGGCCAGGCCTCCCCAGTGTTTCTTTTTGCTGCCTAGGAATGGGATTTCCAGCAATGTCTTCATTATTTTTTAAATCCCACCACAAGAAAACTACTTAAAGGCACTTCCGAGTTCTACAGAGTTTTTCCTGGAAAAACAGTGCATATAATGTAGAAAACACCCGGGCTCTTCTCCAGAGAAGCCTGTATCCTTCTTGACCCCTCCTCCCCTCACAGACAAGACACCCCCATCCATCACCCCTTCCCCATCCTACAACCTCCAGTCTCACTGAGCCCTCTCTGCCAGCTGGCCTGTGTATATTAGGCCATTATCCAGGTGCGTGATTCTGCGCCCCTACAGCTGGGATTGGGGTCAGCCACAGCTCCTCCACATGGAAACCGCAAGACATCCTTATACGTGGGAAATTTTCCTGTATCAGATCGCTGGGCCTTAGAAAGCATTTGATCCAAGGTTCTCACTTTGCAAACAAGGAGACTGAGACTCAAGAGAGGGAAAAGAACTCATTCAAAGTTATACAGCTAGTTACAAAAACAGTAACTGATATCTCTACTCTGTAACTCTCCACATTTGCAGAAGTCCATAAGAACGCCTTATTTCAATTGACTCTTACAACTCTGCCATGAAGTAGGTATTATTATATTGATTTATAGATGAGGAAATAGGCTCAAGAGAAGGTCAATGATTTGACCGAGGTCAGCCAGTTAGAAGGTAGCAAACCCCAACCTCCAACTCTCTCCACCACGCCCCTCTGTCCCAGCAGTAACTTTGTGACAGCAAATTGAACCCAGATCTCCTAACTTCTGGAACAAAACCTTATCCTCCCCACCTTCCCTGCTCTCCTGCTCCAAAGCTCCAAAAATCTCTTCTTTCTGCTCATTCTGTGCAATAAGGGAGGGAGTTACCCAAAACCCCTCATGTTGTTTCCATCTTAAATCATGCTTTTCCGCGGGGGAAGACAGAGGGGAAAGAGAAGATAGGATGGGGGGAATGGAGAAAGCCACTGGTTACACTAGCAGGGCCTGAGGTGTGAGGGAAAGTCGGTGGGCCCAGGAACTCTGAGGCAGCAGTGGGAGCAGGAGTAGCCAAGCCTGGAGAAGCTGATGGAAGATGTAAGCAGGGGACAGGTGAGCTAGACACTTCAGAAAGCACCAGTCCCATAAAAGGGTGAGCAGGTGTATTTCAAATTAACAAAAAGATTAAGAACCCGGGACTTCCCTGGTGGCGCAGTGGTTAAGAATCCGCCTGCCAATGCAGGGCACACGGGTTCAATCCCTGGTCTGGGAAGATCCCACATGCCGCGGAGCAACTAAGCCCGTGCGCCACAACTACTGAGTCTGCGCTCTAGAGCCCATGAGTCACAACTACTGAGCCTGCGTGCCACAACTACTGAAGCCCGCTTGCCTAGAGCCCATGCTCCGCAACAAGAGAAGCCACTGCAATGAGAAGTGCGTGCGCCACAATGAAGAGTAGCCCCCGCTCGCCGCAACTAGACAAAGCCTGCGCACAGCAACGAAGACCCAACGCAGACAAAAATAAATAAATAAATAAATAAATAAATAAATAAATAAATAAATAATAAGCAAAACCACTCTTACTTAAAAAAAAAAAAAAAGATTAAGAACCCAAAACAATCCAAAGGCTCCTCTTGTTAACCTACCCTATGCCAGCTACTGAAAAGTCTCCATCTCAGGGGTTCCTGCACATCTGCTCTCCAGGCAGGAACCCCTCCCCTCCCCCAGTACCTCTGTCAGAACTGGAAAAACTGCTGACGAAGCAGCTCAACAGAGGGGCTGAGGGAGGAACTTTCCAGCCTGCCTGCCCACTGGCCAGTGTGTTCTGGGCCTCCCCCACCCATGGCCTTGACCAATTAGGATATTGATAGAGACCCAGCTAGGGAAGGGGTGTGTGTTGGGGTGGGTGGGTGCATGGGGGAGCAGGTGGTCTGGGGCTGAGGGAGGCTACAGCATTCCTACCAGGAAATGATAAGATAAGGGAATCTGGGGGAAGAGCGAGGCCTTGGCCACGACTGGGCGGTCAGAGGGAACCTGAGAGGCCCAAGCGGAGGAGAAGCTTATGAGAGAAGCCAGGGCACATGTGAGAGAGGCACACTGTGACCTGGCCTGTCCAGCGTCCAGCCCCACACAGCAAGCCCTTTCATCTGAAAGCCCACAGCCCTCCTCCCAGATTCCCACCCATCCCCTAGGGCTGCTGCCTTCCAGGGTTGCTGCAGCCCCACCTCTGAGCCCCTGCAAGAGGCTGCCTAGAGCATCAAGAGTGTGGGGTGCGGAGCCCAGAGCCCTGGGTTCTGGTCCCAGCCCCTGCCACGCCCCACCTACCCGACCCTGAGTGCTCAGGGAGGCCCCTTACCCTCTCCAGCCCCCAATTCCTCATCTGTAGAGTGCCAGCATTGCTCTAGAAGCATCTTTAATGGCCCTTCCAGTCCCAGCACTCTGAGAGGCTCCAAGGGGCAGCCCAGGATTTAAGGAGACTTAAAAGGCGGCAGAAAGACCTGGGCCTTCCAGGCTCTTGGTGGAGAACAAAGAGGCATGTTGCACAGACTACAGAAATGCAGGACCTTAAGTTGCTCCCCAGATGGAGGAGCAGGCTGTTAAGTGCGGGGCCCTGGCCAGGGAAGGCTCACGGGGGGACACACGACGCCGAGCCTCTCTCAGCGCACTTGAGGGACAGAAGTGACACGCAAGAGAGGGGTGGGGCAGAAAAAAAAGAAGGAACCAGAGGGAAGGACCCAAGGCTGCAGATCTGGAAAGGCAGGAGGATGGCCCAGTACCTGCCCGCCATACTGCCGAATCCAGGTCGGGGGACCTCTGGGGACCCCTGGGGGGGGCGGGGGGGCGAGGAGCGGGAGAAGGGTCTGGCTGGAAGTGATAGGTGGGGAGAAGCTGTTTACCTTGGCTCTGCCCATGTTCTCCCTGGGCCCCTCGAGCTGCAGCCAGAAGTAGGGGGTGTCCGGGCGGCTCTGGAAAGCGTTCAGCTTGACCCTGAAGATGCGCTGCACTTGCAGCCGCTGCCGCTGCACCCGGGGCTTCGACTTGGTCTGCACCATGAACCATTCCTGCGCCGGAGGGTCGCCCCCGGACAGGAGCATGGCTGGCCCGCCCGCCCCAGGAAGGAGGGAGCCGACAGTGCCACCGGGGTCCCCCGGCCGAAGGCGCCTAAGCCACGCCCCCTCCTCCCGGCGGCGCGCCCCCGCCTTGGCCCGGGTCCTCCCGGCTCGCGGACGCACCCGCCGCGGCTCGGGCGCCCTTCCTTCAGAGCTCCGAGCCTTTCAGCGGCGGCTCCCGCTACAATCTCTTCCTGCCAGAGGTTACAGCCGGGGGTGGGACCAGTCGGGCTCCCTTCCCTCCGCCCCCAGCCTTCCCCCCTTCACTACTGCGCCAGCCCCTCCAGGATGAACTTTAGCTGAGTCGGCTGGGTAGCTTCAAGGGGCGCGGACGGAGGAGGGAGGCGGCGGGGATGGGGGCGGGGAGGGTCTTGGAAACCTCTGCCTCCCACTCGAGTTTTGGGCCCAGAGCCAGAATCCGGGGGTCAAAGTAAATCTCCTTCCACATTCCCCTTTCCCCAGTGGGAGGGAAAGGGAAGGAGGGGCATCGGGTGGGGGAGAGGGGGTATGGTTTCGGGGACCGGCCTTTCTCTCAGTTCCTCCTGCCCACCCTGCCGCCTCCCAGGCCTCCCTGGAGAACAGAGACCTGCGCCCCTCCTTCCCTCGGAGGAAAGGGTTAAGGGAGAGCAGGGTGGGGAGCCTGGGAGGCTGGGGCCTGTGGAAATTCTGGGCCGGAGACCGAGCAGGAAGGAGAGGGTAACAGCACCGCCTCCCCACTCCCCATCCCCATGTCTGGGGACAGCCCGGGGCTGGCAGGCAGCCCAGACCCTCCTGAAGCCCCCAGGGCTGGAGGGGCGGGGAGAGCGCCCGAGTTTTCAGACTTGCGTTGTTTATGAAAGCCTTTTTGAGCAAGTTTGAGCTAAGCCAAGAGGGAAAGCTTTAGGCTAGGAGTGAGGGTCTGGTTGGTGACAACCTCTAAGGGTTCCCTCAACCCCCGACCCGAAGCCAGTCCGCCGCTTGGCTGGGGGGCCGCCTCCAACACCCTGCCCTGGAGGCATCCCCAGCACAAAGAACACGTTTTGCAGCCCTGTGGCCTGAACAGAACCTGGCTCTGTGGAGGGCAGAGTCTGCATCCTGGGCCTCTGGTGAGCTTTCTTTTCCAAACCCAAACCCAGAGCTGCTGTCTGACAGGCACAAGTGTACCTATGGGGACAAAGGGCAGTGGACTTCAAATTCGTTCCGCCCTGGCACATCTGGGCTGCAGGGGCCGTGGCATGTTTGTGTGCAGGTGCAGGCAGAAAGCCAGGAGCACCCCGCTGCAAGGAAAGGGCCCAACTGGGGGAGGGGAGAGGGGCTCACACTGAGTCCTCGTCTGGCCTGGACTCAGCCCCTCCTGTGCCACCCACCTCCACTCCTGCTTCTTCTCCCTAGATTGGAATCCAGAAAAAGAAAAGGGTATCTGTGTCACCTCTGGCTCCAAGGTCTGCCCGCTCTGGTGTTCCTGTGCTGCCTCTCCATAGCGCCTTGAAGAAGAAGACCCTCTGGAGGAGCTTCCATCTCTCTCCACTCTTCCCACATCTAGCTGTTCTCCCTTTATCAGAAGAAGCTCTTGCCTTATTTAGACTTATTGTGCCTCAGTTTCTCCTCTGAAGCAAATGAGAGTCTCGTACCTGTGCTCCCTACTCCTTCCCTGAATAAACACTTATTTCTTGTTGCCCTCTTCCAACTGACTGTGGGCTCCATGCACAGTGACATCTTGAAGGAAAACTCTCAGGTTTAACCCTATGTTCAAAGTGGCAGTGTGGAGGGTGGGAAGAGGTCAAGCTTAGGCATCAGGTACTTGATAAGTGGGCAAAAGAGGGTAATTTATTTGAACTCTTGTGCCTCCATTTCCTTAGCTCATAAAAATGGGGATGATGGTATCTATAACACAGGTTGCAATAGACCACACAGGTACCACACCTGGCACATCACCTGGAACAGAGCAGGCACCCAATTCATTTCATTTTCCCTTCCTTGATCTTGTCTCTTCTCCCCCACCTCACCTCTGGCCAGTACATCACAATACCTTCCCAGAGATCCCCTCTTTCCCATCCTTTTACATCTCACTGTCACCAGCCCAGCTCCTAGATCAGCCTCTCCTCAGCCTTCCTGCTAACCCATCCCCCCCACTCCTTCCTCTCCCCTGGATATAGCAGATTTAGTTAGATACCCTGGTTCCAGTCCCAGCTTTGCCCCTGATGAGTTGTGTGCCCTAAGCAGGTAGCTAATTCCCTTGACCTCTCCAGGCTTCCTCATCTAAATTCATTCATAGGGCCAAATTCATTTACTCACTCAACAAATTCAACACATATTTATTGAGTGTCTACTATGAGCCAGGCCCTGGGAGTATAGCACTGACTTAAGAAAGATATCTCCCTGCCTTCATGGAATGGGTGAAGAAAGAAGAAAACAGCTCTGATTTCAGGGAATGAGAAATGCTCTGCTGGAAATAAAACAAGGTGTGGTGATGGAGAGTTCCCTGAGGGGGCCTCTCTGGTGAGGTGATATTTCAGCTAGAGGGAGCGCAAGAACATAGGCACTGAGATGGCAACGCACTAAGCTCTTCACAATTTTTTATCTAACTCTTTCCCCAACTCAGATACATTTAGTGAATCCTTGCCTGGAATATTAGGTTAAAACTTGTTGTGTTGGAGGCCTTCCTCTCCCGGGTCCTAATCTACCTTCTCAACCTTGTACAAAAGGATCCCAGCTCAAATCTAAGTAGAATTAGATCTGTCTAGGCATGTCTGGCAACAGGGTAGCACACCCTGCCAGGAGCCTGTTTGCCTAAGGAATGAGAAGCCTCCAAGGAGAAAGCTCATCTTGGTTAAAGGGGGGGCCTGCCCTGTGAGACTGACAGAGTAATAGATTCTTATCCCTCCAAGGCTCTACTGGTAGGTTTTGTCTCTCAAATACCTCCCCACCTAACCCAGATCCACAACTAGCCCAGTTCCTGGGATAGAGAGTGGGGAGCCCTGGGACCCAGCTGGCCTGCTTGGGACCTTTTGTGAGGGAGTGACCCAGAGGGGAGACAGACTTCTCCTTGACTTTGCCAGAGTGCCTGAGCAGCTTACATTCCTGGAAGGCTCCCATCAGAGCAGAAATGTCTTCCCAAAGGCACATGAAATGGTCAGGACTTAAGGTGGTACAAATGAGCAGGTGGAGACAACAGCCAAGGAAACTGAAGTTAAGTGGGGGGCTCCCCATATTGGTCAGGATCTGGGTAGGAAACACACGATCCTCTCAAAAGGAGTGGCTCAAGGAAGTTTAAAGAATGGATCTTTTATGGGGATGTGGGCAGGATTAAGGAAAACCTATAAGAGACTGGTGTAGTACTCTAGGGCTAGTTTAGGGGAAGCTGTTAACACCTGGAAGCCTAAAAGGGAAAAGGGGGGAAGTGGTTACTGGAGCCAACCAACGGGCCAGAGCTGGAGCTGTCGAAGGCCTTAGGGAAAGATGCACAGCCACTGACAAACTGGGCCAGCGGGAGGGAGCTGCCTTCCAACTTCCTGCCAGTGCCTAGCCCTGGCCAAACCCCATCAGAAGCCAAAGGGCAGTGGGGTCAAGGCCAGCCACTGAGGTCAGCCTCCAGGACACAGGGCAGGGTGGAGAAGAGCGAAGAGGGAGACTGGAAGGGACACAGAATAGTCGGCATACCCCTTCGTCTCTTAGCAACCACAGGCTGATGAGGTGTCAGGAAACTGCAATGACACTCATCACCCCTACTCTTCTCCTTACCAACACTCTCTCCCTTGGGAACAGGGATGAATATCCTTGCACTCCTATTCAGAACACAGGACTTAAGAAGACTAGCGTGCAAACCCCAGGTCTGTCACTGCATCAGTTTCTGGGGGGCTGCTGTTACAAGTTACACCACCTGGAGGCTTAAAACAACAGAAATGTATTCTCTCAGAGTTCTGGAAGCTAGGGACTTCCCTGGTGGTCCAGTGGTTAAGACTCCCTGCTCCCAATGCAAGGGGCCTGGGTTCGATCCCTGGTCAGTTAACTAGATCCCGCGGGCCACGACGAAGATCCCACATGCCACAACTAAGACCCGGCTCAGCCAAATAAATAAATAAATATTAAAAAAAAGAAAAAAGTACTGTAAGCTAGAAGTCTCGAATCAAAACATACAAAGCTACTATATGCAACTGACTATATGTAACTGGTGTATGAAAAGACAAGCTGTTCAATGGAACAGACTAAAAATCTAGAAAAGAAGAGCAACTGCATACTGGAATTTGGTATATGACAAAGATAGCCTCTCAGTCAGTGGAGAATACCGTGTATTTTTCAATAAATAATCTTGAGACAATGGGACAGCCTTCTGAGATAAAATAAAATACGCATATTTCACCCCATATGGCAAAATAACTTCCTGAAGAATCAAATATTTAAATATTAAAAATGACATCATGAAACTACTACAACAAACCGTGGGAGAATTTTTTTATTGTTATATTTGGGAGAGGCAGGCCTTTCTAAGAATGACACCGTAGCAGAAGTCATTAAAAACTTGCTTAATATGTTCAGTTACATAAATATAGAATTTTTTTCCCATGGGAAAATAAACAGCATAAGCAGAGTCAACAGACAAATGAGAAGCTGGAATAATATATTTGCCAATTATATCACAGACCAAGAGCTAATTTCCTTAATATTTAAACAGCTCTCACAAATCAATAAGAAAAAGACTAATTCAACAGAAAAGTGGAAAGGCTATAAACAGTCCACAAAAGAGGAAATATAAATGGTTCTTAAACATATAAGAAGATGCTTCTCTTCACTCTTAACAAGAGAAATGCAAATTAAAACTACAGCAAGACAGCATTTTTCACGTACAGGGTGGCAAGGGTCAGTAGTGTTTGCAAACACACGGTGTTAGCCACTCTCTTATCCTGCTGGCATGTCCTCACAACCCCCAGAGAGAGCAACTGGTAAAATCCATCAGTTGGCAATATTTTAACTGGATATACTCTGTGGCCAAACAATCGCACTCTAAGATTGTATTTTACAAATATATGCTCACATGTGCTTAAAAATATATATATGAGCAAAGATACTCTTTGCAGCAGTGTTATGGCAGATCAGAAATAATCTAAATGTGGACTCACACAATGGAATACTATCATTCAGAAAAAACAGGGGGTAGAATTAAGGTCCTCTATTTGTCCTAATATGGAACTATGTCTAAGGCATATAAGGGTGAACTTATAAAGCCAAGTGCAAGGGAAGGAGGGCTGAGGGAACCATCAGACGCTGGCTGCCCCAGTCTACCAGCCAGCACCCACACCCAGACGTACATTCACCGTGTCCCTAAGGAAGCTGAGCCTTCTGGGCTGCTCCCTCACGTAGGCCCCTGCCAAGGCCCTGGGAGGGGCCCTGGCAATGTGCTCACACAGTCCTGTGTTTTTGTAAAATCTGCAAAAGATATTTTAACCCCAGCTGATAAGACCACTGTGTCTTTCCTTTCACTCTTCCCTCTGTCACACTTGCCCTTGAGTCAGGTGGCATTGGTACAGCCAAGGGCATTTGGGGGATCCGGCTAAGGCGAAGGTGGGCTGGAGACACATTAATTGCAGGTTGATGGGACAGATTTACGTGGCTTGCAGTAACTTCCCCACAGAGTCAAGTTATTGCTTGCTGTCCCTGTGTTGAAATGGCTTCCAGAAGTATTCCTATTGCCCGCTGTGTCACCTCATCTAGGATGGTCACACCAAGGTATAGGTCACACAAACTGCACATCAAGCAATTAGTAAGAATTTTAGAATACCATATTTTTCTGGATATTACAGCGTTTGTGATATTCATGTTTTTTAAAATGTGCAATTTAGCTTGACTTTTCTATGTTTTGTACCAAAATTAAAAGCAAAATGCTGAATCCCTTGCTAACCTCTATTTTTAGGGGGAAAAAAAAGTCTACTGTCCGGAGTGTCCTTTCTATCGGCTTAGACCTCAGGAGTCCAGGTAGCCTGATACTACCTGTTTGGACCCCCCAAAAGGAAACTTCTATTAGCAGGAAACATATGTCCTCTATTTGATAACGGTCCTTTGTCTCCCCTACAGATTCCCCAAAGCCAAGTTTCTCATACCTAAAGCATTTGCTCCCTGTCTCTCCTCAATTACATTACAAATTAACAGACTATCTCCAGTGTTTCACTGTTGGCAAACACTCAGGTAATACAACATTTCAGCGGGTGCTGGTATTTCTGTGGGACAGACTCCTAGAAACAGAATTGCTACACTAAAGGCTGTGCTTGCTTAGATTGTTGTCCAGAATTATGGTGCACTCAAACCATGGAAAATTATGTGGCCAATAAAAATAATGAGGTAGATGATTGACCAGTTCCTCAAAGTCGGGGAGCACGGCACAGGCTGCGAAACAAAACATAGAGCATAATTTTAAAATGAGGGTGGGTGAGGGCAGGTAGGCAGTACTGGAGAAAATTTCCACTTTCTGCTTCAGAGTCCATTACCTCTTTTCAATATTTTAAAATATTTTTTAATGAGCAGGCACTGCCTTTATAATTTTTTAATATTAACTGGATGAAGGCATACCTGTTGTTATACAAATATATCACTACCTAAGGAGGAGGATCTTCCTTCTGTTATTAAGAATGTTCTAACGGACATCTCGCTCTCAAACTCACTTCTGAAACAGAGATCATCCCTAAGATTTTAGGATTACTGTTTATCTTGGCTTGAGCTGGCAAAGAGAGTCTCTGTCTCCGACATCATTCCAGATACGGCGATTTCTGCCTGCCTTGATCCTGGCATGTTTCCAGCCCTTCCTACAACAAGGCCGGGGCGGGGCTCATGGGGATCTGCTCCCTAGCGTCCCGGGGACACCGGTGGACGCTGGTGGCTACCACGTTTTCCCCATGTTTATGGCCATGAGACACTGGTGCACTTCTGGTAATTGTTGCAAAATACCAAGAGCTCTGTGGGTGTGAGGCTATGGCTTTGAGGCTGGGTGGAAGGATTTTTAGGGTGAGTAGCTGTGGAGAGGCTGGAGGTCTGGCGGTGGAAACAGCACAGTGTGTGCTGGGGCAAATGCAGACTTGCCTGGAGGCCACTGATGGCGGGGGGCACAGCTGGTCAAGTGGGACTCCAGCGGTCAGAGGCCATCACAAGTCAAGCAAAGCAGGGTAGGCTGTGGGGAGCTTTGAGACGGGGTCTCTAACAAGGCTATGACTAATTAAAACCACTCTGGGCTTCCCTGGTGGCGCAGTGGTTGAGAATCTGCCTGCCAATGCAGGGGACACGGGTTCGAGCCCTGGTCTGGGAAGATCCCACATGCCGCGGAGCAACTGGGCCCGTGAGCCACAACTACTGAGCCTACGCGTCTGGAGCCTGTGCTCTGCAACAAGAGAGGCCGCGATAGTGAGAGGCCCGCGCACCGCAATGAAGAGTAGCCCCCGCTTGCTGCAACTAGAGAAAGCCATCGCACAGAAATGAAGACCCCACAGAGCCATAAATAAATAAATAAATAAATAAAATTAAAAAAAAAAAAAACCACTCTGAAGCTATGACCACCTCCCAGTCCCTGGCCTCTCCCATCCCATCAATCATCAAGTCTTGTAGACTGATTTCTCTTTTCTTCAACCAGTAAGTATTGAGTGCCTACCATGTGCCAAACTGTGTTCTGGGTGCTGGAGGTACATCAGTGATCACGGTCCCTGCTCTCATGGAACCTGTTTCTAGAGATGAACAACAACAACAACATAAAAAAAACATAAAACAACATAAAAAAGACATAATGATTTCATTGTAACTGTATTAAATGTTATGAAACTAAAGGAGAACTAAAAGTCCTGCAGGTTGTTTTTAATTAACTTTATTTACCCGTGTTCCCTAAACTGACCTCAGAAATTACCACTCCCCCTTATTTTGTACATATAGACTTTATTTTTAGAGCAGTTTTAGGCTCTTAGCAAAGTTGAGTGGAAAGTACAGCGTTCCCACGTCTCCTCTCTTCACATATGCACCGCCTGCCTCACTATCAACATCCCACATGGTACTTTTGTAACAATAGATGAATCAACATTGACACATCATTGCCAGCCAAAGTCGATAGTTTACATTAGGGCCCTATTTTAAAATATATATATAACAATGTAATAACACTGAGACTCACAGCTGCGGGCAGGAGGGAGCCTAAGCGCTTTCTAAGAAGGAAGTGGCATTCTTAGGTTAGTGTTTTGCACAAACAATTCATTCACTGCTTCTTCTTCTCTGACCCATGAATGTGTCCTTATCTTCTGAGATTTATTTGGTTTAGATGCCGCAGACTGCATTTGCCCAGGCTACTGCAATGACCTTTAAAGTAGTCTGCTGGTCACCAGACCATCCCCCCCACCTTCACCCCTGATTTGACTCAGAATCCAGATTCCCCAGGTAACGGAAGAATACCACTTTCTCTGTGGCATGAGTTTGCTCAGACATTTTCAGTAACTCTCTACCAGTGATTTTCCAATATTCTTATCTGTGGAACCCATTTGGTGATGACAGTAGAATATAGTGATTAAAAGCATAGGCTCTGATTTCTGTAGCCCAGAGATGACATTCTAGCTTGAAGAATCCCAATTTCTTCATCTTTAAAGAGAGGATGATAATACTACCTGGTCAAGGAGACGGGAGATTGTGGGGTATTAAATGAGATAAAACACACAAAGTGCTTACTAGAGTATGAAATAAACACTTGATAATCATTAGCTCTTAGTGTTGTTGCTATTACTACTGCTCATAGGAAATCTTAAAGGAAGTCTAAAATATGAGATATAATCAGTGCATATGATTTGAACACCATGGTTCTACTCAGCCTGCAAGACTAATCTCTCAGCCCAGTCTGATACCCCTCTACCCCCAAATTCACTGTTCACCTTTACAACATTCATACCATACCGATCCATTCACTTTGCACAGATATGTCACAGACTCTCTGAAGTTTTGTCCATGCTGTTCTTTCACTTCCTCTCTACCCATCAAAACCCTATCTACAATCTGAGGTCTCAATCAAATACTACTTCCCACTTCCTTCTGAAGACTCTCTTGGCCATTCCAACCTCTTCTTTGACCAAGTAGCACTCACTATCTTTACCAGCTGTTTCCAACCTTCCCCTTCTCGTTCTTCTTCCTCCCACCCTGGAGAATTCACATGCCAGATATACTCTCTGAGTATGACCACAGTTGTGCAAAATTCCTAGTTACAATGCTACTGGTCTCTCACGCAATAAGGTATATTAGAATGCAGGTGAGTGTGAGTGGCAGTTTTTATAGGCATAAACGTAAAGATGCTCTGTTTCATCAAGAAGAATTATTCACTAGTGTAGTGGGTTGAATAGTGTCCCACCAAAATTCATGCCTACCTGGAACCTCCGAATATGATATTATTTGGAAATGACGTCTGAAATTATTTGCAGACGTCATCAATTAAGATGAGGTCATACTGGATTAGAGTGGGCTCTGAATCTAATGGCTGGTGTCCTTGTAAGAAGAGGAGAGGACACACAGAGACACTCTCAGAGGAGTGAGAGGAGACACATGGAGGAGAAGACCATATGAAGATGGAGACAGAGAGAGATTGGAGTGATGCAAGTGGGGAACAAGCCAAGGATCACCGGGAACCACCAGCAGCTGGGAGAGGCAAGGAAAGATTCTTCCCTAGAGCCTTCAGAAGAGCATGGCCCTGCTGACACCCTGATATTGGACTTCTGGCCTCCAGAACTGTAAAAGAATAAATTTCTGTTGTTTTAAGCCACTCAGTTGGTGGTAATCTTTCAAGGCAGCCACAGGGAACTAACTAACACAACTAGCTTCAACATTTAAACTATTTTTAGTAAAAAAAAAAAAAAAAATTTGTGCTCCACTTTATAATGCCTCAGGTCTCCCCACCGCGGCAAGTAATCGAATGATCTATAGGATGCATTTGACCTCATCACATACCCGTCTTCCAGGGTTATCGCCTAAAATTCTAGAAGACAGCAGTCACAAACAGTGGTCAGCAGGAGACCTACGGGCTGAGCAGAGCCTGGGATAAGCAATAGAGCGTGATGGGGGCTCTGATGAGCTGGAGATGGAATGTCTAGTCTAAATGGGCCAGTAGGTACTCAGCTCTAGCAACTTGCTGCCAAATCTCCCCTTTCTGCTGTGCGGCACATGGGATCTTAGTTCCCTGACCAGGGATGGAACCCGCACCCCCTGCAGTGGAAGAGCAGAGTCTTAACCACTGGACCACCAGGGAAGCCCAAATCGCCCTATTTTTCAAGAAAAAAAAAATAGTAAACCTGATCTTTATGTGAAATAGAATTTTTTTTATTTTGGCAACTGTGGTAGACTGCAAAACATGGCCACACATTCCTCTCATCCCTATATGCACCCCCTTTGCCATGGCACCTTGCTGCTCCTCCCATCAGAGATGGAGTCTATTCCTCCACCCCACCCCACTGATTCTGGCCCAGCCTTGTGTCTTGAGGTGACCAATAGGACGCAGTGAGAGTGACATTTGCAATGTGAGCCAAGACCTCAAGGGGCCTTGAGACTCTGGCTTTCACCCCCTGGGAATGCTCTGCCATCACATAAAAGAGCTCAGGATCGCCTGAAGGAGGATGAGACCCCAAGTGTGGTCAGAAAGAAGCAAAGTCACCCCAGCCACTCCAGGCATCCCAGCTGAGGCCTCAGACATGGGAGTGAGGCCACCTAGGACCAACCAGCTGAACTGCTGACTGATGTAGCTGCCTAACGGTGCCCAGGTGAGACCAGCAGAAGAACTACCAGGGTAAACCACAGGATCGCCAGGAAAAGTAAGGCATCATTGTTTTAAGCCACTAAGTAGGGGTGGTTTGTTACACAGCAATAAACAGGCAGAATTATTAAAGCACCATGCCAACCAAACAAACACCTCAGTCACCAGTTAGTGATTTCGTAAATGTGAACCCCTGGAAGACAGGAATCATATCTTATCAATCTTGATGTCCTCAGTGCCTACCATTACCTGATACTATTTAATCATTGCTTTGAGAACAATAAATACAGCTATGTGGCAAACTCCTGCACAGCTGCAGTATCTATGAGGACAGGTCTTTGCTGTACATGCCTTTTCAATCCCAGCAGAGACCAACACTTTTCCCTGCAGTTCTATATTCCTTACAAAAAGAGTGATTGTTAGATAATGAATTAGTAATGCAAATTGCATAATAGAATGGAATTTGGGATGGCTGATGAGCAATGAAGCCAGAGCAAATTTTGGTGACAGTGTTACGTTTGGGAGAACAAGAGGTCACCCTGACCGACTACAACCTTAGAGAAAAAATGAGGAGTCTTGATGGAGACAGGAGGTGGAGCGTAGCCAGAGCCACCCGAAACTGGGAGACCCCAAAACCAGGTGAGACTGTGGTCAGTAGCCAATGGGGTGCTAAGTTAGGAAGTGCTAAAATTTTCAGGATGGAGAAAATAATACCAAAACAACCTAAAATGGAATTGGAACTTAATCTCCTCTGCCTTGGAAAAACATTTCATGCTCTATATCTTCACTCATGTCAAGGGTAATAAAATGTTTCAACGCCTGGTTAAATCCAAGTACTATGGCTTCTTCTGCACAGCCAGGGCATGGGGGGCTGGCCAAGTACGAGGGCAGGCCAAGGCCTTGGCCAGCTTTCTTCCTCTGCCTGTTGCCACCATGAGGGACAAGGTACAAAGGAGACTTCTCTGAGACTGAGCAACATCCTTAAAGGGCCTAAGAATGGAGGGGGAGGGGGCACAGTGGGAGCTCAAAACAAGTTCTGCCCCTCATCCGTACAGACACCCAGCCCGTATAGCCATCTCCACTCCACCCTATCAGGGAGGGACTGGGCGCTTGGACATCCTGTATTTTATCTAGCAACCTTGAGAAGGAAGGTCACCTTCTGCAGTCTCCTCTGCATGCTGCCATTTGTTACATAAACCCCTGGCACATTAGAATTGGAAGCGACCTCAGACACTGTTTGGACCAGCCCAATCCCTGCATTTTACTACTTAAGAAGTGAGCGATATCCAAACGGGAGCATGAATCCCAGGGCCTTCGATTCCAAGTCTGAAGTTCAATCTCTGGACTGTCTCTCTGCCTCATTTGAAGGCAACCCTGCATGTTTACTTTTCGTCTGATTTCACCCATGTGATAAGGAATTGGCTGCAGTACCGTGGAAAAGATTGCTTGACCTGGAGTTAAGAGATAGCCTTAGAATCCCAGCTGTGTCCCTGCGGAGCTGTGCGACTCCTAGCATTACTTAAGCCCTCTGTGCTTCAGTTTCCTCATCTATGAAAAGGGAAAGAGTAATAGGAACAACTCCCCAGGATTGTTGGGAGAGGATTAAATGAGATGGGCTTTGCAAAGGGCTTGATAAGGCGCTTGGATCAGAGTGAGCTCTACCCAAGTGTTATCTACTTCTGTTGCTGCTGTTCTTAGCACATATTTCTGAGCCTTGGTTTGGGGTTGCAGAAAACTTGGAGTTAAAACACATAAAGCATGCCCCTAATACATATCACAAAAAAATGGCAGCTTTTATTATTCACTGCACAAGGAGAGACAAAGAGTTATAAACACTGACCCTTGTCTTTAGGATCTTACAATCTAGTAGAGGAGACAGGGAAAGCTCCCTAAAAATAAATCTATGATTACTAGGGGCCACATGACTGATAATCCTGAGAAGGGGGAACCGATCTTCAAGGGGTGGTGTGTGAAATTGCAGAAGAGGATATGGGATGTGAAGTTCACAGGAGCAGGAACAGGGTCTTGCTTTTCTTAACCTTCCTCCTCCTCCCACCTGCCCACCCCACCCTTCACCTTGTTACTGCTGCCCCCTGGTGTCTGTCACCTTCCTAGCACTCCTGGGTGATAACCCAGGCGCTGTTCACTCCTGGGGCACTCTGGAGGGAGGGACTACCACCTACCCCAGGACACAGCCAAGCGTGATTGAAACTCAGCTAGGTCCTGCTGGGAAGGAAGGGGTCTCTTTTCTTCAGATTCTCCAGCCTGGACAAGGACACAAACAGCAACTGCCTAGATGGAGGGAAGGGAAGAAACCAGGAATTTATTGCACGGTGGAAAGTGCATCCAAAGTGCCTGTGACACATCCAAATGGATGCAGGGCCTGAGAGCAGTAGGTGAAGAGGCTGTGTCTCCAAAAGTTACAAATCACGGAGCTTTGGAACGGATTGCCCCTCCCCCTACTAGAGCTTCAGCTTCACTCCCTCACTGGCATCAGTACATAAATATGCTTGTGTTTTTCCTTATAACAAAAATAAACATCTCAACCCTTTTCAAGATTCGTGGTTATATATTTTGTAGAATGTTTGCCAAGTGTTGTTTATTTGTTGCTTTCTTATGAATAAACTGAGGTTATGGGTTTGGGGGAAGGATATCACAGAGCTTATGTGAGATTCTTAATGCATCATATCAGGGGACACCTGATATCAAATGACTTATTGCTGGTGATGTTAACCTTGATCGCTTGGTTAAGGTGGTGTTTGCCTGTTTCTCTACTGTAAAGTTGCTAATTTTCCTGTTTCCATATTCTATTTGTTAGAAGCAAGTCACTAAGTCCAGACCACTTTCAAGACAAAAGGAATTAAGCTCCATCTTCTAGAGCAAGGGGTATCAAAGAATTTGGGACAGTTCATTAAAACCCTCACAGTAATTAGTAGGGCTAATTTTGGAGCAGATACTTTGAGGCTTTGCAAATATCCTGTTCTTCCTTAAAGTTTTACCTACTGATTTTAGCATTCATCAATGGATCTTGCCTGTAGCAATTATTACTATGATGGTCTCATAGGAGACCATCTACCATAGTAGATTTTCTAGTTCCCTCATTCCTTCTACATTTATTAACAGGAATTCTTCTGTAAAGATGTGTCCCTCTCCCCCAGTTAGTTATTTATTCAATCATTTATTGTAGCAGTGTGGACTTACAGAGATTTATTTTATTCTTTGAATTATAATCTAATATTATCATTATTTATTACATTGCTCATATTGTTTCAGCTTTGGCCATTGGAACATCTTTTGAGTTGCCTCTTGTGTCTTTTTGATATGCATCCCCCCCCCCCTTTTTTTGCACTTACTTTCTGGTAATGCAAGTTGCTCCAGAATTACCTTGTATTTCCCCTGCCCCAGCTCTAGAATTAGCCATTTTTCCAAGGAACCCTGGTTCCTTTTATTGGAGAATGGTTTTTAGAAGCCAACATCTGGATGCTAGGTGTCTTCATTGATAATGGGGTGCCACTCCTTTTAGGCTCTCTTAGCAGACAAAGCTAACAAATATATGTAATGTATATTAACCCCTATACACACCATATCTATATTTATCTCTGTATCTATTTGTGTATGTGCGTGTATTTTATATATATTTATATAAAACAGATATCTATGGATTATAGATCTATCTATATATTTATATAGCTCTATTATATATTCTATAATATTATATATATATAATATTATGTAGATATAGACATAGATATAGATATATGTAAAACGAGCATGAGTTCATACTGATGTCTTCAACTTGAATCCAGCACCACAGGGTTTCTCCTAGCCTTCCAGCCCACACCGTGATAAACAACCCCTTCTTTCTCTGACAGTGAGAATACCTCACTACAATTTACCTACTTACTGTTCAACACTAGTATATAGGTTAAGTAGCCTCAGAATCATTAACCTGTAACAAATTTACCAACTATAATCTGTACGTATGATTCCTTTTGTCTTTAGCCTTACAGTACCCAGTCAAAACATTGTTTCCCCAAATTACTGATTTTAGCTCCTTCCCACCCACCACCACCTTTTCCATATATATTCATAATACATTTAGATTCATAAATTACACTTTGCATTCTATCCTAGGATTGAATGACTCTTTAAAAATTTGTGCATAATTAATTTCCATCTGTGTAGAGTTCTATAGATTTTGACAGTGGCACAGAGTCATGTATTCACCACCGTGAGATCACAAAAAACAGTTCCATCACCCTGAAAATTCCCATGTGCTATCCCTTTGCAGTCAACTACTCCTTGTTCTCTAAGCATTCCCCCCTGCAACCACTGATCTGTTTTGTGTCTCTACCACTGTGCCTCTTCCAGAATGCCATGTAAATACAATCACACAAAATGTAGCCACTTGAGTCTGGCTTCTTTCACTTAACAAAGTGCATTTAATATTTATTTATATTGTTGCATGAATCAATATTCCATTAATTTTTATTGCCACGTAGTATTCCACTGCTTGGATGTACTACGGTTAATCTGTTCACCTACTGAAGAACATCTTGGTTGTTTCCAGTTTGGGTTGATTATGAATAAAACTGCTATAAACATTTGGGAACAGGTTTTTGTGTGGACATAATTTTTTATTCACCAGGGTCAATATGTAGGGGAGAGATCGCTGGTGGTATCACATGGCAAGTCTATGCTTAATGTTATAAGGAATAGCCAAACTGTTGATATGTCCTTAAGTCTCTTATAGTTTAGAGGTTCCTTCCCCAACTCCTTTTTTTTCCCTTTTCTTTTCTTGGGATGTTTTGTGGAAGCAACCAGATGCTGAGGCCACTAAAACCAGCTCCCAAAAAAGCACCAAACCCCTGCGCACTTCCCACATCTGGAGTTTCCAGGAGGTACATGAGATGCCACTTCTCTGCAGCCTTCTTCCCGACACTTAGAAAGTCTGGCAGGGGGTGCACCAAGGCATCCCAGAACTGCTCCAGGCAGAGCCCAAACCCACCTGGAAGGCTACCCAGTGTGCCCTCCCCAGGTGTCTTAGAGGTCCAGAGATCCAGCCAGAGAAGAAGACTCAAAAGTTCCGGGGCAGCTGCTCCTGCACCGGAGCTCCAGGCTGCCCCGAGACCATCTCAGATTGTCCATGGAGCAAGACAGAGCCGAGGTGAGGGGAGAGGTGAGCTGCAATGTCAGGAAAGTGTGTGCCTTTCCCCTCCCTTAAGTATACTTTTCCAGGTGACCTTCCACCCAGAGCAGCCCAGACTACATCTATGAGAAGGGGGCAGGGAGCTGTTTTAGAGTCTGGAGTGGGAAGGAATGACCCTTAATTGACAGATGACTCTGGTTCTCAAACTTTCCTGTGCCGGAGAATCACCTAAGGCAGCGGTTCCCAACCTTTTTGGCACCAGGGACCAGTTTCATGGAAGACAATTTTTCTATGGATGGGCACGGAGGCGGGTGGTTCAGGCAGTGAGCAAGTGATGGGGAGAGATGGGGAGCGGCCGGCAGATGAAGCTTCGCTCGCTCGCCCGCCCGCCCGCTGCTCACCTCCTGCTGTATGGCCCAGTTCCTAATAGGACACGAACTGGTAGCGGTCCACGGCCAGGGGGTTGGGGACCACTGACCTAGGGTGCTGTTTAAAATGCAGAAACCTAGGCCTGCCCCCAGAGAATACAATTGAGCAGGTCAGGGGTTGCCTAGAAATCTGTATTTAAAAACAAAAACAAACAATAAAATAAAACAAAATAAAATAAAACCAAAAAACCTCCCTAATGACTCAAATGCAAGTGATCCTCAGACCACACTTTGAGAAACCGTGGCCAAGAAAGTCTTTTCTGGCACCAACTGAAGATCCAGCTTCCTTCTCTTCCCTCTCCCAACTCCAGCCTCAGGGAGCTGGATGTCTGTAGGAACCTGGGAAGAGACAATGACCATGGGAGTTGACCCACCCACCTCAGGATTCTAATGGGAAGAGGGGTTAGGCATGTGAAGTATGGGCCCAGAGGGCAGAACAATGTGCTGGCAGAGCAGTCACAGGGAAGCAGATGGAAGCTCTGCCCAAGGAAGAACTGTGAGGCAAATCTATTGTATCAATCCCAGCTTAAGCCCTACCATCTAGTGGGAAAGCGCCCATTATCCTTGGATAACTAAGCTTCCTAGCATGGCTATAAGGCCCCTCAGAATCCAGCCCCTGCTTCCCTCTCTGGTCCCCACTCACAGCCCCCCCACTTCCAGAACTTCACCAGTCCCACGAGCATGCCAAGCCCTCGATCTGCTGGCCCTCCCTGTTTGCCTCTGTCCTCCAAGACATGGCCCATCTGGTGGCTCTGCCTGGCCTGCCCTTCCCCTACTCTCAGCCCAGTCAGTTCCCAGGCATGCTTCAGATCCCAGTCTAGAAGTCACCCCCTGAAGTTCCCTCTGACCCCCACAGCTGGATGGAGTGCCCCTGTGCTCTGCTCCTTCTGTACCCCATGTTAAACTTGTTTACTCCCCCCGCCCAAGACCTGACATACAATCTGTACAAGAAACATTTACTGAGTTGAATTGTTGAGTTATAATGTGTGTTTACTTACTGTCACCCCATGAGGCTATGAGGTCCTCCAGGACGCACTGGCTGGCACTTAGTAGCTGCTCAATAAATGCCTGGCAATGAATGAGTGGCAGTGCTATGGCAGAGAGTGAAAGGGTCTGCCCTGGGAGGCAGCGAGTCCCCATCACTATAGCTTTTCATTCACAGAGGCTGACTCGCCGCCTGTCAGAGATCTTGGAGGGGGAGCTGAAGGGTGCTGGCCAGGATACGTGTGCCCTGGGTCCCTCCTGCTGTGGGTGGGTACCTTTGAGAAGCAGCCATGGCCCAGTGAGCCAATCACCTGATATCAGGCTGGTTCGCAGTAGTTTGTGTTCAGGAAGATAAAGGAAATTCATTGCAAAGCAGCAGTGACAAGACCAGGGGTCATCCTGGTTCTCCTGTCCTCCATTCCAGAGCCAGCTTCTGTCACACCCACAGCGGAACACATGGGCACTTGCCAGGCCTGCCTAGATGCACTGGACATACCAGCCTTGAGATGAGGCAAGTCTCCCAAGTACTAACACCCGGAATATCTTTGGGGTATGGCCCCCTGCAGCTGGGCTAGTGGTACTCAGTGCCTGCTGTATGCCAGGCTCTCCCCAACCCACTGGGGACTTGGCCCCCTAGGCTGTCAAGACATGGGGCAAACCAGGTTTCCAGGCCGGGCCTGTCAGTGGTGATATGTGGGTATACCTGTGGGAAAGGCCGGAGCTCAGGCAATGTCAGGGCATCTGGGGAGCTGCTTGGCTTCTTGCAGTCTACCTCTGAAACATAGATCTTTCCAGAATGTCTTCACAGACCCCAAAGGTTGGAGAATCCAGAGTGTGGATGGACCCACGCCAGCCCTCCCTCATCTCCTACCCTGCTCCAGGGAGATAAGCTTCAGGGGCCTGACCTCCATGGGTTAGGATATTTGAGGGTGGGCTGGGGGCAGGAGCCCAGGAGTGCAGCGTTCAACCTGCTATTGATTAGCTGTGTGACATAGGGCAAGCCCCTTTCCCTCTCTGAGCCACAGAGTCCTCCTTTGTAAATGAGGGAGAGGGACTAGACTGGTGTTTCCTGACCTTGGCCATGAATCAGAATCATCTTGGTGGTGGCAAGAGAAAGTAACTTGAAAATACACAGATTTTCCCAAAGCTCCTAAAGGAATCTGAATCCCCAGGGAGGAGAGGTCTACAAACCCTGGCTCCCGACCTCACCCCAGTTAGGGAGCCTCTGGGACCCTCCAAACCCTCCCCACCCCCTTGCACTGATACTCTTTGGGATGCAATCTTCCCAGCCACATCCCATCCCTTTCCAGGTTCTAAGCCTCCTCTGGCCAGGGCTAGAGTAAGCTGCCCCATCTCTCTCTCCAAAGAGTTTTGGAGCCTGAAACACTAGTCAGCGAGCAGTTTATTACCCATCACCCTGTCCCAGCCTCCCAGCACCGTGGTCTGTACACAGTCTAGACACGGCCTTCACTCCAGCAGTCCTCCAGTCCTCACTCCCAGTCCCCACCCAGGGTCCACCCCAATCCCAGTCCTCCACACTCTCCCGCCCCCAGCCCTCCAAGGCAGCACCAGGCCCCGGGGGCCACACCTCAGCCAGGGGAGGGAAGGGAGGGCAGGGGAGAGGAGGCAAGAAACTGGGGAAAGAGGAACCAGATTGGCCCCCAAGCCTCTGGAACCGCCATCCCAGGATGAAGGGAAAGTGGGCAGGGCAGGGGGGAGCGGGGGCCAGGCGATGGTTCAGGCGGGAGGCTCTTCTCCAGGAGGTGCAGGGAAGCCACTCAGGTCTCGGCCAATGATCTCACTCACTGTAAAGGAGGGGCAGTTGAGAGACTGGGCAAGGGGCAGGTCGCCTCCTTTTCCAGAGACCCCCAATCCATTCCAGGCAGGCCTCCGTCTAGGATGCCTCCAGGCTCCTCCTGCACTGGCTTCTCTACCACTGGGCCTCAGTTTCCCCACTGTGTCCTGACACCTGCTCTCAATCAAATCTTGCTGAACTTCATCCACGTGGGTTCTCAGGCCCCCATGCAGCCCCTTCCTGCTGGCTTGGCCTGCAGTGTCAGGGCAATCGCTGTCAGCAGGGCCGGAGGTGGGTGTAGCCAGTGGGAGGAAAGAGAGGCGAAATAGGAAGGCTCCTCATCACCAATCCAGACCACTGTCACCAGGTTTAGGGGGAAGCTGAGGCAAGGGAAAACATGCTTGACTGGGACACCAGCAAGCCACTGTCCCTCTCTGAAATTCACTGCCTGAATCTGCAAATTGAGGGAGCTAGATTGAATGATCTTGCAAGTACTTCTAGCCCTGAGATTTTGTGATCTGGGGCCAAGGGCCGAGGCAGGAGAAAGGTTAGGCAGGTACTCCGTGCCCCCTTCAGAATTCAACTGGATTCAACTGGCCACACGCACCAAGCCCTGGCCTCCTTAGGCCCTCCAACTGGCCCTGAGGGACCACGGAGGCCCAACCTCTGGGAAGCCAAGCTCCAGCCCTCAGCAAACATGCAGAGCAATCTCTTGCACACACTCACACTCGCAGCGCCTGGTCCCACACCCACCTTCCTCCAGCGTGATACCCTGGATAGGGACACTGTCTCGGAAGCCGCTGCTGTAGCCACCCCTGGATTTCTCCTGCTCCGGAGCCCCCTCCCCAGGGCCATAGCTTGGCCCTACCTCATTGTATCCCTCAGCAGGTGGGGGGTGAACACTGCTCTGAGGAGTGAAGGGGCCTTCAAGTGGTGGGGATGAAGGCAGTGGAGGCCGGAAGGGGGCTGGAGGAGGGAACGGCAGCCCCAGGGGAAAGGGGGAGCCCCGTCCTCCATAGGGGTCACTAGGGAAGGGCCGGGGAAGGAATGAGACTGGAGGTGGGCGGGCACAACCTGTGGTACCCCCAGTCTCAGGGAACATCCGCGGGCCAGGTCTGTAGGATGGTGGGGGCCCCGTCTGGGGGTACAGAGGGGGCGTGCCATAGCTGAAGCCTTCTGACAGGTAAGGAGTTTCATAAGCAGGGTCTTCATGGGGATAGGAGGGGTAGGGGGGCCTGGGTGGTGAGAAGTCCATGTCAGAGCCAAAATGGGGGCCCGATGCTGAAGGGAAGCCCCGGAGAGATGCGTCTGGTAGAGGCTCTTCCTTGAAGATCACTGGGCGGATGGGAAGGAGGAGGACACGCTGGTGAGAGGGCTGGCAGTCTCCCCGCCACACACTCTCCAACCATCTCTTCATCCCTAGGTCTCATCCCTCCCTTGATCCCTCACCATGGGGCACTGCATCCCTGTGCCCCTGCATCGGTCCCCACATCCGCATCCCCCCACCATGGGCTGTTCCAGAGCGCACCAGGCAGGAACTTGAAACTCTGGGTAGGACTGCGCTTCCTCCGCCCGTTGGAGACGTAAAAGTAGACCTGGACTGGCCGGGACACCCGCTTGTTGCTGTACTCAGGGATGGTCAGGGTCAGCGTCACCTGGGGGAGAGCAGAGGATGAGGCAGGGAGCCCTCAGGGATCTAAGCTCAGCCCAGCCCTTCCCAGTACCCTAACTCCACCTCCTGGCTTTTTCCATTTACAAAGGAGCAAAGTTCATTCCCTAGAGGTGTCCCTGCTTCCAGAGTGGCCAGGTTGCCTCCTCTAGAAAAGAACAGGTAGCTTCTGGAGTCCACTCTCAAGCGCAAGGGGGCCGGCTGAGAATTTCCTGACTTCTCCCACCCCGCCCCCACCCCCAGGGGGGACCCTAGTAACACGGGTACCTCATTGCTCTGCGACCGGTTCACTGTGGCCTCCTCCTCCCATTGCAGCTTTCCATCTGTGCAGGAAGAACAGGGAGCTCCAGCCCAGCCGCACGGCCCCTACCCCTTGCCCCGTGCCCAGGCCTCTGCCATTTCCCCTCCTGCTGGAGCCAAGGCCAGACTCAGAAGGTCCTGACAAGGCCTAGCTCACAGAGGAGCCCACTGCATGTTTACTCAACCGAACAGAACAGGCAGGGTTTAAAACTGTCTCCAAGATCTAGAGCCACAAGCTGAGGCCAAGAGAAATGGCAGGGCCAGTCCAGGGACTAGAAACAACTCTTGAGCCCTCTCACCCAACTGTAAATGTCCCCTCCCATGACAGAGCTGGAAAGAAGTTCAAGGGTCAGAAAGGGTCTCAGCTTGAAGGGAGGCTATGAGACCCCAAGTCTCATGACCTAGAACCTCTGACTCTGCTCTGATATGGTCCTAGGGCGCTAAACTCGAGGATGGGGCTGGGGCTTTGGGTGGGCAGGGTTGGGGAGAGCAGAGGTCTCAGGTTGGTGAGTATACCTGGGCCCCTCAGTCTTCCCTTCTCCACCCCGGCAGCTCTATTCTGGGGCACCTCACAGCCTCCTGTAATCAGAGCTGTGCTGCCAGCCCCATAACTCAGGAGGGGCTCAGGGTCCAGCTGTGAGGGTATAGGTCACCTCTTCCCTTCTCACCTTCCCCAGCCACATGGGGGTAAATTAGTTCAAAGCTGACTCCTCAATAAAAGAATGTGTATTTCTTACATTTATTTGCCATCCTGAGCGTTTCAGATGCCTAGAGTACGCATGGGAAGGAGACAGTAAAACAGGACGGGCAGTCTATCTGCCCCATTTTACAGATAAGGAAATTGAGGCTCAACTTGCTAGTTTAGAGGCAGTGCCAGAGATCGTTCACCCTCTCGTTCCAAGCTCTTCCTGCCTGCCTTCCCCCCCTCCCCACAGATACTCACCAGGGCCCCTCTCGATGAA
This sequence comes from Eschrichtius robustus, assembly GCF_028021215.1. NCBI lineage: Eukaryota > Metazoa > Chordata > Mammalia > Artiodactyla > Eschrichtiidae > Eschrichtius > Eschrichtius robustus. The sequence goes on from NC_090824.1 coordinate 73,574,762, forward strand.
CACCACCTTGGAGTCTGGCAGGAAGTTGGAGCCGGTCAGCACTAGTTCCTCCCCTCCCGTCACGGAGCAGGCACTGGGGCTGTAGGCCTCCACCTGGGGCAGCTCCTGAGCTGAGCGCTGGGCTGCAGAGCAGTGCAGGAAAGGCCTGGCTGGCTGGTATGGAGAGGACAGCCTCCTGTGCCCCAACCCTCCCTAGAATAACTGTCACAGGGCCCTGGAGGAGCCCTCCTCAGAAGCAGACACGCAAGAAAAACAATGGTCTCCCTGGGGTCACACAGACCATGTAAGGAACCACTCCTGGGCAGAAAGAGAGAGATGAACAGGGTAGGCCTTAGAGCTATGCAAACAAATACATGGGGGATACCCAGGGGCAGATGGAGGACAGGGTTGCTCTGGTCCAACCCAGAGGCACAATCCGCAGCAGGGGCAAAGTAGAACACTTCCCCCAGCCCATCCATGATAGAAATAAGGGCTGGGTCCTTTACAGGTGTCCCCAGGACCAGCAGGGCACCGCACATTCTGCAGAGGAGATGGGCAGACAGACACACAGACAAGAAGTTAGCCAGAGACAGAGAGATGCTACAGGGCTTCTTTGCTCACAGCACTCGATGGGCACCGATGCTGTCTGCACCGAGATGACCTTCCCGCTGCCTTGGGGCACGTGTACCCTGAATACCAGCCGCACGCGTGTGTTCTTGCGCCCGATGTCCGTCTCACCCTTCCGCAGCTCAATGTCTGAATTCCGAAGCTTCAGGATTCCGGCACAGTCAATGCTGAAGCCAAAGAATGGAAGGCAAGCCCTCCCAGCTGATGCCAGAATCACCCTCCATCCAAAGCCCTAAATGACCTTCTCTGGGAGACTACGGGGGGCTATTTGAACCCAGAGGTGGCCTCTCCAGAGTGCTCCCCAGCCCCAAAGTCCTCTTTAGATGGTGAGAACACCTGACACCTCCTAGGGATGATGTCTAACTCTTCTGGGGAGAGGAAGAGTGGACCTAGCTTAGACCCCATGGAAAAGGCTAGTCCTCAAGCCCGAAGAATAAAGAGAAGTGGAGTGGGAACCTACTTGGCTGCCATGTTGTTCTCAGGAAGCAGGGTCATCTCCAACACCTTGGTACCACTGACTACAGCTTCGTAGCTGGCCGTGGCCACCATCTTGCCCGTGATACGGTGCACCTGATAGAAGGCGTGAGGTCGCAGGTTCCTCTCATCTGCGGTGCCAATGAACATCTGTAGGGTCAGTGGCTTCTCACTGTAGCCTAGGAGCTGGCAGAGGGAGGCAAAGGCCACCCAATTGAAATCCCCACTGTCCCATCCTTCATCCATCCCTAAGTTTTCAGTCCACCCCTGGAGAGGAGTGAAAGATAAAGGATATCCTGGAAGGGATTTCCAGGGGGGATTGGGCACTAGTTTCTCCACCAGTTGTGTCGAAAACGTGGCCTGGAGTTCACAGTGTTATTCTTGGAATGAGGCCCAAACTGGGCTGGGCAAAGGGGAAAATCTTCCAAGGGAGACTGGCCCAACTCAACAGAGACAACCTAACTCCCAGTGAACTTTGGCCTCAGCCTGACCCCTCCCCCAGATCTGGCAGGCCACCATTTTCCAGAGCAGACATAAGGCTGGTGTCCCATGGGATGAGTGGAGCGCGGGTGGAGGGACAGACGAGTAGAAAGTACATCCGGGTCCTTGAAGTGCACCCTTCCTCCCCCAACACCAGTCCCTCCCCCAGGCCGCCTGCAGGGTCATTGCTGAGAGGGAGTGTGGGAAAGGGCAGTGCCATGGGTCTGCACAGCTGGAGCCCATGTGTAGGGATCTGGGACTGGAGAGGAGAGAGGCTACCAGGCCTGGCTTCTGCCCCTTACCTTGACAATGGGGTGACCACCAGGGGCAGCTTTGACAGCTCCCCGGCTGCCCTCTGTCTCATAGTGGGCCCGGTGGTGGGCTCTGGGCTGCACCTCGATCCTCAGCTCCAGCTGCTCATACTGGCTGGGCAGAGGCCAGTCCAGCGGGGGGAGGGCAGAAGTCCTGGACAGAGACAGAGAGAAGAGCACTGATCACCCGCAGCCTCACACCCCAGTCAGGGCAGCCCTGGGTCCCAGCTCCCCAGGATGTGAGGGAGGAAGCGGCGGTGGGTATGGGAGAAAGAAAATTATAGCCGAAGTAAAACAGTCCACAAGTCCAGAAGCAGGGGAGATGGGGGACAGACCCCTCAGAGCCCCTTGAGATGAGGGTATGTAAATGGGCACCAGGACTGAGACTCCCTTCTTCCCAGCTCTGAACACAGGGTCTGGATACAGAGGAACCCCAAGCCCAGTTTAACCCCCAGGCCTGGATAGGAAGAGTCAAGTAAAGAAGCACAACTTCAGGGACTTCCCTGGTGGTCCAGTGGTTAGGACTCTGCCGTTCCACTGCAGGGGTCATGGGTTTGATCCCTGGTCGGGGAACTAAGATCCCACATTTAAAAAAAAAAAAAAGAAAGAAGAAGCACAACTTCAGACCAGAAAAGTTCTCAGAAATTAACCCCTTTGTTAATTTGTTAACCCCGAATAAAGAAACTGAGGGTAGAACGTAGAGGGCAAGTGGGCAAGCCAGCAACTGACAGAGCCGGGACTGAGCACATCCGTTCCCAGGCCAGCGCCCTTTCCACTAGCTGGGGCTGGACAGGTGGGTTCCAGAGACCTGGGGGTTACGGATCTGCAACTTTCCTGTAGTGAGCACCCAGATACCCTAGGCCAGGGAGTCTCAACTGGTAACTGCCCCCAGGTGATACTTGGCAATGTCTGGAAACAACTAAGGGAAACTTTTCTGGATGGAGCCAGCTTGATCTGACATCCAAGGTTTAGGATTATTGAAATGGACAAGGTTCTTTGAGGGTGAAAGGTGTAGAAAAACAGCAAGAACTGCTTGGTTTAATATGAATTCTTTGACTTGCAAATACATGCTACTTTATTCAAATTTAGCAGGTATACTTTTAAGCCACAAGTCAGGCCCTAGAAATTCAGTTAGAGAAGGGAGACTTCCTGCTGCCCATTGTAGGGCTGAAATCCAGCCCATGTTCCAGCACAGAGCTGGGGGTGGAGGACACCCTAGAGGAATTCCTCCTTTACCCACATGGTCCTTCTGGGGCTGGAGGGGCTTTTTCTAATTGATCCACAGGGAGTGACTGTCCTTTTGCAAATCATCTGTCCAAAGGGGGTGCGTTTTTAAAATTCTCCCTAAAACTGAGTAGTTTGCCAGCAGCCAAGCTGGTAGCAGATTCTCTTTGGAAATGCCAAGGGCACAGAACTAGGACCTTTTTTCAAACCCATCCCTTGACCCTCCTGCTCCCTGGGTGAGATGACTGGAGACAGCAGTGGTGTCAGACACGACCCTCACCTGAAGATGGGGCTGTGTCCCCCAATCCGGGCCTTGGACCAAGCCAGTGGGGAAGGCACCGCCAGGTAGTCCATGCCGGCCACCTCCTTCCGAGGACCCCCGGGAGGAGCCCCGGCCTCCTCTACTCCTGAAGGCAGCTTCCCATTGCACGGGGCAGGCTCCTCAGACCGAGGCAGGGCCACCGCCTGCTCGCTGGAAGTCCTCCGGGTCTTCTGGGGGATGCTCTCGGCTGGTGGGGCCCCCGCATAGTCAAAGGGGCCAGGGGAGCCAGGGTCCCGGACCAGAGGCAATGGGGGTGGTGGAGGTGGCTCAGGCCCCTCCTCCCCTAGGCTGCCTCGGCGGGACAGAGCTGGGGAGGCCGAAGATGGGGTTCCCGAGCTGGAATAGCGCCGCTTGCCACATGGAGAGGCAGGTCGTGGGGAAGCTGGGGTGGGCCCAGGAGCGCTGAGGAGTAGCCAGCTATCCTCTGGACCCCGGCCTCCAGGGCTCGGACCATACAGGCTCCAGGGGTCATCGGGGGTCCACGGCCTAGGGGAGGCCCGGGGTGAGGGCAGTGGGGAGCCCAGGCCAAAGCGGGAGGCCGCCTCATTTAGCTCAGACTCCACCTCGTCACAGGCTGCATACAAGGCTGCCTCGTCGGAGGCATCTGAGAAGAAGCTCCAGGAAGACAGGCTGCTGCTGCCAGGGCTCGGGCTGAAGAAGGGGCCCCCGCCCTGGCCCCCTGCCTCTCGGTAGCCTCCAAAGCCTTCCGGTGGGGGGTAATCCCTGGGGGAGCCTTCCCCCCAGGCATCTGGGTTGTCCTCCAGCGCAGCTGGCGGGTCAGGAGTGGGAGAGATAGAGGTGATGCGGATGCTGGGACACTCAAGAACACGGCCTCCCCCAGCCCCCCCGGAGCCCCCTCCCGGCCCCCCCAGCCTCACTGACCGGGCTGGCTGGCTCTCCCAAGTGCCAGGTGAGGGGGCCGGGCGGGGTGGTGGGGAGTGCATGCCAGGCCGAGGGGGTGGAGGCCGGGGAATGCCAATAGGGGCAGCGCCATAGGGAGGGGGCTCCCCCAGGCCCAGACGGCAGCATGGTGGGGTGTCCTCTGAGTCCAGTTCTGTCAAAATGGGAAGGGAAGGGGACAGAGAGAGGGATGTCACAGGAGACGGGGAGAGAGAGAAGCAGGTGAGATGTCTAGGTTCCTTGAGCGGGCAGCCTCCAAAGGCTGGTATGCTGCCCCCTCCTCAGCAAAGAGAGGTCTCGGAGATGCCCTTCAGAGCCACAAAGACAAAAGCAAAGTTGGCCTTGGGAAGGTGGAGGAGATGGAGCCAGACGTGTCAGGTCTTTTCCTACTCAGAGAACCTCACACTCTGAGCTCCTGGCCCTGGGACCTGGGGTACCAGACGGGGCGGGTCTCAAGGTAAGGGAGGCGGGTCGAGAGGGGCTGGAGCTGGGCCCGGAGGCGTGTTTAAGGAAGCATTGGGCTGAGCTGGGGGCGACTCACACATGAACCCAATTAGCAGCGGTTCCCAAACCCCCAAACGGCGCTGGCAGGAGCCCCAGTTGCCATCGCAACGGTGGCCAGGGGAAGGGGGGCTCCAGGGCTGTGATGACAAGGGAAGGTGGCTCCTCCCTCACTCCCCCCAATCTGGGGGCGGGGGTGCAGCGGAGGGGTGCCGCGCGCCGGCCGGGCGAGGGAGGGGGTGGCGCGGGCTGCGCGTATTCCGTGCGAGCGGCGGCCTCCGCCCCCGGCTCAATCCCCGCCATCTGCCTCTCATTGCGGCCAGACGGGGGAGGGGGAGGGGGAGGGGCGCCCCGGCTGGGCCTGAGAGCGCCCCCAGCCCCTGGCGTCCCGTCTGCGGGCCCAGGGCTCGGTCCCCGAGGGGCAAGCTCCGGAGCCCAATCTCCCCTTTCCCTGGCAGAGCCCGGGGCTCTCGGGACCGCTGTTCCCTCCCGCCCCGCATCCCAGTGACAGCCCAGCCGAGAGGCGGCGCGCAGCCAACGGCACCCCCCCACCCCCACCCCAGTCACGACCTAAAAAGGAGAAAGTGGTGCCGGGTCCCCAGCCTCACCTCCGCAGACCCCCGAGCCCCGCACCTCCCCTCAACCTCTGAGCCCCTCATTTCACACCCCAGGCTCTCTGCCCGAAAGTCCCCAGACTCAAGATCCCTGCGCCCTTCCCTCACGGACCCCAAGACCCCTTCCCAGCCCCGCACTGACCTTCCCCCGACCCCCCCGCGCCCAGCGGGGGGGCCTCCTTTTCCTCCCCGAACACCAGCTTAAATTCCAGCTCCTCATCCTCGCAGCTTGCTGCCCCCATGGATCCGGCCAGAGCCCCCAGGTCCCGGTCTGGGTGGGAGGGGGGATCTCAGGAGGCTGCAGTATCTTGACCCGTGGCTCCCTCCCTCCCTTCTCTGAGACGCCCCCTCCTCCGCCGCTGCCGCCTCCCTCCGGACGCCCCCTCGTTATTATAGAAACTTTTCCAAACTTTTTTCCCCAAACTTCTTCAAAGTGCCCCCCCAGCCTGTCTCTGATTGGCTGCCCGGGATGCTCCAGCCCCTCCTCCAGGGATGAGATGGGAAAACCACGCGCCCCTTGTCCCCCCCCTTACTCCCTCCCTCCCTCCCTCCCTTCCTCCCTCCCTCTCTCTCTCTCTCCTCTCTCTCCAGTCCCTCCCCCTCAAAAAAAAAAAAAAAAAAAAAAAGAACAAAACTGAATTGGAAAACGGTCTCTCAAGCGTGGTAGGACCATAATGATGCCTATTGGCCAGCAGTTGTGACAATCATTTCCCCGCACGGAGCACTACCACCACAATCCCCAACTTAGTCTAAGTTCAGGGGCTCCGGGTCCGAGCGCCTTAAAGGGGACACATCCTGGGCCCAAAGTGTAGAGGGCCCATGGAAGACACTTTCTGAAGAACTGTGCAGCCAGCAACTAGCAAGGAAGGACCACTTCTCCTCCCCTTTTCCTCCAAGCCTAAGGCCGGCCAGGCTCTGGGGTGCAGAATGGCTCCAGGCTGCTCTGAAGAGGAGAAGGCCATTCCTTTGAAGACCCTAGCCTAAGGCCGCTCTGCCTAGGCCTTCTGGAAGCCTTTGACCTGCCGAATCAGGCCCTCCACCGGTCATCTCTCCCCCTCCCCCCAAAATGAAGAACATTTAGTGGTCTTGGGTCACTGTTCAAAGGTCCACGGCTCCTGATGGGCGAGGATCCAGGCCGGACTTTACCGCTGCCCTAGTCTCAGCCGCCCAGAGGGGCCATTAATTAGCCCCTTAGGGAAGTCGGCTCCCTCCTCCCTAGAACCGTAGGCTGGAATGAATCTCGCATCCGATGGCAACCCGCTCCAGCTCTCCTGATAATCCTGACCAGCTTTACCAGAGCCCCGCAGCCCAGCGACCTTGTGGGCCCCAGCGTTGGACACCTGTCACCTGGGCGGGAGGAGGAAGGAAGACTCGGACTGGAGTTTCTAGGAAGGGCAGGCATGGTGGGGCCCTGTCGTGTGAGAGGGATTTAGATCGAGATTAGTTACTTGGACGCCGGACTGGGGCGGGGGGCGGGAGGTGGGAGGTGGGAGGCGGGTACCATTCCGCCTAGCAGACCGTAGGCTACAAACCTGTCTAACAAGCCGCAGCTATCTTTAATCTAAATCCCTCCGGCTCAGGGCCGCGCCCCCAGCGGCGCCCCAGCCCCGCATCTAAAGGGTTAAGCGACGGCCCTCGGGTCAGACGTTTACAAACACTCCGCAGCCGGGGTGGGACCGCGCCCGTTACTCTAATGAGAAACAGGCTCGGCGGGGCCGGGAAAGAGGGGAGGGCTGGCCCGGCCCGGCCGGCCCGAGCTCCGCTGTGGCCGATGCAGCTCCCCTCCCTTCCCTCCCGTCCTTCCTCTGGCCCGCCCTGGGGACCCCCCCAGCCCCGGGGGACACCAGTGACGTGCGGAGCTGCGCCGGCGGCGAGCCCAGGGCCCAGACGCCGGAGGGGCGGGGAGAAGAAGCCAGGCGGGCGGGCAGGGAAGAATGTTCCGAGGCCAAGCGGGGAGGCGGCCTGGTTTGATTTTTTTTTTTTTTTCTTTTCTTTTTTTTCCCCTTCGGTTGGTCTCCTCAGGTTACATTTCCCTTCCAGCTTCATCTCGGAAATAAAGGAAGGAGAGACCCACGGGGAGGGAGAGCGAGGAACATCCTGAAACGTCCGGCCAGCCTCCACCTAAGAGGCGGGCAGAGGAACGTGGGAAGCGGAGGCGAGAAGGGCAGGGGTAGAGACCTCGACCCCGCTCCAGCCCCTGATCTCACACACGCCGCCCCCGCCCTGCCCGCCTCCGCAGCACAAGCAGACGTGCACATTCTTTTCAAATGTCATATTTCCTTTGATCCTGGGCAGCGCTTCTCCATGTGTCTGGCTCAGCTCCTGCCCAGCCTGCCGCTCCCCCCTCTCACCCCACTTTGTGTATTTTCCTGGAGGTCCCTCCCCGTCCTCCCAGCATCTGGAAGGCCCTGAAGGCTGGCGTTGGCGCACATTCCCCTGGCGACTCTGGCCTCGCCTTCCAGTGACTCAATTTCCCCTCTGCCGGTGGGGGCCAGGGGGTGCGGGCGGAGAAAAGAGTTGTTGAGCGTAAATGTCGTATGAACGAGCTTGCAGGCTGCTCAGAGCGCCAGGCTTCCCTCGGTGGGGAGTGGAAGGGGGATCCCCTCGACTCTGAAAACCCTCGGATCTGTCTCGGCTGCAGCAGAGGGATGGAACTTATGACTTCTGCACGTCCTGCCAGAGGAAGAGTGGATAGTTCTAGGTTTAGGTTGCCCTACACATCTGCCCCCTGGCGACCGCAAGGACTCAGCCGCCCTCCCTCCCGCAGGTCCGATTTCTCGCCCGTCAGGCCTTTGTCCTCGCTCGGCTGCCCCCTAGCGCACACACCTGAGCACAGCTCCGCTTTCTCACCTTGTGTTCGTGGAGCGCTTTGACTTCTGCTCTCCACTTTCATAAGCATGATTCAACGCCTTGGAGGTGGACTTTCTTTTTATTTCTTTTTTTTTTCTTTTCAGTTACACAAAATACAGTCTCCTTGTAAACGATTCAAGCCATACAAAAATATATAGTAAGCTTCGATTGCTACTCCGCCATTTTGTACAAATTTGTTAACCTATATATGCACACATGCCTGCTCTTTCTGTGTACTTCAGACCATGCTGCAAGCATATTTCTTGACTTGCTTTTTGGTTTTTTCCCAGTTAGCAAATGGCTTGGAGAGCTTTTCCTGTCAATACACGTGCATCTGAAAATAGTAATAAAAGCGTCCATCTCTTTGTTTGAGGTTAGTGACAGAGCTAGGTCTGGAACCCAGGTGTCCTGGGTCCTTGTCCAGTGCTAATTCCACTATACCACATTATACATAGGAATCTGTTTTAGGGTGGGCTTTCCCCAAAAAATCAGAGCCTGAAAAAAGAATGAGATGCAGGTAGTTTATTGCAGAGAGCAATCACAAGGGACAAAAGTGGGGGACTGGGAAGAGTGAAATGGGAAAGAAGGAAAGCCATCCAAGGGTGTGATGTGGAGCTGGTTACCACCCTGAGCAACTGGAACATTGTCCCCCTGGGCACCTTCTGTGGAGCCATACAGAATGTGATTCAAGAGATGGGATATTTATCCACTTGCCCTCACCCCCAATTGTCAAAAGTTGCCCCTTGAGTGTTAATTCCCTCACTCTTCCAGTTTTACACAAGGGTCAGAAAACGGTAGGTGTCCCACAAGGCTGCAGCAAAGAAGCCCCTGGGCAAGGGGCAAAAAAGATAGGAGCTGTGCCTGTGAGTAGGTACTGTCAGGTGACATGGACAAGCAGTTGGTTGCCACAGTAATAGCTGGAGTAAAAAGATGGATGGACAGTAAGTGAGGCAATTAAGATGTGTCCTATACAGCAGGGATCCCCAACCCCCCAGTACCAGTCCTTGGCCTGTTAGGAACCGGGCCGCACAACAGGTGAGCGGCAGGTGAGGGTGCATAGCTTCATCTGTATTTACAGCGGCTTCCGCATTGCCGCCTGAGCTCCGCCTCCTGTCAGCATTACAGTGAGTTGTATAATTATTTCATTATATATTACAATGTAATAATCATAGAAATAAAGGGCACCATAAATGTAATGCGCTTGAATCATCCGAAACCATCACCCACCCACCCGTCGCGTCCGTGGAAAAATTGTCTTCCATGAAACCGGTCCCTGGTGCCAAAAAGGTTGGGGACCGCTGCTATACAACATCATTCAGTCAAACAAAAAATATGTATTGAGGAACCTCTATGTTCAGAGGCATTTCTAGGCATTGGGTACCTATATTTATAAACCACACTCCCAAGAATTGCCAGTTATTATCAGGCTGGAAATCCATTTTGTACTTGACATCTCCCTCTTCCTTGCCCCCTAACTGTACAGAACTGTTTTATTCATAGAGTATCTATTTACCTATGTATGTATCTATCTATCTATATCTAGATCTATATCTATCTACCTATCTATCTCCTTCCTTTGCATTCCCTTCATTGCCATACCAGTTTAGACCTTGATTTTTTCTTAGACTCTCAGTAACAGTATCTAACACCAATGGCATACTTTACACATTTGACAACTGAAGCATATCATTTTTAAACCCTTCTCTATAACAAAAAAATAATTTCAGTATTAATCATGATATGAAAAATAATAGCCAGAAAAAATGGAAAGAGTAATAATTTTCTTTTATTGACTTCCTATGCTCATATGTCTAACAAGGCCAGTAAATACATAGATAGATAGATGATAGATAGATAGATAGATAGATAGATAGATAGATAAAACAGTAAAAGACAGGAAAAGGCAACAGATTAATAATTGCAATTATATTTATATACTTTTATTTTAAATACAAAGGAAAAACATATACTTACATATTGGTCTGTCATAGAAATGAATTATAACATTACAATTTCTGTTCCAGGTCTTAATTTTTGCAAATTTGTCAGTGACTTTGTCAAAACTGATCTTCACATATAGACAGTATAGCCAGATTTGTTGATCTATCTCACTTATGGTTGATCAAAGGAAACTTTTTAATAATCTTAATTTGTTATTGAGATATAGTCTGCATACTATAAAATTCACTCTTTTGAAGTGTACAACTCAGTGTACAGCTCCTATCTTTTTAGTATATTCACAAGGTTGTGCAACTATCACCATATCTAATTCCAGGATTTTTTCATCACCCCAAAAAGAAATGCCATACCTATTAGTAGTCACTCCCCATTCTCCCCTTCCCTTTCTCCCTAGAAACCACTAATTCACTTTCTGTCTCTAGATTTGCCTATTCTGGACATTTCATGTAAACAGAATCACATAATGTTGCCTTTTGTGTCTGGCTTCTTCCACTTAGCATAATGTTTTCAAAGTTCATCCATTGGTAATACACATCAGTACGTCATTCATTTTTATGACTAAATATTGATTTTAATTTAAAAATTTTCTCCACAGAAAGCAATATATATATTTAGAAAAAAATCTAAGGAAAAGATTGGCACAATTCAGTAAAAATCCCATTTCACAATAAATTCCAAAAATTGCAATATGTCTTTGTTTCTCCAGGGTTGAAGCTAACAGCTTTCAGATGTCTCCTTCACTGAAAAATTTTAAACACAAAAACTTCAAGTTTTTACATAATGTAATAGTTTCTATTACTGCATAACAAATCACTTCCAAAACTTTGTGGCTTCAGACCACAATGATCATTTATTATCTCTCATGGTTTCTGTGAGTAAGAAATTCAGCAGTGAGGAAGGCTCCTATCTGCTCCACAATGTCTGGTGAGGGACTTGAAGGCTAGGAGCTAGAATTGTCACATGTCTAGCTGTTGACACTGACTGTTAGCTGAGACTAGCTAGAGCAATTGTCTGTACCACATACATATGACTGTTCCTTGTGGCTTGGGATTCCTTGCAAAATGGCAACTTTGAGAGAGAGCTCCAGGTAGAAGCTACATCATTTTCATGACCTAGTCTTGAAAGTGACAAGCCCCTGGCCAGAGTCAAGGGGTGAGAACATAGACTACACCTCTGGGTGGAAGAAATATCAGTTACATTGCAAGAAGAGCATGTAGAATGTGATAAACACATACACATGGTCATCTTTAGAAAATAAAATCTGTCACAGTCTGGTCATAATAATCCACATCCTTCCCACACTCATCCCCTCCCCATAAGACCTTCAAGTCTCATCCCATCTTGGCACCAAGCTCAGGCACAAGGGCCCAGATCCCATCACCTAGATCCTGGACCTCAAGCCTGAGGAAACGCTGTGTAACCAACCACCCCAAAACTTAGTGGTTCCTTCCAGCTACATATTATCTAATTGGGGGATAAGATGTAAACGTGAAAAGTTACATACTAGTAAAAGAGTTTAACAATAACTGGTAATTCAGGAGATGTAACAAAGCAATTCTATCAATAAGAGATGATTGGTTGGAAGCAACAGAAACTGGCTCCATATAACATAAGCAAAAGAGGAACGTTTTGACAGGAGAGATCACAGAACTAAAAGAAAAGGAGAATCAGGCTTCAGGGAGGATGGGCATGTAGGAGCTAGACAGTAGTAGTTCTGGGGAGCTAGACACGAGGACCTGAGGCACAGTCTCTTCATGGTCCTGGACATCTTCAGTTCCTGGTGTGTACCAAGTCCTTCCCGCTTCCAGGATTTTGCAGATACTGTTTCTCCTGCCTGGATCTCTCTTGACACACAACCTTCTTTGCCTAACTTCTACTAATCTCTGGATCTCAGCTATAATCTCATAGCATTCTCATAGCAGTCATAACACATCTCCCAACTGTAATAAGATAACTGTGTAAACACTTGTTTAATGTCTGTGTACCCCACTAGAGTATAAATTCTCTGAAAGGAACCTTGGCTGTCTATTTATCTACCAAAACCTTTTTTTTTTTTTTTTTTTTACATTTCATATATTTAATAAACACTAGTGGAAATAAATGAAAACCAATCAAATGAGAACAGGCAAAAGCTATTTGTTCAGAGCTTCCTCCAGCAAGGGAGTCAGCCACCCTCACTTGCATTTTGGCAGAGACTCAAAGTCAGGTAAAGGAGTAGGGAAGCTTTATTGTGGAAAAAAAGAAAGGCTTCGGGTATGACCTGATTGGAAGCTATTGGTATGGGGAAGCTGTAGGTGGGCAAACTGAAGGCAGGGCCTCCTATGTGATTGGTTAAAGATGCATTGTTTGGCTTTCTCTGGTTGGTCCTAATTTGGAAGCAAGAACAAAACTTAGGGAAGCTGTCACTTATTAATCAAGATCTAGCTGTTTGGAGAAGATTGTTACAGGACTTATTTTTTGGCTTCCTAGGCTGGTCGCTAGAAATAGTGGTCTGACTTCCTGCAAGCCTGACATATAGAGTAGGCTGGCTTCCTAGGCTGCTTACTGTAGATAATGGACTGGGGAGTTGCTGCAGATTACAAGTCAGAGTTCTATTGTTATATGTGGTCTGGCCACTGTCCATTTGTATGTTTAATCTCTCACATTTATTGAACATCTATTATGTGCCGTCACCATGCTAAGCTCTGGGATACAGAGATTGATAGAAGATATCTGTTGACCAATTAAAGAGTTGGTAAGAGATAGTGTTTTAATAACTAGGTGCATCTGTTAGAATTAGGTTTGGCTGGGTATGACATAAAAACCTGAAATATCAGTGGCTTAAATAAGATAGAAGTTTATTTCTCTCCCATATAAAGGCTCTACAGGTAAAAATTCAAGGTGTAGTATGTCAACGCCACAACTATGAGACTCCCAACTCCTTCCATCTTGCTGTTCCACCATCCTTAGCATTCCACTTCATGGAATATGGCTGCTCAAGGTCCAGCCATCACATTCACTTTTAAACCAACAGGAAAACGAAGAGCAGAAGAATGCACACCACTCCCTCCCCATGCCATTTATATTTACTTCCAATTGGCCAGAATTTAGTCACATGGCCACATATAGGTATAAGGGAGGCTGGGAAATCTATTTATTCCAAGTGGATATATATTTACCTGAAAATAACAGGTTCTGTTACTAAAGAATATGGGAAGAAAGACTATTGGGGTCAATTAGCAGCCTCTGCAAACTAGAGGAATGGGATGTAGGGATTATCCATAAAATTCAGTCACTCATATTTCCTCTAATATAAGATATTCTTGACTTAGCATGTAATTATTCTCATGATATATTACACAGAATGAATCAAGTTCTTTTCATAGTTAAGAAGAAGCAGCTTGGGACTCCCCTGGCGGTCCAGTGGTTAAGATATCGTGTTCCCAGCGCAGGGAGCACTGGTTCGATCCCAGTTCAGGGAACTAAGATCCCGCATGCTGCACAGTGCGGCCAAAGATTTTTAAAAATAAATTTAAAAAATATTTTTTAAAAAGAAGCAGTGGGACTTCCCTGATGGCGCAGTGGTTAAGAATCCGCCTGCCAATGCAGGGGACACAGGTTCGAGCCCTGGTCCGGGAAGCAACTAAGCCCATGCACCACAACGACTGATCCTGCGCTCTAGAGCCTGCAAGTCACAACTACTGAGCCCGCGTGCCACAACTACTGAAGCCCGCGCACCTAGAGCCCGTGCTCCACAACAAGAGAAGCCACCCAATGAGAAGCCCGAGCACCACAACGAAGAGTAGCCCACGCTCACTGCAACTAGAGAAAGCCTGCGCGCAGCAATGAAGACCCAGCATAGCCAAAAATAAATAAATAAAATAAATAAATTTATAAAAAAAAAAAGAAGCAGCTTTATGACAGTCATGGTTATCCTATTTCAGGGATGCTGTCCACGGCATCTACAGCAACTATTCGGAGTCCTCACTCTGAACCGAGGGATACTTTTTTCTCAGGTCTCAGCAACAACTATGCTTCTCCTGAATCATCAGGCAAAAGTATAATTACCATATGATCCAGCAATCCCACTCCTGGGCATATATCCAGACAAAACTCTAATTTGAAAAGATACATGCACCCCTATGTTCATAGCAGCACTATTCACAATAGCCAAAACATGGAAACAACCTAAATGTCCATTGACAGAGGAGTGGATAAGAAGATGTGGTACATATATACAATAGAATACTACTCAGCTATAAAAAAAGAATGAAATAATGCCATTTGCAGCAACATGGATGCAACTAGAGATTATCATACTAAGTGAAGTAAGTCAGAAAGAGAAAGACAAATACCATATGATATCACTTCTATGTGGAATCTAAAATATGGCACAAACAAACCTATCTACAAAACAGAAATAGACTCACAGACATAGAGATCAGAATTGTGGTTGCCAAGCGGGAGGAGGAGAGGGAGAGGGATAGACTGGGAGTTTGGGGTTGGTAGATGCAAACTATTATATTTAGAATGGATAAACAACAAGGTCCTACTATATAGCACAGGGAATTATATCCAATCTCCTGGGATAAACCGTAATGGAAAAGAATATTTAAAAAAAGAACGTCTCTGTGTGTATAACTGAGTCACTTTGCCGTAAGCAGAGATTGCCACAACATGGTAAATAATACTATAATTTTAAAAAAAATAGGTGAAGATATGGAGTAATGTTGAAGAAATGGGAAGGAAAGTAATTTCTGTCTGCTCAGACAAGTAGGAAGGAGAGAGGTAGTATAGTATAGTGGGAAGAACACAGATTTGGAGTCAGATTGATAGACCTGGGCTAATTTAGGCTTCACCATTTCAGAGTTGTCTTTGGGGAAACTCCTTAATCTTTGTGTCAATTTCCTCATGTATAAAATGGGGGAACTAGTATCTACTTAAGGTTAATGGGTGGATAGAAGTGTATGATGCATAATTACAGTGCCTGGCACATAATAGACACTCAAAAGATATTAAGTAAAGCAATTTTCTGAGTTGGAAAAATTAAATGAGACTTGGTCATGGATCAGGTCCTATGAGAGGTGGGAAATATATTCCCTTTCTGATATTTCATTGTTAGTGTAAAGAAATGCAACTGATTTCTGAATGTTAGTCTTGCATCCTGCTACTTTGCTGAATTCATTTATTAGATCTAGTAGTTTTTGTGTGGAGTCCTTAGGGTTTTCTAAATATAGCATCATGTCATCTGTGTATAATGACAATTTTACTTCTTCCCTTCCTATTTGGATGCCTTTTATTTCTTTTGTGTGTGTGTGTGTCTGATTGCTGTGGCTAGGACTTCCAATACTATGGGGTTTTGGGGGGGGAAGTTTGGGGGGTTTTTTGTTTTATTTTTGGTTGCATTGGGTCTTCGTGGCTTACTTGACCCAACGCATGCAGGCTTTCTCCAGTTGCAGCAAGAGGGGGCTTCTCCTCATTGCGGTCCACGGGCTTCTCATTGCGGTGGCTTCTCTTGTTGCGGGTCATGGGCTCTAGGCGTGTGGACTCCAGTAGTTGTGGCACATGGGCTCAATTGTTGTGGCTTGCGGGCTTAGTTGCTCTGTGGCATGTGGGATCTTCCCAGACCAGAGATTGAACCCGTGTCCCCTGCATTGGCAGGCAGATTCTTAACCACTGTGCCACCAGGGAAGTCCCCAATACTATGTTGAATAGCAGTGGTGAGAGTGGACATCCTTGTCTTGTTCCAGATTTTAGTGGGAAAACTTTCAGCTTTTCACTGTTGGCTATTATATTGGCTGTGGGTTTGTCGAAAACGGCTTATACTATGTTGAGGTATGTTACCTCTATACCCACTTTGGTAAGAGTTTTTATCATGAATGGATGCTGAATTTTGTCAAATGCTTTTTCTGCATCTATCGAGATGATCATGTGGTTTTTGACTTTTCTTTTGTTTATGTGGTGGATTACATTGATTGATTTGCATATGTTGAACCATCCTTGTGAACTTGGGATGAATCCCACTTGGTCGTGGTGTATGATCTTTCTTATGTGTTGTTGGGTTCGATTTGCTAATATTTTGTTGACAATTTTTGCATCTATATTCATCAAAGATAGTGACCTGTAATTTTCTTTTTTGGTAGTATCTTTGTCTGGTTTTGGTATCAGTGTGATGGTGGCTTCATAGAATGTCTTTGGGAGTGTTCCCTCTTCAATCTTTTGGAAGAGTTTGAGAAGAATCAGTATAAGTTCTTCTTTGTATGTTTGGTAGAATTCGCCTGTGAAGCATTCTGGTCCTGGACTTTTGTTTATAGGGAATTTTTAAATTACAGATTCTATTTCACCTCTAGTGGCTGGTCCATTCAAATTATCTGTTTCTTCTTGATTCAGTTTTGGTGGGCCGTATGTTTCTAGAAAGTCTTCCATTTCTTCTAGGTTGTCAAATTTGTTGGCATATAATTGTTCATAGTATTCTCTTTTTTTTTTTTTTTTTGTATTTCTGTGGTATCAGTTGAGATTTCTCCTTTTTCATTTCTTATTTTGTTTATTTGGGTTCTCTCTCTTTTCTTCTACTTTTTTTAAAAATATTTATTTATTTATTTGGCTGTGCCGGGTCTTAGTTGCAGCACATGGGATCCTCGTTGCACAAATAGTTTCTTTTTTCTTTTTGATCTGTACACTGGCTAATTTAAGTGGTTTACGTTCCAATTATGATTTTCTCCTTCCTATATCTTCTTGCTTCTTTTCTATATAAAGAAGACCTTTCAATATTTCTTTTAGGATAGGTTTAGTATTGCTGTATTCTTTTAGTTTTTGCTTGTCTGAGAAATTCTTTATTTCTCCTCATATTCTAAATGATAATCATGCTGGGTAGAGTATTCTAGGTTGCAGATTTTTCCTTTTCAAGACTTTGAATATATTTTGCCACTCCCTTCTGGCCTGCAGTGTTTCTGTAGAGAAATCAGCTGAAAGCCTTATGGGGGTTCCCTTGTAATTAACTCTTTGTTTTTTTCTTGCTGCCTTTAGAATCCACTCTTTATCTTTAATTTTTGCCATTTTTATTATAATATGTCTTGGTGTAGGTCTGTTTGGGTTCATCTTGTTTAGGACCCTCTGTGGTGGATAGTTCCGTGTGAGCTCAGACTCACCCATTGCTGGTGGGAATGTAAAATGGTACAACCATGCTGGCAAAATGTTTGGCAGTTTCTTCAAAAGTTAAATATATACCTATCATATGATTGAGCATTCCACTCCTAGATATTTTTTCAAGAGAATTGAAAACATAGGTCCATGCAAAGACATGTACATGACATGTACATTTGTAATAGCCAAAAATTATTGTCCATGAACAGGCGAACTGATGAAGAAATTGTGGTACAATGGAGTACTGCTTGGCAATAAAAAGCAATAAACTACTTATGCACACAACAATATAGGTGAATTTCAAAATAATCACATTAAGTGAAAGAGGTCAGACAAAAAAGAATACATACTATGTGATTCCATTTATATAAAATAGAAAATGCCAACCAATCACAAAGTGACAGAAAGCAGATTAGTGGTTACCAGGAAAGGGGAAATAGCATAGAAAGGCAGAGTGAAAGATTGAAAAGGGGCACAAGGAAGTTTCTGGTATGATAAATATGTTCATTACCTTAATTGTAGTGATAATTTCACCGACATATACATATGTCAAAACTCATCACATTGTACACCTTAAATATGTGCAGTTTACTGAATGTCAGCTCTACTTCAATAACACTGTTCAAATATTTAGCTTAAAAAAGCTGATAGTCTTACTTGATTGATTCAAAGTCCAGCTTCCAGATTCTTTCAAAGCCCCTCACCCATAAAAGAAAGCAGCTGAAGGAGCATAGATCTGGGTTTAAAACCCCACTGTGCCACAAAGTTTTTGTATAACCTCAGGCTAGTTACTTAACCTCTCACAGCCTCTCGGTTTCTCCATCCATAAAATGGGACTAATAATTATCTGCCTCACAGGTTTGTTGCTAAAATTTGAATGAGATAAGAGATGAGAGAGCCATAGGTGCCCAAATACATGATTCCCCATCTCTGAGAGAATTAGATTCATTTCTGTTCCCTTCTTTTCCCCTCCTTTCCTCTTTCTTTCCAGACAGGGAGGGATCCTAGTCACAAAGACATTCAGAGGATAAACAATGAGGAGGAAACAGGGCAGAGGGCTTGGATTGTGTTCCCCTGAAAATAGCGCCTGAGACCAGAACTTGAGACTTCCTGGAGGGTGGTCCCAAGGGTCAGGAGGGACAGAGCATAAAATGTGAGTCAGGGAAGGAGAAAATGCCCCCAAAAGGTACCTATTGAGCTAGCTACTGTTGTGGAGCTCAGTCTAGCCAGAGGCCCTCTGAAGAACTGTAGAACACACCCCAGAATTGACCCTTCGAAAGAAAGGAGGCTGGGGCACTGACCCCTGTCCTCCACTGTGAGGGTCACCCCCAAGGCATTAACTCTCCTCTCCTCTCACCACAATTCTGTCAACTGAGGGAGAAAAACAGAGACAGGCCTCTTGGATGGGGCACTGGCAGGGTCGAGGGCCATCCACCTCAGCTGCAGCTCAAATCAAAGGCGGCCTGAGAATGTGTGGCAGGGAGCACCAAAACAGCTGCCTCAGGCCCAAAGCCCATCTTTGGGTCAACCATGTGACCTTCTCAACCTTAGACAACCTTACAGCCAAGAAGCTAGAGCCTCAGGATTAAAGCCCGCACTCCTCTAGACCACAGGCAGGGACACAACTGACTTCCTCAATCGCTCCCTCAGGACACTTGTCTGGGAGAGAGGAGTGAGAATACCTGATGGGTGAGTCATAAAAGGATCCCTGGGAGGAAAGGGTGGGGCTGGGAATTTACCAGAAGGAAAAGCTAGCTATGTCACTGAGCAGCAGTGAAATCATTTTTCTCTGCTCTACCAATAGTGAATTAGAAATGTTCTTCAGATTGGAAATGCAATAATGTTGATTGTATTAATGTCTATCACTTATTAAGCACATAACATGTGCCTGGAAATGTGCTGTACTATTTTATTTCATCCTCACAGCAGCCCAGCCCAGTAGGTACTATGATTAACTGAAGCTCAGAGAAGTTGAGTAACTTGGTAAATGTCAAAGAGCTAGTAACTTGCAGAGGCACAATTGAATCCCAAGTAGCCTGATCTGAGAGCCTGGACCTTTGACCATTAGGCTATAGTCAACTCCCTACGAGAGAGAGAGACAGACAAGGGGAAGAGAGGGAGGAGAACATCCAGTTGGGAAAACTGCCTTACCGGGATGAGAGGGGCTAGGAGAGCACAGAAATTAGATCATCAACATTAACTAGATACAGTAAGTGAAGAGAGAAGGACTCCACACTGATAGTAGAAGGTGCATTATGGTTGTTGTATGTGTGTGGACACTTGTCATTGATGGCTGCTCAAAATCTTTTTAGTCCCTTCATGCTAAGGTAGAATAAAAAGAAGTTACCCTTTCCAGTCTCCCTTGCCTTGAGTGTGCAGACAGGCAACTTAGGTTCTGCCAGTGGGACACCACTGGGAAACCCGCTGTGTGAAGAAACAGATGATAAACAGGGATTCCATTTGCTGGGGCAGGTGGCCCTAGACAGTATGGTTCTTTGGGAAAGCATCAGTC
Organism: Eschrichtius robustus; assembly: GCF_028021215.1. NCBI lineage: Eukaryota > Metazoa > Chordata > Mammalia > Artiodactyla > Eschrichtiidae > Eschrichtius > Eschrichtius robustus. The sequence goes on from NC_090824.1 coordinate 73,594,637, forward strand.
TCTCACTTTGCTAAGGAAAAACAAGTGAAAAGAGACTTTTGACCTGCTTGGAACACTAAAGGAGAAGAACATGCCCTGGGCACTGGAGAGGGCTCCGCAAAAAAGAATCCAAGAGCAGAGAGAAGCAGGGACCACTTCAGGTGGGCTCCTAAAGGTACTGGACCCAATTCCAATGTGTGTTTTATGGGGGTTGTCCCACACCACCAAGCAATTCTTGGACACCAGCAGGGTGTTCTACAGTTCAGCTCAATCCTGACACTATCTACTTGGAGATCGCATCAGATCCCACAGGTGGTTAAGGGCTCAGTCCTACAAGACTGCCCCCCCACCAACTTCAGACGGTAGTCTCAACTCCAGGTTATTACCTGGGTTTCTAGCCAACAGGCAATAGACTGGAGTTTCCAACAAACCTTGCCTTGGATTCAATTAATTTGCTAGAGCAACTCACAGACCTCAAAGAAACATTTTGCTTACTAGATTACTAGTTATTAGAAAAGGCATTTATATGACTCAGGAACAGCCAGATGGAAGAGATACACAGGGCAAGGTGTATGGGAAGGGGCACAGAGCTTCTACGCCCTCTCCAGGTGCCAATCTCCCCACCATGTGTTCACCAACCTGGAAGCTCTCCAAACTCATCCTTTGGGGGATTTATGGAGGCTTCATTACATAGGCATGATTGATTAACTCATTGCCACTGGTGATTGATTCAACCACCAGCCCCTCTCTCCTCCTCAGAGTTTGGGGATGGAGGGGGTACCGAAACTTCCAACCCTCTAATCACAAAGTTGGTTCCTCTGGCCACCAGCCCCCATCCCTACGTTACCTAAGGGCTTTCCAAAAGACACTTCATTAATGTAGCAAAAGACCTCTTTTCCTCTCTCAACACTGGAAATTCCAAGTGTTTTAGGAGCTCTGTGCCAAGAACAGGGTCAAAGACCACCTATCTATTTCTAGTTATAAATCACAGTATCACAGATTCCTTTCCAAGTGGAACATTTTCTCCATAACTCTTCTCTGCTCAAACCCTGGGGTTTGTTTTGTGACTTTTCTAAGTTGAGTGCAACCCACTCCCCAAAAGTGACAGTTAATTTGCCCATAGTTGTACCCTTTCCCTCTCTGAGGAGGGTTTGGTTTTCAGCAGCTGGGAGAAGAGATAATGGTTCCCCTGATAAGCAAGAGCAACCTTGTGCCAGTGGGAAGGACTTGCACTGCCACAGTAATAAAGGTTCTTAATTTATGTTTGTTTTTCACATTCAGACCAAAAAAAAAAAAGTGAGGCCTTCTTATTTCTTCATCTACAAAATTTGACAATAGGTCTGACCTCACAGGCTTGTGATGACCTTCTTTTTTTTTTTTTTTGAATTTTATTTTATTTATATTTTTATACAGCAGGTTCTTATTAGTTATCCATTTTATATATATTAGTGTATATATGTCAATCCCAATCGCCCAATTCAGCACACCACCATCCCCACCCCACTGCAGTTTTCCCCCCTTGGTGTCCATATGTCTGTTCTCTACATCTGTGTCTCAACTTCTGCCCTGCAAACCGGCTCATCTGTACCATTTTTCTAGGTTCCACATACATGCGTTAATATACGATATTTGTTTTTCTCTTTCTGACTTAACTTCACTCTGTATGACAGTCTCTAGATCCATCCATGTCTCAACAAATGACTCAACTTCATTCCTTTTTATGGCTGAGTAATATTCCATTGTATATATGTACCACATCTTCTTTATCCATTCGTCTGTTGATGGGCATTTAGGTTGCTTCCATGACCCGGCTATTGTAAATAGTGCTGCAATGAACATTCGGGTGCATGTGTCTTTTTGAATTACGGTTTTCTCTGGGTATATGCCCAGTAGTGGGGTTGCTGGGTCATATGGTAATTCTATTTTTCGTTTTTTAAGGAACCTCCATATTGTTCTCCATAGTGGCTGTATCAATTTACATTCCCACCAACAGTGCAAGAGGGTTCCCTTTTCTCCACACCCTCTCCAGCATTTGTTGTTTGTAGATTTTCTGATGATGCCCATTCTAACTGGTGTGAGGTGATACCTCATTGTAGTTTTGATTTGCTTTTCTCTAATGATTAGTGATGTTGAGCATCTTTTCATGTGCTTCGTGGCCGTCTGTATGTCGTCTTTGGAGAAATGTCTATTTAGGTCTTCTGCCCATTTTTGGATTGGGGTGTTTGTTTCTTTAATAGTGAGCTGAATGAGCTGTTTATATATTTTGGAGATTAATCCTTTGTCCGTTGATTCATTTGCAAATATTTTCTCCCATTCTGAGGGTTGTCTTTTCGTCATGTTTATGGTTTCCTTTGCTGTGCAAAAGCTTTAAAGTTTCATTAAGTCCCATTTGTTTATTTTTGTTTTTATTTCCATTACTCTAGGAGGTGGATCAAAAAAGATCTTGCTGTGATTTATGTCAAAGAGTGTTCTTCCTATGTTTTCCTCTAAGAGTTTTATAGTGTCCAGTCTTACATTTAGGTCTCTAATCCATTTTGAGTTTATTTTTGTGTATGGTGTTAGGGAGTATTCTAATTTCATTCTTTTACATGTAGCTGTCCAGTTTTCCCAGCACCACTTATTGAAGAGACTGTCTTTTCTCCATTGTATATCTTTGCCTCCTTTATCATAGATTAGTTGACCATAGGTGCGTGGGTTTATCTCTGGGCTTTCTATCTTGTTCCATTGATCTATGTGTCTGTTTTTGTGCCAGTACCATATTGTCTTGATTACTGTAGCTTTGTAGTATAGTCTGAAGTCAGGGAGTCTGATTCCTCCAGCTCTGTTTTTTTCCCTCAAGACTGCTTTGGCTATTCGGGGTCTTTTGTGTCTCCATACAAATTTTAAGATGATTTGTTCTAGCTCCGTAAAAAATGCCATTGGTAATTTGATAGGGATTGCATTGAATCTGTCGATTGCTTTGGGTAGTATAGTCACTTTCACAATGTTGATTCTTCCAATCCAAGAACATGGTATATCTCTCCATCTGTTGGTATCATCTTTAATTTCTTTCATCAGTGTCTTATAGTTTTCTGCATACAGGTCTTTTGTCTCCTTAGGTAGGTTTATTCCTAGGTATTTTATTCTTTTTGTTGCAATGGTAAATGGGAGTGTTTCCATAATTTCTCTTTCAGATTTTTCATCATTAGTGTATAGGAATGCAAGAGATTTCTGTGCATTAATTTTGTATCCTGCAACTTTACCATATTCATTGATTAGCTCTAGCAGTTTTCTGGTGGCAGTTTTAGGATTCTCTATGTATAGTATCATGTCATCTACAAACAGTGACAGTTGTACTTCTTCTTTTCCAATTTGGATTCCTTTTATTTCTTTTTCTTCTCTGATTGCCGTGGCTAGGACTTCCAGAACTATGTTGAATAATAGTGGTGAGAGTGGACATCCTTGTCTCGTTCCTGATCTTAGAGGAAATGTTTTCAGTTTTTCACCATTGAGAATGATGTTTGCTGTGGGTTTGTCATATATGGCCTTTATTATGTTGAGGTAGGTTCCCTCTATGCCCACTTTCTGGAGAGTTTTTATCAGAAATGGGTGTTGAATTTTGTCAAAAGCTTTTCTGCATCTATTGAGATGATCATATGGTTTTTATCCTTCAATTTGTTAACGTGGTGTATGACATTGATTGATTTGTGTATATTGAAGAATCCTTGCATCCCTGGGATAAATCCCACTTGATCGTGGTGCATGATCCTTTTAATGTGTTGTTGGATTCTGTTTGCTAGTATTTTGTTCAGGATTTTTGCATCTATATTCATCAGTGATATTGGTCTGTAATTTTCTTTTTTGGTAGTGTCTTTGTCTGGTTTTGGTATCAGGGTGATGGTGGCCTCATAGAATGAGTTTGGGAGTGTTCCTTCCTCTGCAATTTTTCGGAAGAGTTTGAGAAGGATGGGTGTTAGCTCTTCTCTAAATGTTTGATAGAATTCACCTGTGAAGCCATCTGGTCCTGGACTTTTGTTTGTTGGAAGATTTTTAATCACAGTTTCAATTTCATGACTTGTGATTGGTCTGTTCATATTTTCTGTTTCTTCCTGGTTCAGTCTTGGAAGGTTATACCTTTCTAAGAATTTATCCATTTCTTCCAGGTTGTCCATTTTATTGGCATAAAGTTGCTTGTAGTAGTCTCTTAGGATGCTTTGTATTTCTGCGGTGTCTGTTGTAACTTCTCCTTTTTCATTTCTGATTTTATTGATTTGAGTCCTCTCCCTCTTTTTCTTGATGAGTCTGGCTAATGGCTTATCAATTTTGTTTATCTTCTCAAAGAACCAGCTTTTAGTTTTATTGATCTTTGCTATTGTTTTCTTTGTTTCTATTTCATTTATCTCCACTGTGATCTTTATGATTTCTTTCCTTCTGCTAACTTTGGGTTTTGTTTGTTCTTCTTTCTCTAGTTTCTTTACGTGTAAGGTTAGATTGTTTACTGGAGATTTTTCTTGTTTCCTTAGGTAGGCTTGTATAGCTATAAACTTCCCTCTTAGAAGTGCTTTTGCTGCATCCCATAGGTTTTGGGTCTTCGTGTTTTCATTGTCATTTGTCTCTAGGTATTTTTTGATTTCCTCTTTGATTTCTTCAGTGATCTCTTGGTTATTTAGTAACATATTGTTTAGCCTCCATGTGTTTGTGTTTTTTACATTTTTTCCCTGTAATTCATTTCTAATCTCATAGCGTTGTGGTCAGAAAAGATGCTTGATATGATTTCAATTTTCTTAAATTTACTGAGGCTTGATTTGTGACCCAAGATGTGATCTATCCTGGAGAATGTTCCGTGCGCACTTGAGAAGAACGTGTAATCTGCTGTTTTTGGATGGAATGTCCTATAAATATCAATTAAATCTATCTGGTCTATTGTGTCATTTAAAGCTTGTGTTTCTTTATTTATTTTCATTTTGGATGATCTGTCCATTGGTGTAAGTGAGGTGTTAAAGTCCCCCACTATTATTGTGTTACTGTCAATTTCCTCTTTTATAGCTGTTAGCAGTTGCCTTATGTATTGAGGTGCTCCTATGTTGGGTACATATATATTTATAATTGTTATATCCTCTTTTTGGATTGATCCCTTGATCATTATGTAGTGTCCTTCCTTGTCTCTTGTAACATTCTTTATTTTAAAGTCTCTTTTATCTGATATGAATATAGCTACTCCAGCTTTCTTTTGATTTCCATTTGCATGGAATATCTTTTTCCATCCCCTCACTTTCAGTCTGTATGTGTCCCTAGGTCTAAAGTGGGTCTCTTGTAGACAGCATATATATGGGTCTTGTTTTTGTATCCATTCAGCAAGCCTGTGTCTTTCGGTTGGAGCATTTAATCCATTCACGTTTAAGGTAATTATCGATATGTATGTTCCTATGACCATTTTCTTAATTGTTTTGGGTTTGTTTTTGTAGGTCCTTTTCTTCTCTTGTGTTTCCCACTTAGAGAAGTTCCTTTAGCGTTTGTTATAGAGCTGGTTTGCTGGTGCTGAATTCTCTTAGCTTTTGCTTGTCTGTAAAGCTTTTGATTTCTCCATCGAATCTGAATGAGATCCTTGCTAGGTAGAGTAATCTTGGTTGTAGGTTCTTCCCTTTCATCACTTTCAATATGTCATGCCACTCCCTTCTGGCTTGTAGAGTTTCTGCTGAGAAATCCGCTGTTAACCTTTATGGGAGTTCCCTTGTATGTTATTTGTCGTTTTTCCCTTGCTTCTTTCAATAATTTTTCTTTGTCTTTAATTTCTGCCAATTTGATTACTATGTGTCTCGGTGTGTTTCTCCTTGGGTTTATCCTGTATGGGACTTGCTGTGCTTCCTGGACTTGGGTGGCTATTTCCTTTCCTATGTTAGGGAAGTTTTCAACTATAATCTCTTCAAACATTTTCTTGGGTCCTTTCTCTCTCTCTTCTCCTTCTGGGACCCCTATAATGCAAATGTTGTTGTGTTTAATGTTGTCCCAGAGGTCTCTTAGGCTGTTTTCATTTCTTTTCATTCTTTTTCTTGATTCTGTTCCACAGCAGTGAATTCCACCATTCTGTCTTCCAGGTCACTTATCCGTTCTTCTGCCTCAGTTATTCTGCTATTGATTCCTTCTAGTGTATTTTTCATTTCAGTTATTGTTTTGTTCATCTCTGTTTGTTTGTTCTTTAATTTTTCTAGGTCTTTGTGAAATATTTGTTGCATCTTCTCGATCTCTGCCTCCATTGTTTTTCCGAGGTCCTGGATCATCTTCACTGTCATTATTCTGAATTCTTTTTCTGGAAGGTTGCCTATCTCCACTTCATTTAATTGTTTTTCTGAGGTTTTATCTTGTTCCTTCATCTGGTACATAGCCCTCTGCCTTTTCATCTTGTCTATCTTTCTGTGAATGTGGTTTTTGTTCCACAGGCTGCAGGATTGTAGTTCTCCTTGCTTCTGCTGTCTGCCCTCTGGTGGATGAGGCTATCTAAGAGGCTTGTCATGATGACCTTCTATGAAAGCACTTTGTGAAACATCAAGTCTAAAAAAAGACTAGCTTTTTATCCTTGTTGATGATAATGATGATAATAATGACTTATGACGGGAAAAGGTGACTTAGCCAGTCTGGACTCCTTGCTTTTTCCAAAGTTCACACTGTAAAGTTTGCAATTTTGCTTATGACATCCTCTCTGACTGGAGTCACTTCTCCCAGGTTTATGTCTGTCAAAACCCTATTCCTCATTGGGACACCAAGGGCCAACTTCAATCAGGTATTAAATGTGATGCCAGCAGACTTACAGCTGCAAGAAATCAAGAGGGAGCAGCAGAGTAGACTTCCAGGTTAGGGTAGTGACAGGTGGGAGAGGGAAGCTGCTGCATCTCTAGTCGATGTCCTGGGGGAAAAGAGGAGGCTGAGATGTAGAACTACTGTATAACTTTCATAAATTCATTTTAAGAAAGTTAGAAATTTCAGATGAAAATATGAATGTAAAATATAAGAAAATAAAATCACCTGTAAACCCACCATCCATTACTTTAAACGTTTTTCTATTTGCCCACTTATTTATATATATCTAAAATTTAATGTTTTTTCCCAGTAAAATTTAATGTTCAAATCAAATAACTAAATGTCTATTAATATAAATCTTCATATCTCCCTATCTAATATATGGAATCATATTTTTAGCAGATCTTTTTGTGGTAAAACATACCTAACATAAAATCTACCACTTTAATCATTTTTAAGTGTGTAGTTCGGTGGCATTAAGTACATTCACAGTGTTGTGTAACCGTCACCAAAACCATTCATCTCCAGAACTTTTCATCTTCCCAAACTAAAACTCTGTATCCCTTAAACAGTAACTTCTCATGCCCTCCTCCTCTTAGCCCCTGGAAACCACCATTCTTCTTTCTGTCCCTATGAATTGATTATTCTAGGTAGCTCATATAAGTAGAATCATACAATATTTGTCTTTTTGTGACTGGCTTATTTCACTTAGCATAATAGCTTCCAGGTTCATCCACATTGTAGCATGTGTCAGAATTTTATTCCTTCCTAAGGCTGAATAGTATTCCATTGTATGGTATATACCACATTTTGTATATCCATTCATTCACTGAAGGACATTTGGGTTGTTTCCACCTTTTGGCTATTGTAAATAATGCGACCATAAACAATGGTGTATAAATATCAGTTTGAGTCGCTGCTTTCAATTCCTTTGAGTATATACCCAGAAGTGGAATTGCTGGTAGCAGATCCTTTTTTTCTTTCTTTCTTTCTTTTCTTTTTGGCCGTGCCATGTGGCATTCAGGATCTTAGTTCCCCAACCAGGGATCGAACCCTTTTGCTCCCTGCAGTGGAATCGTGGTCTTTAACCACTGGACCACCAGGGAAGTCCCAGCAGATCCTTTTTTTTTTTTAATTTAATTTTATTTTTTTATACAGCAGGTTCTTATTAGTTATCTGTTTTATACATATTAGTGTATATATGTCAATCCCAATCTCCCAATTCATCCCACCACCACCGCCACCACCACTCTGCTTTCCCCCCTGGGTGTCCATATGTGTGTTCTCTACATCTGTGTCTCTATTCCTGCCTTGCAAACTGGTTCATCTGTGCCATTTTTCTAGATTCCACATACATGAGTTAATATACAATATTTGTTTTTCTCTTTCTGACTTACTTCACTCGTATGACAGTCTCTAGGTCCATCCACGTCTCTATTTCGTTCCTTTTTATGGCTGAGTAATATTCCATTGTATATATGTACCACATCTTCTTTATCCATTCATCTGTCGATGGGCATTTAGGTTGCTTCCATGACCTGGCTATTGTAAATAGCAGCAGATCCTTTTTTTAATCAGTGAGCCACACCTTCTCATTTCTATGGGTCTGATATGATGCTAAATGGTTTTGTGGTTGAACTTATGGGAAAACTGGTATTCCTTCTTGCATTTCATATGTTCCATCTGGGGTAAGTTTTCTTCATCTTCTTGGTACACATCCATTAGAAATTTCTTTAGGGAAGAGTCTGTAGGTGTTAAACTCAGTTTTCATTTATTTGAAAATGTCTTTTTTTTTTAAACTTTGTCTCAAAAAATAATTTTACTGGGTATACAATTCAATGTTTATAGATTTCCCCCCTTTATTTTAGCACTTTGAATCATTCCAATGTCTTCTGGTTTCCACTGTGGCTGTCGAGAAGTGTGCTATAGGTTTAGTTGTATTCCTTTGTAGATGATCTATGTTTTCTCTCTAGTCTTTAGATTGTTGGTCTTAATTGTTCTACAGTTTCACTGAGTTGTATCTAGATGTGGATTTCTTTATATTTATCCTTCTTGGCATAAATTGTGCTTCCTATATTCGTGAATTCTTGTCTTTCATCAATTCTTGAAATTTTTCAGCCATTTGCTCCTCATATATTGCCTTGCCCCCATTTTCTTTCTCTTCTCCTCATGCAGAAGCCAGTTTGGTGACTGTAAGACTGTCTCATTCTTTGACTCTTCATGTTTTTATCAGCTTGTCTCTTTTGCTGCATTCTGATGAATTTTTTCAGGTCCATCTTTTAGTACACTTTCTTCAGCTATATCTTCTGCATTGCAGTTTTAATTTTAATGCTTACACACAATTTTTTATTTCTTGATATTCTATTTTTTTCCAAAATCTACCTGGGCATTTTTTATAATCTCTTATTCCTTGCTTATGTTTTCTATTCCATCTTTTATTTCTTTAAACATGTCACAATAGCTTCTTTAGATACATCATCTGATTGTTCCAAACTCTGGAGCCCTTAAAGATTTAAACCTGTTGATTATTGTTCCTGCTGATTCTCTTTTGTGGTGACTTGAATCCTTACATATTTAGTAACTTTTTGGTGATTTATATTTGGCTAAATTTAATCCAGAAGCTTGGATTGAGAATGCTTTCCTCTAGGGAGAATTCCGTTTGCTTCTGTTGGATTTCAGGGGGCATTAATAATATGGGGCCACTTAATTTTTTTAATATAAATTTATTTATTTATTTATTTATTTTTGGCTGTGTTGGGTCTTCGTTGCTGCGTGCAGGCTTTCTCTAGTTGCAGAGAGCGGGGGCTACTCTTTGCTGCGGTGCGCAGGCTTCTCACCGCGGTGGCTTCTCTTGTTGCGGAGCACGGGCTCTAGGCACATGGGCTTCAGTAGTTGTGGCACATGGGCTCAGTAGTTGTAGCTCGTGGGCTCTAGAATGCAGGCTCAGTAGTTGTGGCGCATGGGCTAGTTGCTCCGCAGCATGTGGGATCTTCCCGGACCGGGGCTCAAACCCGTGTCCCCTTGCATTGGCAGGCAGATTCTTAACCACTGTGCCACCAGGGAAGTCTCTAAGTTACTTCTAAAATATGTTGTGCTTTTTATAGCATTTAGGTATTTATGCCATGGGAGGCTTCTGCGAACTCTGCGATACTACTGGAAGAGAATTTTTAAAACAAACAAAAATGTGATTATATGGTATATATTGTTTTATAACCTGCTTTTTCCTTTTGATATATGATAAACACCTGTTGTACTAATAAATATAGGTCTGGAGCATCATTTTAATGGCTACACAGTCTTCTATTACATAAAGTATTCAATCTTTTTCCTATTATTGGATATTTAGGCTTCTACTTTTTCACTATTATAAACAACACTTCAGTGAATATCCTTACAGCTAAACCTTTGTATACATCATGATCTTTTTCCTTCTTTAACTGTTTATAAAAGTAATACATGTTAATATAAAATATTCAAATACTAAGAAAAATAAAAATTCTCCATAATCTTTTTTACTGTCACCTCAATTAATACCATTAGGTCTATAATTGATTAATCTCTTAATCAAACAACAGATGAGAATTAGTTAGGGCTAGAATATGCAAGAAGAGAGACCACACCCTCTGACCCCCACTTGCACCCCAGCAACTAGGAATAGGGAATCAGAGCAGGTACAAAGGCTGGGCTGAAGGTAACCAAAGACAATCAGCAGTAGAGAACTGAAGGGATGAGGGACACCCAAATAGACTCCAAAAGTCTGGGACAACTGGGGTCAGGGGTACCAGGCCTCAAGAAAGGCCAGAGCTCCAAAATCCAGGACTCAACTCTCCGTTGCCAGTCCCCTCCTGCCAGGAGAAGGAAGCAGACGGTCCTCTCAGGTACTCACTCTAGGCTCCTCTCCCTACCCCTCCTTCTCTTAAAGGGGCTTGGTTTATTTTGAGTCAAAAAGTATTATAGGGCTTCCCTGGTGGCGCAGTGGTTGAGAATCTGCCTGCCAATGCAGGGGACACGGGTTCGAGCCCTGGTCTGGGAGGATCCCGCATGCCGCGGAGCAACTAGGCCCCTGAGCCACAATTACTGAGCCTGCGCGTCTGGAGCCTGTGCTCCGCAACAAGAGAGGCCGCGATAGTGAGAGGCCCGCGCACCGCGATGAAGAGTGGCCCCCACTTGCTGCAACTAGAGAAAGCCCTCGCACAGAAACGAAGACCCAACACAGCCATAAATACATAAATAAATAAATAAATAAATAAATAAATAAATAAAAATTAAAAAGTATTATAGGCTCTGACACCATCCGCAAACCTATGCTTTACAGTAGCTTCCCCTGATTCTCAGGGTCGTATGTCATTCTAAGGAAATCCAGCTGTAAAAGGTTTTTAAACACACTTCTAACTCCTTTCTAACTACCCTCCTCAAGTGGAGCCCAGGTGTTGAGCCCACAAGCTCAAAACGAATCATGAAAGGAATGGCTATTCTCTCTGATGGCTCTTAGCTCCTGAACTAGACTTTTTTGAGGACCTGCCAAACTTGCCTTTATATTCTGTGAGATACCACCATATCGCCATAATAAAGCCTTCAGATGGATTCTGTCAGCTGTGCAGGTGCAGGCAAGAGACCCCAAACCGTAAAGAAGCAGCCCAGCCTCCTTTCTCCTCCCAATGAGTATGGAGTGCCAGCTGGGGTGATCAGCATCTTAAGGAAGACCCAAAAGTTTTGGCTGTTCATTTATTAGTTCAATTCAACAAATATTTATTGGGTACCTACCATGTACCAGCTTTTAAAGAGACTACAGTCTAAGAATTCCCTAAATAGGTTGAAAATAGCATGGACTGACTCCACCAGAATTCATGATGTGGATCCTGGAGTTCCAGGTGCTCGAGAAACCACAGTTAACTGCTGGCCACTTTTGCTCCAACTAGCAGGGCCCATGGACCACTGGACAGAATGGAAAGTTCACACCAAGGTGAGCACCCTCCAGTGAGTCCTGGCCCATGACCCATGACCCACAGGGTTGGGTCTCCCCATAAAGAATTGAGTGCCTAAGGCTGGCTGTATCTAATTCCACAACCTCCAGCTATGGTCAGGCCTTGGGCAGGTAAAATATGGACACCTTCTGTCTACCCTGAATCCTTAAGGCTCCCCATGCTCCTGAGTTCTCCAAGGCCCTTGTCCAGAGTATATGCTTGTCAGGAACATTTGTTAACCAGAGAAGTTGCATGGAGGATTTGCCGTGGGGGGAGAGGGCAGAGAGGCTCTGAGGTGTTTCCACTGCAGTATACACCACAATATCAGCAACCCTCTGGCTGGCCCAATTCACCTAGCTGACCACAACACCCTGGGAGTAGGTCTTGGTCTTGCCAGCAGACAAATCACTACCAAGGGCAGGAATGCAGACTGTTGGCTGCTTCACACCTACCCCAGGCACCTCCCCCAGCAGCTGAAGCCTATGTGAAAATAGCAAAGCTTGATGGTTCAGAGCCAGGCTTGGAGGTCAGTTCCACACACGCTTGGGCCAGGTACTTACACTATCCGTGCTTCCATTTCCTCACCTATAAGGAAGTAACAAAAGCAGTACCTATCTCCTTAGGGTTGATGTGAGAATTACATAAGCTAATCTATAATATGTACCTCCTACATGGTGAGCTTTAGACACGTGTTAGCTATGATCTTAAGGCAGCTGTGAGAAAGCAGAAGCTTAGGACCATAATGTCCTCCTCAGCACCATCTCCCCCCAGTCCTCACCATCCCAGGCTTGGCAGTGGAGCTGGGAATCCTGTGGGAGAAGGGAGAGACGCCAGCTTAGAAGGCGGTTGGTTGTGGGTTCTAGAAGGTGAGGACTCCTTCCATGGCGCCCCGCATACCCAGTGACAATGAACCCGGTCTCGGCACCTGAGGAACAGCACTAGCTTCCGTTCTGCACCCCACCGGCACCCCCTTCCCCCTGCCCCCGAGGGCGGGACTGCAGAGGCTTCTGTCAAAGAAGGAAGTGGTTCAGGCAGTGTAGAGAAAGCAACCCGGGAAGCGGAATCCGTGCAGTGGCCTGGAGACTGACCCCTCTCCCGGCCCCCAACCCCTCTTCCATCCGTGTGGGCTCGCAACTTCCAGAAGCTTCTCGCACCTTCCAACCTGATGTCTTGTGTTAAGTTATGGTGAGTGGAGAGTGAGATATGGTTCCGCAGCCACACACACACACACACACACACACACACACACACACACACACGGCACCCACGGACTCGCTCACAGAACGTGCCAAGGCCAGGGCACAGTGGGGCTCATGGGGGAGGCTGGGGATTGAACTGACCGAGACGAACTGAGTCACGGGGCCTGGGGGGTGGGCGGTGCAGGGAGCCGCGTGGCCTTGGGGCCCTGGCCAGCGGGTGATGAGGCCCCCTCCCTCAGGCACAGCGGTACCTCAGCCCCGCTGGTGCCCATCGAGGAAGTGGAGAACCCGGAGTTCATGGGCAAAGGTGGATTTGGCGCTGTCTTCCGGGCACAGCACAGGACTTGGAGTTTGGAAGTAGCGGTGAAGATCGTGAACTCGTGTGAGTGCCCCGAGCTGCTTGCGGGCGGGTGTCTGGTCTGGGAGGCTGGGCGGAGGAGGAGGGGCCGCTGCGTGGCAGGGCCTGAGTGCGGAAGGGAAGGATCTTCCCAGGAGGGAGCTCGGCTCCAACCCTCTCCTGAGTGCCAGCCGGCAATATCCAGGGAGGTGAAGGCCATGGCAAGCCTGTGTAACAATCATGTGCTGCCCCTGCTGGGGGTCACAAAGAAACTGGAGTGGGAGTACGTGTCTGGGCCGGCTCCGGTGACTCAATTCATGGAGAACGGTTCCCTGGCAGTGCTGCTACAGCCCCAGTGCCCAAGGCCGGGGCCGCTCCTCTGCCGCCTGCTGCAGGAGCTTGTGCTCGGGATGTGCTACCTGCACAGCCAGAACCCCATGCTTCTACACTGGGACCTCAAGCCCCCCAACGTCCTATTGGACTCAGAGCTGCATGCCAAGGTCAGGGCATCCATTACGCAGCCCAACCCCTGGACGAGGTCCTGCCCCAGAGCTGCTCCAGCCCCACCCACTGGACAGAGGACCTGCTGCAGCCCTGTCTTCTGAATACCCTCAGCATCTCCCTCTGGACACAGGGCTGCCCAAGTGTCAAGGCTCATCCAGGAGCTTTAGCCCCTGCCATACCAGGTGATAGAGGCCTTGGCCAACATGGTCAGTTCCATGGGTCCACCCCACGGGGCCCTCCAAAGACCCGTGGCTGACCTAGTCCAGGAGACTCAGACCTTGACCCAGCCCCATGGAGCGGGGACCCAGACCTCCAACCAGGAGCCCCACTGGTCCTACCATTCCGCTAACCCTCCACACCCCCTTTACAAGGCTGGGACCATAATATCTGTGCAGGCACGGAAGGGCCTGCACCTTCTGTGGGGGAGAGGAAAGGATTCTGGAAGCTGCTAGGCCCTGTCCATCCCCTATCTCCCCCTTCTTATCTCCTTTTGCAGCTGGCAGATTTGGGCCTGTCCACGTTTCTGGAAGGCTCACAGTCAGGGGCAGGATCTGGGGAGTCAGGGAGCACCCCAGCTTACTTGGCCCCAGAACTGTTGGCTGATATAAACTGGAAGGCCTCCATGGCCAGTGATGTCTACAGGTAAGGTACCCACTCCAAACATACATCCCCAGTTTCTACACCTCTCTGGGTCCTTCTAAGGGATGGAATATGGAAAGGAGTCTTGTCAGCAGTTGGGTCAGGCCTCAGCTTTATGTCTCCTGCAGCTTCGGGATCCTAATGTGGGCAGTGCTAGCCGGAAGAGAAGCTGAGAGTAAAACTCTAGGCAGACTCTGGGATCCTTCACCTCAGGTGCCCCCTCCCCCAAACCCCCAATCCCCAAGCCCTCCTCTTCCTGTTTACCTGCTCAGACGGCCCTACTCCCTCCTCACATCTCCTACACTCCCTGCCCCTTTCCGTGATGGTGCAGGTGGCCTTCATACTCTGAATGCCTTCTCCTCACACCCACACCCCAGTAGTGGACCATAAATCACTGCTGCGGGAAGCAGTGTGTGAGAGGCAGATCCGGCCTGCATTGACTGAGCTGCCCCAGTCTGGCCCTGAGATCCTGGCTTGGAAGTACTGAAGGATTTAATGCAGCACTGCTGGAGCCACGAGCCCCAGAAGAGGCCCTCCTTCCAAGGTGCGCTGGCCATTTAGCTGGCAGTTGAGGTAGGCCTGGATCTGTCAGCAGGGGCTTTTCGCTGGAAAAGAAGTTTTGCTCACCTGCCACCCACTCTGCCTTCTCTCCAGAATGCCGACCAAACACCCAGAAAGTCCTCGATCTGGTAAAGAAAGGAGATATATCCGGTAAAAAGATGAATGCTGCAGTCTCCACAGTGAGTGCCCAACGCCCTCACCCCACCTAGGAGCTGGGCAGGATGGCACAACGTGGCTCCCTTGGCCACCCAATGACTCCCCACTGACCACTGTTCTCTAAGCCTTGACTCTCGTCCCCAGTGTCCCCGCCCCATCCCTGAGTTCCCAGGCAACAGATATGGACCAAGAGACTCCTCCCTTGGGTTTGCTCTGGCTCTCCCACCTCCATGCCCAGCCAGCTCCCCATCCTTGCAGGTAAAGTAGTTCCTGTCTGAGCACAGGGGCAGCAACAGGTTGTTGTCTGTCCTCAAGCCAGGCCCGGAAAGTACAGAAATGGATGGCCCTGGGGGAACCACAGGAAGCCATGATTCCATGGTCTCTGAAATGATGAACCTGAATCTGGAGGGGTACCCCAGGTCTGTTCCTGAAAAATGTACAAACCTTCCTGAGAGCATCAGGGCCCAGAGAGGGCAGGTTCAGCCTGCCTGGACAGCAGAGACCTCTTCAGATTCAACAGCCCGACCTCCTCAAAATCCAGAGACCTTACCTGTCAAAAACCAGAAGCCCAGCCCCACCTCAGCTTGGACCCCAGGTCCTGGACCCCAAGGGTATCAGGTGAGACACTGGTAGGACTAGGGAATGCACTCAGACTCCTGTGAATCCTGTCCCCTTGCTAGGGGAGACTTGGGGCTGAGGGGGTCTGCAGTAGGGGAACAAGGCCCAGGACAGGGGGCCTGAGAGCCCTGTGTTGTTTGCAGGGGGCTGAGAGACGTGACACCAACTGGCCTCCCAGGGCGCCAGGGCCAAATCCAGTACCAGGTACCCACTCCCCACTCCTTCCTCCTTCCTTTCCCCTGCTCAATTCTTCCACCAGCTTCTTCCTCAAGACCGAATATAGATCCAGGGTACTTGGGAGGGGAATGAGAAAGGGCTAGTGGCCACCTAACCCAACTTTCTCATTTTATAAATGAAGAAACTGACATCCACTGAGGTCACACAGCAAAGCCTGGATTTGCCCCTGAGCCTTCTGACTTTCCCCAACACCAGCTCTGTGAACCCCTGAATTCCATTCCATTGTTGCCATGTATGCCCAGAGGGTTTCCCATCAGAAAAGACCCCAAATATCAGAGTCTCAGATGTTAGTTGCCACTCCTCTTGAGCTTCTGCAAACCCAATTCTGAAGGTGCAGCCTGAAGAGGAAGGCTGAAGGCACACCTTGACCCAGTCACTGGCAGGCCCAGAGACCCCATACTTGCATTTCCCCAGGGTGAACACGAGGTGCCACTGCCTCTCCACCCTGCTGCTCCTCCTCACTTTGAGTCTCGAGAGCGCTTAACCCTCCCATCGTCATCACTCTTTCTCTTAAAGGGCCATGGTTTCCTACCATACTTCATAGCCAAGGGGTACAGATTGGAAACAACAACCATATGATTACACAAGGAAGAACTGCCTCATCTGTGCAGGGCCTGGCACCTCGGGGCATGGATAGGGGCCCCCAGCACACCCCCCCCAAGGAATAGGTTCGAAAGAAGGACGGCAAGAACCCGAACCCTGGAGTGGGCCACAGGGCTGGTATCATAATAGCAGGAATTGAAGCAGCTTCTAAACTGCCTCCTGGACTTGAGGCAGCTAGCCTAGACTTTCTCTGAGGGCCATCAGGCCTGCACCCGAACTGTCTTTGTGGCCCCAGGAGTCAATAAATGGGTGGAATTTTAACCAAAGCACCACGAATGAGGCTAAAGCTTCAGCCAGGGACGGGAAGGGACATAGATGAGAGGCGAGGGAGCTGACATCAAGGGAGTAGAAGGCACTGCGGTGTCTGGCTAGGGCCGGAAGCGGGATGCTGAGGGCTGTAGGTGGGCAGAGTTGTGGCACACAAGGTCAGGGCCCAGCTGGCCGCGGCAGGAAGGAATCCTGGAGGTCTGGCTCCTGGGCAGCTCTAATCTCAGGGCAGAGCACTTCCTGTAGAGCAGGCCCAGACCCCACCCTAAACCAAACCCTGAGGACAGAGGCTGTGGTCCTGCCACCACATTTTCTCTGGTCTGTGGAGACTTGGCAGTGGAGTCCTGGGGAGGGGGCTCACCATGGGAATTCACAGACCCCAGCACACCTTTGCCCTGCATGATGCCCCTAGTCTCTCGTAGGTCAGCCCCCATACTACCACTTCCCTCCGCTGCATACACCCATGCACACATTGCTTCCGTGGAGGCACTGGAACCCTTTGATTCTCAGCTGGTGTCTGGGAGTGGACAGCGACGGCTCCACAAAGCTACACGCAGATGTGCCCCTCTTCTGGAGCTGGACACCACTGGAGTATGGACCACTCAGATATGGCCACAGCGCTGCCATCTAGGCTGGAGGGGCAGGGAATGATCGCCTCCCATCCTGACCTACAACCTAGCCCCCAAATGGCACCATGTTCTTCTTGCCTGCATCTTTGCCAGCCTTCGCTCCAGCCCACCCTCAGTCTCCCCACATCCAAGGTTCTGAACCCATTTTGACATTTGACGCTTGGCTCAGCCCATCCCACCCCTTACGTCTCCCCCGTGGTCCGCATTCCTCTTCCTTGAGGGGGCAGATGTGGGGAGGCTGTGGAGTCAGGAGAGACAATCAGAGCGGGGGAGGAGGCCTGCGGAGTCCGGCTAGGGCACAGGAAGGGCCGGGCTGTCCCACCGGGGAAGTGGGAGGACGCCGAGGCGCCGGGAGGGAAGTGCCTGTTGCCCGGGGCTCAGAGCTAATAGCCTAGCAGCCCGTGTGACTCCAAAACCTGCCCTGGGGTTAGCCCGTTCAGCTGCGGCAGTGAGTTGGGGGAAAGGGGGTAGCCGGGGCTCCTTTGCTTCAACCCTAAATCCTGTGCCCCTGGCTTTTGCTAGAGCACCTCTGCAGTCTGGGTTTGAGGAAGGAGGAGCAAAGGATTGAGCAGTCCCTTCACTGCCAACTGGGAGAAGGCAGGGAGGCCACAGGGAGTGCCTAGGAGGAGGTGGGATAGGGAGGTTGGGAGGTCCGGGCGCAAGTGGCTTGGACCCGGCGAGAACGGCACAGCTGGGGCTGGCTGGGGCCTCAGACAGTAACCCACCCTGGCCCTCCTCAGCCCCAGGGGTCACCCCAAGGCGGTGTAGCTCTGGGCAGGGGAGACCATGGCCCGCCTCTTCAGTCCGCGGCCGCCTCCCAGCGAAGACCTCTTCTACGAGACCTACTACAGCCTGAGCCAGCAGTACCCACTGCTGCTACTGCTGCTGGTGATCGTGCTCTTCGGGCTCTTGGCGCTGCTCCCTGTTGCCTGGGCCAGCGGCAGGGTGAGTCGGGGTGAGGGGAGGGAGTGGGGCTCTGGTGCAGGGTGCCTCCTCGGGGACAGCGGGAGGGTCACTGCCTCAGGGGCATTTTCAGGGTTGGGACTTGTGGGTCTTCTTTTCTTTTTTTTCCTGCCGCGCCTTGCAGCGTGTGGGATCTTAGTTCCCGACCAGGGATCAAACCCACGGTCCCTGCATTGGAAGCACGGAGTCTTAACCACTGGACACCACCAGGGTAGTCCCACGTGGATCTTCTTTTCAATGTGCTTTCTTGGCTGGGACCCGGGAAACAAGTGCTAGACCTTGCTAGGAACTGCAGTGACCCTGCACAAGTCACTCTGCCTCTCTGGGCCACAGTCTCCTGTTCTACACAAGGAGATAGCTGAGCCCTCGATGCTTCTAATTTCTCTGCAGGTACTGACAGACCTCAGACCTTACAAGCTTCTGTGATCTACTGGTCCTAGAATAAATCCAACACCGGAATTTCCAGTTTTCCGGCGCGGGGTGGGGGAATTACACTGGGCCCCGTGGGAATCTGCTTCCTGGTTTTCTTTCCCTCTTAGGGGCCGTGGGGCAGTTGTACCCACAGAGTCCCAGAAGACACTTTACATCCCACTCTCATTTAGTTCCAAAATGAACCCGTTTCCAGTTTCTTTTGTGGGGGGAAAGGGGACCTTCAATTCCACTTCTGGAAGTATCCTGCTCCAAGTTTTCTTTTCACATTTCGGAGGCAAGGTGGGAAAACCACTGGATGTGACCAATCCTTGCCCGTCCTCCTCCAAGTCCAGGAAGAGGTGGGGACAAACGGTGGAGACCGGGCTGGGAGTGGGGGGCTTCTACGCCTTGAGGCGATGGCGAGATCCAGCTCCCAGGCAGGCGAGGGAAGTTCGGACGCCCCCCTGCCCAAGCTCTGCTGTTGGTTGGGGGGGGGCGGCGGGCAGGGCCTGAAACTCCGAGCCTTGGCCCCGGGCAGGGAATCTCCCCAGCAAATTAGCCAGATTTGGATACACTCATGCCTAAGTGCCTTCTGTGAGCTGGAATTTCTCACTTGCTTTGGGATCCCAGGTGGGGGTGGGAGGGGTGCTTTAGTTCCGATTTGACAGGTGAGAAAACTGAGGCTCAGAAAGCTCCTGGATTCACAAATGGCCAATATGAGGTTGGAGCCAGGTCTTCTGGGTAGATGGCCCAAGGTTCAGTCCCCCTGCAGCATGCCAGTGAGATAGTAGGTTGAATCACAGGAGACTGCTGGCTCTCATAGCACAGGGAGATCAGCTCGGTGCTTTGTGACCACCTAGAGGGGTGGGATAGGGAAGGTGGGAGGGAGATGCAAGAGGGAGGGGATATGGGGATATACGTATGCATATAGCTGACTCACTTTGTTATACAGCAGAAACTAACACAACATTGTAAAGCAGTTATACTCCAATAAAGATGTTAAAAAAGAAAAAAGAGAGAGTGGGAGAAGGCAGCATCTTAAACTCAAAAAAAAACAAAAAACAACAGATTATCAGCAATTTCATGTGGTTCAACCTAATATGAATGGCAAGTGAAGGTGCCCTACCTGCTTTTCTTACTTGGGTTTGAAACAGTTTTCAGAATGGGTCTGAGGGACTGCCCACTCCTCCTCTCCTTGGACAAGCTCCCGAAACTCCACACCCCAATCTTGCCTCATGTACCCCCTCCCCCCCAGGAGCTGGCCTCAGACCCGGGCTTCCTGACCACTATGCTGTGTGGGCTGGGCGGCTTCTCGCTGCTGCTGGGCCTGGCTTCCCGAGAGCAGCGACTGCAGCGCTGGACGCGTCCCCTGTCGGGCCTCGTGTGGGCAGCGCTGCTCGCGCTAGGCCACGGCTTCCTCTTCACCGGGGGCGTGGTGAGCGCCTGGGACCAGGTGAGGCAGGCCGAGCAGTGGGGAGGGGACTCCCGGGCCTCCAACGCGCACCCAGGCCCCGAGGAGCAGCGCAGCAGTGTAAGCGTGCAACTTACCGCGCCCGTCTCCCCCAGGTGTCCTTTTTCCTTTTTGTCATCTTCACCGTGTACGCCATGTTGCCCTTGGGCATGCGGGACGCCGCCGCCGCGGGTCTCGCCTCTTCACTCTCACACCTGCTGGTCCTCGGGCTGTATCTTGGGCCTCAGCCGGACTCACAGCCCGCGCTGCTGCCGCAGGTGAGCACGCACGGAGCACAGGCTGCGTCCGCGGCTGGCTCCGCTGGGCGCTACTTGCTACCTCTGGGCATTCACCAACCGTTTGATGATCTGTGACTCCAAGGCAGGGCGCAATGCTGGGCGCAGGGCACAAACACAGGCCCCGACCGTGCCCTCGTGGAGCTGGTACACAGCGCAGCGCGATGCCTGCAAACGCCAGAAGAGGGCTCTGGGCCCACCGGGAAGGGAGTTCGCCAGGGGACCGGGGTGGTGGGGACAGATGGGGATGACGGAACCATCACAGAGAATGTAAAAATTGGAGCTTGAGTAGTGTTGTGCTGCGGCGCGGGTGGGGATGGTGGAGTGGTATTCCCAGCAGAGGAAACGTACGTGCAAAGGTTTCTAGACCTAAGAGGCCGTGTTGGTGCAGCAGCCAAGAGTCTGCTTGGGGCGGGGGGAAGGGGGGGGGGCGGAGAGGGAGGAGAAGTGCCCCCTATGGGTCCCACAGTGTGGCACCCGTTGCCTCAAAATACTTCGGTCTCTTAGCTGCAGAGTCCTCCTCAGCCCTCTCAGAGACCAATCCAGCTACACACAATAGCTCCCCGACCCCGGGGTCCAGCGCCCTCTGAGGCTGACCCTTCCGCACAGCTGGCGGCAAACGCGGTGTTGTTCCTGTGCGGGAACGTGGCCGGAGCATACCACAAGGCGCTGATGGAGCGCGCCCTGCGCGCCACGTTCCGGGAGGCGCTTAGTTCCCTGCACTCCCGCCGGAGACTCGACACCGAGAAGAAGCACCAGGTCCGCCGGGCCCGGGAGGCCGGGAGAGACCGGGGCTCGGGGAGAGGAGTTGTTTAGATCACACAACCGGGCTCTGGAAGCTGAATGACTTTGGGCGGGTCGCTTGACCTTCTGTTTCCTCCTTTATAAAATGTGGCTATCACCCACCTTGGAAGGCCGCTGTGAGGCTCAAGCAAACTGAAGCTTGTGAAAGCATTTTAGAACGTTGTGATACTAAACGAAGGGCTCTAATTCCGGTATTGGTGCTGGAAGTTCAGTCCCTAAAGGTGATCAGTGCAGGGCAGGGGTGGAGCCTGGCTGTAGGTGGTGGGGAGGACCTGGGCCAAGCGCCCTGGGGAACACCTCTGGGGCTGGGGAAGTCTGTGGGCTCCTAAGGGTTTGGGGGGGCTGAGGCTCCTGGTTTTGGGGGGTAGGAGTGTCGGTGCTCATAGTCACCTCCCCCAGGAACACCTTCTCTTGTCCATCCTTCCTGCCTACCTGGCCCGAGAGATGAAGGCGGAGATCATGGCACGGCTGCAGGCTGGACAGGGGTCACGGCCAGAGAGCACCAACAACTTCCACAGCCTCTATGTCAAGAGGCACCAGGGAGTGAGGTATAAGGAAGGATGGCAGACGGGAGGGAACGTGGGCTGAGACGCCAGCCCCACTGATGCGGTCTGCCCCGCCCAGCGTGCTGTATGCTGACATCGTGGGCTTCACGCGGCTGGCCAGTGAGTGCTCCCCTAAGGAGTTGGTGCTCATGCTCAACGAGCTCTTTGGCAAGTTCGACCAGATCGCCAAGGTCAGAGGGGGCTTCCTTCCCCACCTTCAAACTCCCCACCCTGGAGAGCCCCTTCCGAGGGAAAGTCCTGCCTTATAAGATCCCAGTCCCACTTCCAAGTCCTTGTGGGCTCCCAGATACTCCACTGCAGGTAGGAGACCCTCTCAAATATCCCCAGGTATGGAACTGCTCACTGCACATCTCAAACCTGGAGGGACCTTTCAACATCCTCACAGATGCCCCAAACACAACACCCCCAAACAGGCTCTGAGCCCCAGCATAGGTGTCTCTGGACACTGCAACCAAATCTAGATAGATTTTTCTGATGCACTAACATTAGGAGGCCCTTCCAAGGGAAATCTCTGCCCTCTGCATCCTCAGCCCAGCTACCTTCTCAGTCCCCAGGGATGCCCCTAAGCAACTTAATCTTGGGTGTCCCCCCCCCCAAAACAACCCCTCAATCCTGAGGTGACTTTCATACGCTCAAATCTGGATACACGCTACACATGCCAAAGCTGGAGAGAGCCACAGACATCCCAACCTTTCAGAAGCCCTTCTGAGAAAGACACCCACATAGGAGACCTCAGCCAGCTCTGTATCAAGTTAAGAGAGTCCCTAGACCTGACATAGACAATCCCAACCTCAGAAGTTCTTCAGGAATACCACATTTGCTCCCACTTTTCCCAACTCCCTCCTGCCTACTTTGGCCACTAACCAGGTGCCCCCCTCCCCCTGTACACCCTTCCCCCAGGAGCATGAATGCATGCGGATCAAGATCCTGGGAGACTGTTACTACTGTGTCTCCGGGCTGCCGCTCTCGCTGCCGGACCACGCCATCAACTGCGTGCGCATGGGGCTGGACATGTGCCGGGCCATCAGGTCAGCTGGGGTGGGCAGGATGGATGTGGGGTGGAGGCAGGTAGGGTAGTGGAAGTCATCCTGGAGAGAGGGAGGGGTGCTGCATGGGTAGGGCTGAAGGCAGCACTCAGACTGTTCTCCACACACTCTGCTCAGGAAACTTCGGGCAGCCACCGGCGTGGATATCAACATGCGTGTGGGTGTGCACTCAGGCAGCGTGCTCTGCGGGGTCATCGGGCTGCAGAAATGGCAGTATGATGTCTGGTCCCATGACGTCACTCTGGCCAACCACATGGAGGCGAGTGGAGTGCCAGGGTGAGAGCTGGGGCTCTAGCAGGCTATAGCAAGAGCCCAGTCAGGTCTCCCACATGCCTGGTTTTCATAGTTCTTTAAAATGGGCACGTTCCCAAGTGGGGCTCAGGGAGATCCTGGGGTACAGGGAGGGGAGCTGGGAGACACCTCCTGTAGCACAGGGCCTTGCTTGAAGTCAGACCTCCAGGAATGATCCTCGAAAGAAATGAGAGATTTGGAAGCCCTCCCTCCTGCTTCCCACTGCCCCCTCCTTCCAGACGAGTACATATCACAGGGGCTACGCTGGCACTGCTGGCAGGGGCTTATGCTGTGGAGGATGCAGCCATGGAACACGGGGACCCATACCTTCGGGAGCTAGGGGAGCCGACCTACCTTGTCATCGATCCCCGGGTAAGAGCCCAGCCTGGACCCCATGGGCTGCCCACCCTAACCATCCACAGCCAATGGGCCTGATCTCTTCCGTGCCAGAGATGGAGATCCTGGGTCCTGAAGTGTTTATCGTGGGGGAGGGAACACAAGCCTTTAAAGGGTGTGGGGAGAATGGGGAAGGGTCTGTGATCTTGACTCTCAGCCCTCATGTGCCCCAGGCTGAGGAGGAGGACGAGAAGGGCACTGCAGGCGGGATGCTGTCCTCTCTTGAGGGCCCCAAGATGCGTCCATCACTGCTGATGACCCGCTACCTGGAGTCCTGGGGTGCAGCCAAGCCTTTCGCCCACCTGAGCCATGTGGAGAGCCCTGTGTCCACCTCCACCCCTCTCCCGGTACGTGCACCTCCTTCATGAGCCCAGCACTTACGTAAACCCACCCCCATTGCCCACTTCCAGCCCCTCCCGCCCCCACCACCAGTGAGTCACTTGACATCACAAGGTCCCGAACTTTCTGGTCACCCTAGTTACTGGTTCAGGACCTTCCTTGCCCTTCTTTCCAGAGAAAGGGCAAAAATGACTGCCCTCTGAGCTCAGCTCAGAGAAGACCCAAGATCCCACAGACACCATGTCCCTTGCTCCCCAGCCTCTACTCAGGAAAGCCCCTTCCCCTGGTACCATACTTCCTCCTCACTCTGAGGCCAGTGCTGCACACCTACTCCCACCAGGTAGTGTCTCTGTTTAGCTCAGTCCTGCGACTGCACGCTCTCTTCTTCAGTCCCCGCTGGGACCGAGAAGGCGGGGCCAATCGCTTGTTGCCCCAACTCTCCAACACTTGTACGCAGATAAAATGAGGTGACAGTGAAAATCTCTCATGGCCTTGAAGAAGGAAATCACCATGAGTGGGCGGAATGGGGGAGGGAGAGAGGGGAGCCGGCCTACCCCTCGTCTGGGGAAGTTAGGGCAGGGCCAGTTACTGGCTGATCTATGCATAGCACTTCAAGGTAGTCAGTGATTCACCAGCTGCTGGAGGAGCCTGGATGTCCTCCACCGGCCAGCTCTTGAGGTTGGTACTTGATGACAAGCGGCCAGAACCCTCTCGTGCAGGGACCCAGGCCATGTCCCTAAAAGCTTGCCCTGGGATTAGATTCCTCAGCCCGTTCTCCTCCATTTTACCCGATCTGCCCAAAACCTGTTTAGCATTCCCAACCACCTATGCACAGATCTTCCCAGAATCTTCTCTACTAGGTAGACCTGCTTGAATCTATGGGGTGACTACAGAGTACCCTTTCTGTGTCCCATCCCCACTCCTCTCCCATCCAGCAGGAAAGCAGGCCAGAGATCAGTGAACAGCGGGGAGCGGGGAGGTGGGGGGGACCTTGGCAGCAGTGGCTCAGTGGCTGAGTGCTTAATTTCAAGGCTCAGCATGGGGAAGGGGAGCAGTCAGAGGGCTAAGCTGGCAGGATGGAGAGGAAGAAAGAGCCCAAGACCCAGCTGACTATTGCAGGATGAGACATCCCAGTGGGGGTGGGGTAGAAAGGGGTTTGCCGGGAGCCCAGGGGCTGTAAGACAATATTGGGTGCAATCCCCGTGGTGGGGATGCCCCCCAGAACCCATGCCAGAACTCCCCAACCCCCCACTGGCATGCAGGCTAAGAAGTTCAGGGCAGAGTGGGAATCCCTTGCGCTAAGGTATCTCCTGAGGCAGGACCTCACCAGCCCGGAGACTCCCTTCTCAGCCCCTGATATCCCAGGGTCTTATTCAAATGTTAGGAATCCTGAGAATCACACTTAGCCTACTATTAAACAATGCGGAACTTTGGGGTGGTGGGATGGTGTTTGTATGGTGGCTACCATCCATCCATCCATTCCTTCCTTCCACCATCTTTGAGCACCTACTATGTTGCAAGCACTAGGTTAGTTCTTGAGAAGACAGAAATGAATAAGATGTTTTCCCTGCCTTCAGATAACTTATAGGCATGGGGCCCGGGATGGGGGGCGCAGGTAGGTAGTCTGATAAAGGTGAGGATCAGGCATAGATGCATAGATGGTCCCATGCCTAGAACATACCTCTCAGTCGCCCTCTGTCTCTCCCTCTCTGCTCCTCTCACATACACAAGGTTTTGGTTTGGGGGATGACGTGGCCCCCTGTGACCCTGCTTCCTTCACATGAGCCAGGCGAGTGGGGAAGGATGGTCACCATACATCTTCGCCCCTTTCCTTGGCGCTTGTCTTCACCTGCTTGCGTGCTCCTTCTCACATCTCTGCACACATTGCGTATTCCTTTCGGTGCAGAAGACAGTGACTGTAACCAGGTTTGTTTCTCTTCCTCTTTCCCTTTCTTCTCCATTTTCGTTTCCCTCCCTCACCACCTCCCAGCTCAGCCTGACCATCACGAAAGGGCAGAGGAGATTCAGAGTGTTCTGCATCGCCATTCCAGTTTCAACCAACAGGGATTTTTTTGGCATGGGGTGATGGGCAAGTCACTGCCCTTGGAATCTCTTGCAGTCTTTAGGGAAGATGAGACAAGGAATCAACAGCCACTCATGCCTGCAGAGGATCCAGGGTTGCCTCCTAAGTGATAGAAACTATGAGGAAATCAGAGAGTATAGACACTCCGGGAGTCCGAAGAGTCAGGAGGAAGCTTGAAGAAGTAAATGTGGTTCGAACCTTCCCTTGAGGGCAGGTGGGATTTGGTAGAGGTAGAGATGGAGATGGAGGTAGAAATGGAGATATACAGAGAGAGACAGAGAGAGAGAGAGTTCATTAGAGGCAAGGGAAGCAGCCAGGTCAAATGCTCAAGTCAAGGCCGGGTGTAGATGATGGAATGCCTCACTGCAGAGAGGCTCCGCCACGGTGGAGGACGCTCACCGTCTTTCGTCTTCCCCCATCCCTGTGTTCTCCCTGCAGGAGAAGGCCCTGTCTTCCTTCAGCCCCCAGTGGAGCCTGGACCGGTGAGGAGGCCCGAACAACTTTGACAGTGGGGCTGTCCCAGTGACCTACCTCCATCCTCCCTGGGGGGCTGCTCCTGCTTTGCCCAGGTGCTTTTGAGGATCCCCCTGGTGACAGGCTGGGCTCTCACTGTGCAGGAGCCGTACCCCCCGGGGACTAGATGATGAACTAGACACCGGGGATGCCAAGTTCTTCCAAGTCATCGAACAGCTCAACTCTCAGAAGTACGGAGAACAGGAGAGGGCTGGGAGGGCTGGAGGCCTGGGCTCATGTGGTAGAGGAGGGGTGGTAGGACCTGGAAGGAAGGGAGAACCTTCCCAGCTCTAGCCCTTTGGCTTACCTGACCACGCCCTCCTCCCTGCCCCTTCCTCTTCCGGGCTTACTGCCCCCACCCTCCGCCAGACAGTGGAAACAGTCAGAGGACTTCAACCCATTGACACTGTACTTCAGAGAGAAGGAGATGGAGAAAGAGGTAGACTGGGGGGATGTCACCATAGGATTTCCCAACCTCAGTTCTTCCACCCTGGGGAGGGAGCAGGCCCTGTGGTCCCACCTCCCCTCCCCAGGTCTGCCCAGTTTGTGACCCTGGCGGGTGAAGGGCTCATACCCATCTATTGAATTACTGGGTGGTGATGGGAGGGAGGAGGGCAGCTCCTTGGGGAACAGGTAGAGGCTACCTGGGGCGGAACTGGAGGGGGGACAGCGAGGCTGGGGACCCACTCCTTGCCTGGGACTGACACCTTCAAGGTGATGGGCAGCACTGGTGCCCCGTCTCCACCGACCCCCTCCCTTCCAGTATCGGCTCTCTGCACTCCCCGCCTTCAAATACTATGCAGCCTGCGCCTTCCTGGTTTTTTTCTCCAACTTCGTCATCCAGATGCTGGTGACAAACAGGTGAGAGACCCCTAGGCAAGGGAAGCTCTGATTCTCAAAAACAGACCCCCTGGCTCTTCCAGACCCCTGACCCACACTTTCTTCCCTTGCCCACTTCCCCTCGGCTCAGGGCACTGAGCCACAGAGGAAATGGAAATTTGTGTTCTGGGGAACTAGTAATCGTAGCCCTCATCTTACTATCTTACATCCTGTGGACTTTCTATGTACCCCAAGCATTTTCACATACCTGTCTTTCAATTCTAACAACAGTCCCATGAAGGAGGTTTTGTTCCCATTGAGAAGTCCAAATCTCACAGCAAATGAGCTTAGAGAGTAGGTCCTCACTCCCAGTTCACTGCTAGGAGGGGTGAGGACTCATCCAAAACTCAGCCAGATGAAAGAGCTTTGGCCTGAAAGCGCAGAGACCAGTCTGATGCAGCCTCGGCCACTCTTGTGAGCACCCTGTCCCCTTCCAATATTGTCCCTACATTATCCCAATACTGTCCTAGACCCCTCAGCTTTCCCAGATCATCAGCATGTAATGCCTTTCATCAGCCTAGACCTCATCGGCAGCCGGTTCAGATCCCCAGGACCACTTTTCCCCATGTCTCCCAACCAGAATGAACAGCACCCTCCTAGCGCACAGAAAGCCTCTTCTGGCTCTTAAAGGCCTCGCTCTTGTCTCTCTTTAGGCCCCCAGCTCTGACCATCACCTATAGCGTCACCTTCCTCCTCTTCTTCCTCCTCCTCTTCGTCTGCTTCTCAGAGCACCTGACGGTGAGGTGGGCTCGGGGGCAGAGTGGCGAGCTGGGGCCTTGACCACACAACTTGGCCTACAGTGGGTGCCCCAGCCCCACGGCTAAGACTCCCATGCTCCTTCCACAGAAGTGTGTCTTGAAAGGCCCCAAGATGCTGCACTGGCTGCCCACACTGTCTGTCCTGGTGGCCACACGGCCCGGACTGCGAGTTGCCCTGGGCACCGCTACCATCCTGCTCATCTTCTCCATGGCCATTACCAGCCTGGTGAGAGAGAGGGGGCCCTATGCACCCCCATTAGGGCATGCTGGACCTGCCAGAGGCTGAAAGAGGACCCCTGGATTTGGGAGGACTGCTGGACTAAGGCCAGGGGATGCTGGAAATGTTGGACAAGTATAAAAGAAAATTATGGTCGCCCACAACCTACCACCTGGGCATAATCATTGTTAATAACACTTTGGTGGATATCCTTCCTATCTTTTTTCTATGTATGCAGACCTTCCTTACTTACCTTACTCACAATGATTTTGTAAGCTGAGTTTGGCTGATTTTTCAGAACTTAGAATCGTTCCTAGAATTCTATCCCTGAAAAGCACCTTAGGAATCATCCCCCATCCAAGTTACAGAAGCAGAAGCTGGGGCCCAGAGAGGTTAAGTGGCTGGCAAAAGATCACACAGTGGATCCATGACAGACTAGTGCTCAGGACACCCACTCCCCCAGTCCCTGCCCCCGCCCCGCCCCCGCCAGCGAGGACCCCAGCGCTGAGGCTCCCTCACCAACCAGAGATAGCAGGCTCCGCCCCTTTGGAGGAGTCTTGGCCACAACTCATCCCTGGGTCAGCTGCAACCCGGCACAAGCCACCACTGTGCCCAAGGAACTGCCTGCCCGCCTCAGCTCCTCGTCTCCTTCTGCAGGTCTTCTTACCGGCAGCATCAAACTGCCCTTTCCGGGCTCCCAATGTATCCTCCACGGCTTCCAACCTCTCCTGGGAGCTCCCTGGGTCCCTGCCTCTCATCAGCGTCCCAGTGAGTATCCTTCACAGCCCTGAATCTCCACCTCCAGAGCCTTCCTCCGCCCCTCCCCCACCCCCTTAGTTGAAGAACACTTCATCCTGTGGACCGGGACAGATATAAGTCACACTTGGGGTGTGTGTGTGTGTGTGTATGGCCGACACCCTCTGCCTTCCTGATAGGACTGGACCCTGGGAGGGGCAGGACAGGAGCCCTGGGGTGTCCCCCGCCCCTGCCCCTGCCCCTGCCCGAGGGGCATGCCCCACCTCCTGACCGCCCTGCCCGGGCCCGCAGTACTCCATGCACTGCTGCGTGCTGGGGTTCCTCTCCTGCTCCCTCTTCCTGCACATGAGCTTCGAGCTGAAGCTGCTGCTGCTCCTGCTGTGGCTGGCAGCCTCCTGCTCCCTCTTCCTGCACTCCCACGCCTGGCTGTCCGACTGTCTCATCGCCCGCCTCTGTCTGGGCACCTTGGACTCCAGGTGCGCACGGCCGCTGCACAGGGGGGCACAGGCTGCGATGGGACAGAGCAGAACTGTTTTCATCTCTTTGTCTGAACCACCCACAGGGCAAAAGGAGAGGGAGGCCGAGGGCTGCGTGGGCACTGGCGCGGGAGGTGCGGGGGAGAGGCCATCGAGAAGGGGCAGGGCAAAGGGAAGCCCTGATCTGTAGCCTCCTCAGGCCAGGGGTGCTGAAGGAGCCTAAACTGATGGGAGCGATCTCCTTCTTCATCTTCTTCTTCACCCTCCTGGTCCTGGCTCGGCAGGTAAGTCTCCCAGCTCAGCCCTCTGGGGCCTCCCTAGGAAGGGTGAGGCGGAGTCCCCACATATGTGGCTTAGTCTTTCCCTTATTCTCTTATTCCCTTTCCCTTATTCTCACCTCTCCAGGGTTGAGCCCAAAGGGTGTGTCCATTAGAAGCTTCTAAGTGAACCTTCCTGCTCCCTTTCTTTCTCCTTCACTCCCTGAGGGGAGCGCCCTCAAATTCTCCCCTCCCCTCCTCCCTCCCACCCCAATCTAGGACAATCATGCTTAAGAAAAAATCTGCTGCCACTACTGTCCTCGCTAGTTTGAATCTAGATTCAAGGCAGTCTCCCCAGGGATAGTTGCACCTTAAGCCTTTTCTCTAAACTGGGGGTGTGGTATGGTTGTCAGCGTCATGGAGTGAGGGGTGAACACTCAGGAGCTGGGGCTCCCCCTGTACTGTGTGTCTTCCCATGGCCCCCTGGTGACCCACCCCAGAATGAGTATTACTGCCGCCTGGACTTCCTGTGGAAGAAGAAGCTGAGGCAGGAGCAGGAGGAGACAGAGACGATGGAAAACCTGACTCGGCTACTCTTGGAGAACGTGCTCCCCGCGCACGTAGCCCCCCAGTTCATCGGCCAGAATCGGCGCAACGAGGTGACTCCCCACCCCCAGCTCCTGAGCCCCAGACGATGAAAGTCTTGGCTTGGGCCATCCTCTCTGGACTCCTGTACCATGGGTTGGGTGGCTGCCCGAGCCCCTCTGCCTGTCAGGTGCCCCCATTTTCACAAGATCTTAGCCTCTGTCTTTGGTGAGCACAGAATCTCCACATCCCAAGTTCTTACTTGGAAGGAGTGTCCTCTCTAATGGCCACTCTCTACACTTCAGAAGCCTCATCGCGTGTCAATGGGAATTGTGTGAAGGACACAGTACACCCATCTCTCTAGCCCTGCGTTATCCAGTATGGTAGCCGTTAGCCTTGTGTGGCCATTTAAATTTAAATTAATGAAAATAGAAAATTCACTTCCTCGGTCACACTGGCCACGTTTCAAGTGTTCGACAGCTGCTCATGGCTAGTGGCCGCCATATTGGGCGGCACATATAATAGCCATTTCCATCACCGCAGAAACTTCGGTTGAATGATGCTGCTCTAGATCCTCAAATATCTTGCTACGGTCAGAGGATCAGAAGGTCACTCACATATCCGCACCATCTTCTCTGTACCACCACCACCTCACACTGTCTGCTGTGGAAACGCTCTTGGCCTGTATCAAGAGGGTGTTAAAAGAAATGGCTCAGGGGCTATGTCGCGGCCTTGTGCCTCACCACATGCTCTCTGCTCTCAAGATCGGTAGTAGCTCTGCTTCTCCTGGTTTCTTCTCTTATAGACACTGGAAATCTGGTAACTGATCCTGTTTCTGTCTTCTCATTGGCTACTAGAAAGCTCAGAGCCAGAATCTAGGACTAATGAGGACTCCCCCTTCCCCTATTATTGCTTTTTTTTTTTTTTTTTTTTTTGAGTTTGAACAGCAAAATCCTTTTCTCAAAGTTCTGGAGGCTACTATTGCTTCATTTTATCTTCCAAACTGTAGCTATCTTTGTAAGCTGACTTAACTGACTTAACACTTCTCAGCAATAAGATAGGGTATATGGATAATTCCCATGGACATGATCCCAGTTCCAAAAGAGACTCCCTTCATGTTGCTGTCAGGTGATCTTGACTCTGAACCTCTGTCTCTCCTGGAATCGCAGTGAGACCCAATCTTTAACTCTTGAGTCACATCCCTGGGGTAACCTGGCCCTACCCCTCTCCTTCCTTCCCGATCCTTCTTAAAGCAAGGCGGAGGAGTGTGGACACAGGGAGGAGGACCCATGTAGACCCAGAAGGGGGAAGAACATGGCACAGCCCCTTACCCCAACCTCCTGCCCTCCCAGGACCTCTACCACCAGTCCTACGAGTGTGTTTGTGTCCTCTTCGCCTCAGTCCCAGACTTTAAGGAGTTTTACTCTGAATCCAGCATCAACCACGAGGGGCTAGAGTGTCTGCGGCTGCTCAATGAGATAATTGCTGATTTTGATGAGGTGACAACTTGAAAGGTCCCCCCAGACCCTATGACCTGGATTCTAGAATTTCCCACCAGTCCCTCCTTCCACTTTGCTTTCCTGGCCATGAGGCCCATCCTCCCTCCCCAGTCCTCCTGCTCCTCCTCTGAACCCCCAGCTCTGCGCTCCCAGGCAACTCTGCCCACTACCAACTCTCCTCCTGCCACCATCCCTGACCCCACAACTGGTCCTTTAGCTTCCAAAATCCTGGGGCTGGGCTTCTGGGAGAGAGCAAGAGAGACTGGGGACACAGCCTCCTTTCCATACAGCTGCTCTCCAAGCCCAAGTTCAGTGGGGTGGAGAAAATCAAAACTATCTGCAGCACCTACATGGCAGCTACAGGCTTGAACGCCACCTCCGGACAGGACGCACAGCAGGTACAGCGTCCCTTCATTACCTACTAACCCTCGTCTGGGCTCTCATTGGTGGGCCCATAAGTGGGCCTTATCCCTGTGACCTCATTGATCCATCCTGGTGGGCCGGCCCTTTGCCAGGATGCTGAGCAAAGCTGCAGCCACCTTGGCACCATGGTAGAGTTTGCCGTGGCCCTTGGGTCTAAGCTGGACGTCATCAACAAGCACTCATTCAACAACTTCCGCTTGCGTGTGGGTGAGGACCCTCCCTTGCTGGGACAGTCTGGGACCTCCTCCTCACTTTCCCAAGCTCTCCCTCTCCCGAGTCCTTTGTTAGCTGCTCCCCAGCTCACCCTGGGAGCCCCCTCCAGACTCACCCCTTGGGATGGAGCATGAAGCCGCTGGGCCAGAAGCTATGAGATCCATCCAATTCTTTCCCTAAGCCGCACTCCTCCAGCCCCTCCTCCTTTCCTCCAAGGCCCCTAGGCCCTTCACCCTAGTTCCCTGAGCTTCATCTTCCCCTCCCTTGCTCGAAATCTCCCCCTCAGGGCCCCTCTTTACCATACCTCTTGTCAGGGTTAAACCACGGACCTGTAGTGGCCGGAGTGATTGGGGCCCAGAAACCACAATATGACATCTGGGGCAACACGGTGAACGTGGCCAGCCGAATGGAGAGTACAGGCGTCCTGGGCAAGATCCAAGTGAGGGAGCCACGTTGGAGGCATGGGGGCAGGGGGATAGGGATAGGGCCACTCCCACATTCCCTCACTCCCCTCCAATTGCAGGTGACCGAAGAGACAGCCTGCGCCCTGCAGTCCTTAGGCTACACCTGCTACAGCCGGGGCATCATCAAGGTCAAAGGCAAAGGGCAGCTCTGCACCTACTTCCTGAACACAGATTTGACACGAACTGGACCTCCCTCGGCCACCCTAGGCTGAGAACCCCACCCCCTCCTCCCACCTATAAGATCCTCAATAAAGATACTCTGGTATGTCTGGGTTAGAATTGATGTCAGAAGCTACTAGTATTTGTATTTGTATGGAAATATGTATGGAAATATGTTAATATAAATGTTTCAGACATAAAAAAAAAAGAAGCTACTAGTATATCTGGGGAGCATCTTCTCCTCGCCTCTCAGTAGTATGGCTTCTTCTCAGGCCAGACTGAGTGTGTGCGTGCAAGTGTGAGCATGAGTGTGTTAAAAAGGAGTGATTCTTTCTCACAAGCTCAGCAAGACGACTGCCTCAGCCTCCCTGCCTGCCTGCCAACGTGATTCCAGTGTTTTGTACCCTTGGAAGCAGAAAGGATTTTATCCACATGACTCAAAACAAAGACTTGTCCTTTCCTGCTCCCCATCCACAAATACCGGAAAGAATCTCCAGTAAAATATCATTTGATCTTTATTCATTCCACAAACACTAAATAAGCACCTGTTATGTGCTTACTGTGTAGCATGGGCGGGAGGCCTGGGAAATAATCTATTAGGTCCCTCCCTGTTTTGGCTGCTGTTCTCAAACGGACCCACCATGCTTTCTAGCAAGGACCTGTAGACAGTTTGAGGGTCTGCTGTTCTCAGGTCACTCAGATTCCCCCCTGCTTCCTTTTGCATCCTTCTGCACAGTTGCTGATATTACGTGGGTCTTGAAGCATCCAGGGTTCCTTCCCACTTGCTCATATTTTGGGGTCCATGGAAGATATATTGACACCCTAAGTTTGTCGCAGATGTTGCACGTGGATTTGGGGGTTTTCTCCTAGTTGTCTTTCTTTTTTTATGGGAGACATTCAAAAAGTACACTACCGCTACCATCTTCTATTTTTTTTTAAACGAATATCGTATATTTTTATTTTATTTATTTATTTTTAATTTTTGGCTGCATTGGGTCTTCACTGCTGCACGCGGGCTTTCTCTAGTTGTGGCGAGTGGGGGCTACTCTCTGTTGCAGTGGGCGGGCTTCTCATCGCGGTGGCTTCTCTTGTTGTGCAGCACAGGCTCTAGGCACACGGGCTTCAGTAGTTGTGGCACATGGGCTCGGTAGTTGTGGCTCGCGGGCTCTAGAGTGCAGGCTCAGTAGTTGTAGCGCACGGGCTTAGTTGCTCCGTGGCATGTGGGATCTTCCTGGACCAGGGCTCGAACCCGTGTCCCCTGCATTGGCAGGCAGATTCTTAACCACTGCACCACCAGCGAAGCCCCTACAATCTTCTTAAAATGCTGTCAGAACAGAGCCAGTCCAAGACTCTCGAAGACAACAGTCATCCCTAGGAAAGAATGACTCAAACTTCTCACTTCTGCAAATCTTCATTTCCTAAGGGTGACCACATCACAGAGGGCCCTCAGCTCCAGCCTGCACCAGAGCGTTTTAGGGGCTGGCAGAATGCTGATGTGCAGAACTCTAGGGGATAAGATCTGATGACTTGGTTCTCAAGTGAGGCCTTCTTGGGAGACAGAGGGAAGGCAAGCCACCCCCTAGGACATCTCCCACTGAGAGGACAAAGATTACTGGTAGGAAGTTGGAGTCCTGCTAATAAAGATACCCATCACAGCCTTCAGGGCAGACACCTCACAGCAGTGCCAAGTGTTCTCAGAAGGTTAGCTAAGTCAGGGAGTGAAGGTCCCTGAGTCGGAGAGTCTGGAGTGATGAGCCACATGGGTGGTCTTCCTTGGCCAGCTCCTTCAGGGCTCTGCAGCCCTGTGTTGTTCTCAGTATGATCTGCAGACCACCTGCCTCAGAAGCAGGGAGGGAAGGAGGTCTGATTTCTATGTCTGTGTCTCTTCCAAAACTGAAAATCATGGGAAACTAAAGGACGTGCCTCTCAGCTACTGAGAAGGACACCCATAAGGGCAACCAGGAGCACCCGAGTCCGCCATAATACACATGCCCCACACACAGGGTTGACCCAATTTCAGACTTCAGTTTTAATTGCAAAGCTGCCCGTGGGGGCCAGGCTCCCACTCTGCCCTGACTTGCCCTTCCCCTCCCTCTCTTCCGCTCCACCCGCCATCTGGGTAAGAGGAGGTTGAAGAATTGGGTCAGGCCAGCGTGGGCGTATTCCCCCAGGAGGAAAGCGAGCGTCCTTCAAGCGAGCGTCCTTCCGCTGCCGCCACCCCGCAGGCCTAGTTGACTTCGCTTCGCTCCAGAGGGTTGGTGGAGGCAGTGAGGCTCTCGGCGGGGCCGGGTTCGGGAGAGGCGGGGGCGCCCCTCACCGTCTGGGCCAGGGTGCCCCCGCGGCGGCTGGTGGACGCCTCGGAGCCAGTGCCCTCCAACAGCTTGGCGACGCGGGCGATGCCGGCCGAGCGCAGCAGGCCGCCGGCGGCGCATGCGTACAGCACGGGCGGCGCATGCGTACAGCACGGGGTTCACGCTGCTGCTCAGGAAGGCCAGCGTTATGAGGGCTTGCGGGCCAGGTGCAGCCGCTGACTCTCGGGCCCGGACCCCATTGTCTTGCCCGCCAGCGCGCGGACCGCCTCGGCCAGGTTCACCACGTGGTAGGGCAGCCAGAAGGCAGTGAAGGCCAGGATGATAAAGGCCAGCAGGCGGCCGGTGCAGCGGCTGCGGCGGAAGCGCCGGACCCGCAGCCGGCGCCAGATGTCGGAGTAGCTGGCCACCACGGCCAGGAAGGGCAGCAGGAAGCCGGTGACCACCTCGAAGAACAGATGGAAAGCCCTATGTGCTTCGCTGGGGTACTTCGGGAAGCAGATCAGGCTCCTGTTGTCCGGTCGCAGCGTCACCTTGCGGTACAAGATGACGGGCGTGGCCAGCAGGACAGACACCACCCAGATGCCTCCTAGCGCCCGCCAGGCAACTGTCTTGGTGCGAGTTTCCGGGACGCAGAGAGGAGGGCCACCGCCAGCGAGCGGTCCAGGCTCATGGCCATGATAAGCAGGACGCTGGCATACATGCTGACCCCGCAGACATAGTGGAACAGGCGGCAGCCAGCCAGTCCAAAAGTCCAGGTGCCTTGGGCCGTGTAGTAGAGGAAAAAGGGGGCAGTGAGCAATACGGCCAAGTCGGCCAGGGCCAAGTGTAGCACCAGCAGGGCAGTGACAGAGCGCTTCCGCATCTTTACCAGGATGCTCCACACCACAAAGCTGTTGCCAGGCAGCCCCACAGCCAGTGCCACTGACGGTACGATGATAACCAGCAGAGACGTGAACATGACACCTGGTGAGGAGGTGCTTCAGGAGATGTAGTGCTCGTGGCCATTGCAAGGACCTGGAGAGCGAGGGCGGACACGCACATGAGGGAAGGGACAAGGGTTTCCTGACACCCTGGACACACCTAGCCTGGGTATTCTACTCTGTCTCCAAGACCAGCAGCATCAGATACACCTCCGCAGTATACTGCCCTCATCACTGCCAACTGACCTGCCTTAAGGGGATCTGGCTGAGTAGAAAGACTGATTTCCTCACTGGGCCACAGGGCCCCTTCCTGCCCACAGACCCAATTGCAAAATATATAGCAACAGCAGAAGCAGTATTTCCAGACCC
This sequence comes from Eschrichtius robustus, assembly GCF_028021215.1. Taxonomy (NCBI): domain Eukaryota; kingdom Metazoa; phylum Chordata; class Mammalia; order Artiodactyla; family Eschrichtiidae; genus Eschrichtius; species Eschrichtius robustus. The sequence continues at coordinate 73,631,549 of NC_090824.1, forward strand.
TTCAGCCTCCTTCCCTCAGGAGACCCTGAAACCCAGAACCAAAGTGGGGACTTTCCTTACCAGTGCTGCACCCCTCAAAAGGCTAGCTCCTTTTCCCCCCACCAGGCCCTCAGCCCTTCAGTCCCACTGACTTCTTCCAACCACCTACCCACTCGCCCAAGAGATGCCCAGGGCCCACCAAGAATAACAGGGATGGGGAGGATTTCGTAGATAGGAGACAAGACTAAGTCCTCCCAAGTCATTTTACCACTGGTCAGGCTTTCTTTGGAAATTCCTTTGGACCTTCTCTTATGGCTTCACACTGCCCCCCGCCCCGCCTCCCCTACTCCCAGGAAACTTACTTAAGGCTTTGCCGAGCACTGGTTGGAAGCTGGTGTCAATCCCAGGGTGAGAACAGAGTGGTGTAGCCTATCCCCAGATCTGTCCCAGTGCCAGGGGCCTGGCCTGGGGTCCAGGTTCTATCAGCTAAGTCAGCCGGAGAGGAAGTACCACAGAGCAGGGGAGGGAGAGGACACATCTTCCTGAGGGTGGGGTGGAAACTCCTACCCCCTCCCTTCACTAGATGAGGTGGAATATTCTTCATGTTCCAGAAGAGCCCAGCTGGGAGGAAGACTCCTCAGGGGTGGGGCCAGAAAAGAAGAGCCCCGGAAGGGGCAGTGAGAGAGGAAAGAGGGGTGAGGGGGTGAGTAGGCTGGGGTGTGGCCTCACATGCAGGTCTAGACTGAAGAATTGAACAAAATAATAAATTGCGTCATACAGGAGAAGGAGGGAAGGAAGCCAGAGAGGGGAAATGGACTCAGATTGAGAGGTCAGAATGTTGGGTATCTTTATATTTTCTGTGAACGATGTCGATTTTTAGATTAATAGGAAGTGTAGGTTGACACTGTGGCTAGGTTCTGGGTTTGGGTCAGGTGACGTCAAAGAGGACAGCATTCTGTGTTTGGCTTGGATTCAAGCCATGACCGGGATTTGGGGGAGAGGACCCTCTTCCAGCACCCCTATCCCTCTCCTCACTTAAAAGAACTAGTTCCATTCTAGGTCAATCTCCATTCTCTTTGGTAGAAGCCAAAGTCCAAATGGTCTCTCTAGTATCACACAGAATGACAATTTCTTCCCCTTCCCGAACCACCTGCCTTGTGTTTGCCCATGTGGCTACCCTGCCACATGAATTTGGACCCAAGATCTGGGCACTGGGCAAGGAAGTCAGCACCACCTCTTTCCTACCTTCCCACAGCTGACTGTTCTGTCCCACCTTAGACACACAGAGAAAGCAGAGGTGAACACAGGGAGCAGACATGAGGGAGTGAGGGCGGTGATGCCTTATGCCTGCCCTGCCAAGAGGGGAAACCAGGAATGTGGAAAGGGAAACAGCCCCCAGAAGGGTCACTCTTCCGGCCCCCTGGAATGAGGACAGTCTCCTCTTGAACTCTCCTGTGAAGCTAAGAACCAAAAAGTCTTATCTTCCATCTGACCATGAGCCTTCCTGCTTCCCTTCCAAGTCTGCCTCTTCTCAGGAAAGATGCACAGTGTAATGGTGGTCATTGAGGTCCCTTATCCTCTGTAGTGCCCCTACCTTTCCTGCTTTGAGAAAAGCCAGAGCAGAGTTGACCCAGCAGTTATCAGGCAGAGGATATGGCGAAAAGAAATGGGCTGAAACCGCAGCAAGAACTGAAGACAGAGTTGAGGAAGGGCTTTCTGACCACAGAGGGTGTGTGAGAAGGGGAGTGTGTAACAGAAGTTGGGGAGCCTCTGCCCCAGTGCGCGAGGACAGGAAGAAGCCCATGAAGTTGGTGTTTGGGGATAGAAGCTTCCAGCTCAGAGCTCCAGGGTCAACCAGAAGTCCCTTCTGACAGGAACTGGGTTGTCTTTGCCTCCTCTCCCAAACTGCTCCCCACCTCCATTTCTCTCAATGGCCTGTCTTCCTCTGCCCTAGACTAGACATTCTAGGCATACTCTCTGTCCCCCAGGTCCGGAGCTCCATCCCAACCCCAGTTTTGGGGGCCCTGACGTGACCCTGAGAACTGGATTTCCTTTGCTCTCTCTCTTGGGCTCTGCCTGGGTGGTGTGAACAGTCACTAAAGCAGAACCAGGGTGATGGCCAGGGTGACCTCTCAGGTAAACAACCATCTAAGTTTGCCACAGACTGAGGGGGCTGGGACAAGAGACTTTCAGTGCTAAAACTGAGAAAGTCCTGGGCAAACGGGGATGGGTTGGTCACCATGGTGACCACACGTGTGTGCACACAGACATCCCCTAAAAAGGACCCCATCCTACATCCCCAAACTCAAAAGTGTCAGGATCCAGAACAATTTTGAGGTCTAGAGATAGAAAGATTCCAAAAGATGGGGGCTGAGCAGTACTGGGGGAGATGAGGAACAGCTAGCAGTCTTGGGAGGAGTCAAGACTTGGCAAAGAGGAGAAAGAGAGAAAGGAGAGGTGGCACCTCCCTGAAAAATTCCTCCTGTCTTCCAGATATCCACACCACTCCCCATACTCATCATCCCCAGCCCCCAGAGGGCCCCTGGGTGAGTGAATGCCTGTTCCTGGGCTCCTTTTTGAGTCAGGTGACCTTTGCAGGGAGACTTAGATTCAAAGAAGGTAAGTCTCAGACTCCCACGGCCCCTCCCCCACTGTACCAACCACAAGACAGACAAGAAAACTTTCCTTTCAAACCCCACAGATTGACTTTCCCCTTCCAGAGCCAGTTTCCTCTCCACTCAGCTCTAACAGACCCCAAAGAATGGATCCCATCACCACCCCTCATCCAAGCACTCATACCTTTCCTTCCTCTTTCTCTCTTTATTTCCAAAGCGGTTCTATGGGTTGGCTTGGGGGAACCAGGCCACCTGGGCTGGGGAGGACAGGTCATGATGCCACCGAAGGCTGGCATTGCCCAGCCTTGGCCTGACCCAGCAGGGAACTAGGTGACTTCGGTGTCACTCAGGTATGATGAACCGCTGGAGGGAGCATGCTTAAGCCATCGTGTAATTGTTGCCAAAAGCTTGGCTCCCTGTCCACCAATGCCGAATAGAAATACGGAGACAAAGTCTGGAGGAAATAGAAAAGAGTAGCTTTATTCCTTTGGCCAGGCAAGAGGGAAACACAGTAGGCTAGCGCCTCAAGAACTGTGCTCCCCCTCTCCTGGGGGATTACAGAGGGTCTTATAGGTGGAACTCGAAGTCCAGGGTAAGTGATAAGGATCAAAGTGGTGAAGGTTTTGCATTCTTCTTCTTCTTGCAATATTTTAAAACGGCCACAGCTAGCAACAGGCAACCGGGTCTGGTGTCCTTGAAGTTATCGGCCCGTGACCTTCTTTTAATGCTGTGAGAGAGTGTAGGGGGGAGAAGAATGCCAGGTGCAGAGTATAATTCCTATGGAATCAGAGTAATTAGCTTTGTTTAGCTTTGTGAAGGACAAGTCTAGCTACAAGTGTTTGTTAGTAGTAACAGCTAAAGAGTAACCAAGATTGCTTAACTCTTTCAGGCCTGTTTATGCTGTTTCCCCAGCCTGTTCATTGTTCGCTTATTTTCCTTGCTTATCAGAAAAGTCTCATTTCTATTTTTGCTGCAACATAACGGCCACCCAGTGTATTTCACAATAGCTTCTGGCAACAAGTAAGCAGCTCTGGCACCTGGGCACATGCCAACCTGCAAGTACATGATACTCTTTTAACACGGACCACCACCACTCATAGTCCCTCAGTTTGAGGAACCTGGGCCTGCCCCAGATGTATGATAATTCTGCCCAGACAGATCCAAACTATGGTCAGAGAAGGATCCCCAAACCGTCCAGAGTGGTTCCCTGAGTTCTGGAAGGCGATGGAAAGGGATAGGGAAGAGCAGGCCCGGTTGTAGGGTTTGACGTCAAGGGTCTCATCCCTGACTGTCCTTCTCCGCCCCGCCCCCAGGGTCTCCATTGCCACGGCCCTGCCCCAGCACTTTGAGCCGAGGGGTAGCTCGGAGCTCCACGGTCCCCTCCCTAGAGTGGTCGACCCCTCGGGCCTCTCCGGAGCCCTCAAAGAGCCGCGTGAGGAAGCGGGGACCCGCCCGGGTCAGTAGATCCCCGGAGGTGAAGAGGTAGAGCAGCGGGTTGACGCTGGAGCTGAAGAAGGCCAGAGCCGTGGTTCCGGCTCGCGCCGCCTGGCTCGCGCCGCCCAGCCTCGCCAAGGCTCCTTCGGGCGGAGCCAGCGCGGCGAGCGCCTGCAGCACGTTGACAGCGTGGTAGGGGGCCCAGAGCAAGCCGAAGGCCAGCACGATGGCGCCCACCAGCCGGCCCACCCGCGCCCCTTGCCGCCTGCCGCCCCAGCGGGTGCCCCGCAGCCGCGCCAGCGTCACGCCGTAGCAGCCGAGCACCAGCCCGAAGGGCAGCACGAAGGCGGTCAGGGTCTCCAGGCTCAGGTGGGCGGCGGCGTGGGCGGGCGACGGGTGGCACAGCTGGCACAAGCGGTCCGCCCAGAGGTGGCGGTAGACGGCGGCCGGGATGGCGAGCACCAGGGCGGCCAGCCAGACGGCCAGCAGCAGGCGGCGGGCCAAGGCCGGGCTGCGCAGCCGGGGCGCCAGGAAGGGGCGGGTGACGGCGAGGCAGCGCTGCAGGCTGAGCAGGCTGGTGAGCAGCACGCTGGCGTACATGCTGAGCGCGCACACGTAGTACACGGCCTTGCAGCCCGCCTGGCCCAGCGGCCAGGCCTGCCGGGTCAGGAAGGTCACGAAGAGCGGCGTGAGCAGCAGCACCGAGCTGTCGGCCAGCGCCAGGTGCAGCACGAGCGTGGCCGCCAGCGGTCGCCCCCGTGCGGGCCGCCAGCCCGCCAAGCTCCACACCACGAAGCCATTGCCAGGCAGCCCCAGTAGCGCCGCCAGCAGCAGGAAGGCCGTGCCTGTGACCCGCGAGGTCTTCCAGCTCAGCAGCGTCTCGTTCCCCGGGGGACCGTAGCAGACCGACATCCTTAGGCGCCTACGGGAGGCTGGAAGGAGCCATGGAGCGCTTTCAGGTGGGGCAAAGGCCCACGTTACGCCTGATGCCAGTGAGAAGGGACTGTGCCTCCCTCACTCCTCTGCAGCCTGCCTCTCTTCTGTCTGGGAGCTTCTGTCTCTTCCTCCAGGACCCCAGCCTCAGCTCAAACACTGCTTCCTGGAACCCAAATCCTCTGCTCTGGGTCAGCTGACCTCCCCAGTCCTGACTCCCAGGCTGTCACTGCCTCCACCTTCCACCCTCCTAACCTGGCCTCTCCTTCTTCGTCCAGCCCTGTTGCCTATACCTCAGGGCAAAAGTGAGTGGAAGGGAGTATGGTCTCATGGGCAGATCTACTTACCCAGCTGGGAGCGAGCAGGGTTGGGGGCCCTCCAGGGGCCTGGGGAAGCCCAAAGGCAAAGGAGCAGTGGGCCAGGTGCCTAATCCTGTCCTGTGCCTGTCGGGGTGGCAGAGGGTGAGGCGAAAACAGGGAGGGACAAGGTGGGGCTCCTCTCGGGCCTTTCCTGGGGCCCCTCCCTCACCCTGCTGCTTCCCATCACTAACATGTCCAGGCGTGTGAGAGCCCGCCTCCCCAGGAAACAGGATAAGCTGAAGGGGTGCAGATAAGGTCCCCTGGTCGTGTGGGTGAGTAGGGACACTGCCGGATCCTGCCCCTGGGTCCTGCTTCTGCGCTCATCCCTCCCCACCCCCTGCCCCCCACCCTCTGGTCCCAATCCTCCCACCCTGCAGCTCTTATGCTGTCTGGCCGCTCTTGCCTGCACTCAGCAGAGAAGGCGTCCCAACTCCTCGTTCCCCCAGCTGCTCTACCTTTGCCTGTTTTCAGACTCCTGACCCTGCTGAGCCCCGTTGTTCCTCAGCTTCCTACCTACCCCTCTCACCTCTTGCCTGGGACCCTGCCCCAGTCATTCCGCCCTCACGGCTCTCAGTGGGCTGTCAATGACAGCTTTCAGTGTAAAGCATGGGCTAAGTTCCGGGCGGAATGGGAGATGCATGGAAGGGTGAGGGGCTTATAGCCTGGTTGAGGAGTCCTAACTCACAGCCATGAAGAGACCACACTGCCAGGCTGCACCAGGATACAACGCAAGGAAAAAGGAAAGGGCACAGTGTAGAGACTTATTTCTCTAGGTCGTGAGGTTGGGCAAAGCTTGGAAAGGAAGAAATTTGGTAGATTGATGCAATTTAGGGAAAGGGAAAAAAGGCTTCTGCCCAGTCAACAGCCAGAAGGGGGTTTCTTGGGAGCCAGGACACCAGTCTTGTCTCAGTTTGGGTTCCCTCCAAAGCAGAGCCTGAGTCGAGGGCATGGGTACAGGTAATCTTGTATTTGGGGGGTCAGGTCGGGAAGCAGGAGTGAGGGAGCAGGGGAAGAGAGGGAAGAGGAAAGCCAGTAAGAGTGTGTTATTGAGTTCCAATATTCAGTGGGCATCAGGAACCTCTGAGTGCACAAAATAACTTCCAGAAAGACAGAAGATGGGCGTTTATGGCCAGCTCACATTCCCCATTGTTTAAGGGTTGTCCTAGAGGCATTAATGCCCTTATACACACTTGCAGCCTGTACTTGTCAGGGGGCTGAGTGGGCTGCTACAGCTTCAGATAAGACTCCTGGGCAGGAAATCAGAGAGACTTATGCTCATGTGAGGGATTCACTGACAGTGAGAGTCTGAGCTTCCTCACAACTGTTCATCACAACTGCAGCTGAAATCAGAGATGGGACACGGGGCACCGAATGCTAAAGTCCTGATGCCATCAAAGGACCCATCCCCTCTTCCGCTATCCACATCTCCTTCATGCCTATAAAGTGGCCAATGGAGAAAGGTGAGAGAATGACTAATCCAGTGCAGCTGAAGCAGGCAGTTCTTCTGAAGAGAAGTGTTGAGCCAGCCCCTCCCCTAGCCCACAGAGGGAAGAGCATGAAAGCAGGAAGGCCAGGGTCCCAGACAGGATCCTGGTGATTCTGGATCCATGGATCAGGACCCATCCTCCCCTCGCACCCCACCCAGGCACACTGCCTGGAGGTGTCCTATTTTCTCCAAGCCCTGCCCATCCTCAGCACGGCCTCCCTGTTCCTAAAGCTGCAGTTCATGGCTTTTTCAGTAGGTGGCAGCACATACAGAGCAAATCACATGACCAGCTTCACACAGATTGGGAGCCAGAAGAAATTGGCCCTAGAAATTACCTCGATATAAAGAAACACACCGGAGATCACATTCCATCCAATTACCTAGTTCCCATTTACCTTCACATCACACGCTGCCACCAGAGACACACACACAAACTTCCATGGCTTTTGCTGGACATATCTGGGCCTCGATCCTTCCTCCACGACCCCACTTGGCCCTTCCCCTCCTCCCTCCCCTTGGACTTTGCCCTTCTCGCTGGCCAGGCAGGGGGGCCAGAGTCCGGGCTTGACTCATACCCCACCTCGCTGGGGCTGAGATCCCAGCTCCGTAACAGAAAACACCACCACTTCAGCTCCAACCCCGTGGAGAACCACCCAGCCCAGAACTCCCGGGAGAGGCAACTCTCCTGCTCCTTCCCTCCACCATGGAGTACCTCTCTGCCCTGGACCCCAGCGGCCTGCTCAGGTGATTTCTAACCCTTCTCTCCACTCTCCAGCTCTGGGGATATAGGCAGGGTGACAAAGCTGCTTTCAGACCCTAGAAAACTTTCGAATTTGTACCCCTTCCCCTCCCTGCCCCTTTTTACAGTGGGCTTGTCCAGCTCCTGAACTGCCCCCACCCCCAGTCCGTGGTCTCTCCCTCTCTCCCGAGCTACTTTAATCTGCACACCTAGATCCCTCCCTCCCAACTTCCCTAACGCTCCAGCTATCCCACACCCATCACCCCCGCTGCACTCACCAAACCCCTCACTCCTTCTTGACCTTTCTTCCCACCTAGCAGGTCAGTATCCAGTATGAGCTCCGATTTGGGCCGTAAGGTCTGGACCTCGGCTCCACCACCCCGGCGACCTTTCCGTGTCTGTGATCACAAGCGCGCCACCCGGAAAGGCCTGACAGCTGCCACCCGCCGGGAACTGCTAAACAAGGTGAGTGGGCCAAGTCCCTGGGTTCCAAGAGCAGGGGCAGCCAAGGGGCTAGGGAAGAGTGTGAGCTTGGAATAACGAGCAGGAAGGGCTGCGGCTACATGGCTGCCC